>NC_041222.1:55782479-55811522 GCF_002837175.3 Physeter macrocephalus
GAAGAGATATGGGGATATATGTATATGTATAGCTGATTCACTTTGTTATAAAGCAGAAACTAACACACCATTGTAAAGCAATTATACTCCAATACAGATGTTAAAAAAAAAAACAACTATATGCTGCATCTATATTATCTATTATCATCCATACGTTTTAAAGCCTTTGCCTTCTATTAGCTCTTAATCTTCTCAGCGTGGTAATGATAACTGAAATTTAAAAAAAATATTTATCTGTGGATAAAGTGAAGGATTTAAATTATCTGTAGACTAAATAATTCACCTCTGAAAGGTCTTATCTTTGTTTCCAGAGGATGATGTATTTAATGAACATAGAGATTATATTTTCTAAAAAAAAATTATAATATGAATGAACATGGAACATTCCTAGTAATCTTAGTTCAGTAATGAGACTGCAAAATCGAAAAGGGCAAGGTGAAAAATTTGACAAGAGCAAACTTACCCATCAGTAACATTATCTCAAGGGAATATTTGCGATATTTCAATTTTACAGGGTTTTGCTTCTTCATAGTATTTTCTGAATTTTGGCTCTTTATCTCTGTGATGCATGCCATGGTCTCTATGAAACAGTTTAATGATTGAAAAAAACTTGCTCTAGTTTACTCAACAAGTATGGGTTTGCTTATATTTGACATCAATTAAATTTTGAGGGTTTTCTCTTATGTTGCAATTAGATTACATATAACATGAATGACAACATGGAAGACAGAGCTTACATGAATAATATTCAGTACATTTAGTATACTATTTAGTATTTCTAGAATAAGAAAATTTTAAAAGATTAATTGGCATATAGGTGGAAATATGTATTATATGATAATTATGTATGTGCAGCAGGCAGGTTCACTGAATCATTATTAAGGGTTTTTTGCTTAGATATATTGGGTAAACTTGAGATAGGAGAAAGAAGAACTACATTGAGTAAGAACTGTTCTGTGTTCACTTTAAAGACCAGTAGGATTTACAGCTCAGAGAAATCTGGTACTAGCTCACCAAACAAGAGCAGAAAAGAGGGTCTTATGCCTCATTTCATTTAAGGCAGATTCATACTCTCTGCTCTGTTGTTTCACTTTCATTAAGTAACGAATGTCCTTGAACACAGTAGGGATTGGGTGATAAGGGGATAGCTGCCACTCATTCTTTAGTAAATGATAATTGAGTACCTGGTAAGAGCCAGGCACTGAGATCCTCACAGAAACAGACTACGTAGGTCCTACTCCCAATAATAACTCATATTCCAAAGGGGAAGGCAGGTGGGAATGGATGACAGCAATACGCTATAGTGTCCATACAGGGGAGGTCCTCATTAACATTTCTCTAAAGGCATAAGAGGGCTATTGAAGGGCTTTAAGATGGAGGAGAACATCATCAATTTTATAAACCTCAAAGACCAAAAAAGAAGAGGGAAATTATCTTTTCAGGACCAGCCCTTCTTTCTCCTTTCTTTTTGAGGTCAAGTGCAATGAGCTTGAAGCCTTTAGCCAGGTCCAAACTTAGGGTTCTGAGGCAAAGAGTGAGCCTACCACAGGGGTGACTACAAACATGGGGGTGATATGTACATACAAAAAGTTCAGGAGTGTTAGTACCTCTCTATGGTCATGTTCATAACAGTTTTCACCAAAAATCTGGTTTCCTTTAATCATGTGCACAGAATCTATCTGTTGCCTATAAAACTGGCCTAGTTCCTAACTGAAAGCCATCTCTACAACTAGTTCTCTGTTATCTCTGATTTCCAGACTTCTCAGGGTCCCCACTGACGATCTTCCAATACCTACACATACTACTTACAGCAAGGACTGTACGGTCAACACTTTCCTACTACCACTTCTGCTGCTTCCAACACCACAACTACTACCACTTCCACAATCACCTCCACTACATGCACCACTGTAATCAACACCAACACCAGCCCAACAACCAAAGTAAAATGTAAATTTGTACATTTTGCCATCATTCAGATACCCTGGAAAGCATACCTTATATTGGAGAACGCCCTTGGGATCAACACCTGGGTGAGGGGATTGTGACAGAAGTAGGACTGGGCAAAAGGGAAGTGTTATCTTGTAGTATTGAAACAAAGCCCTCTGTAGATTCCATAGGCTATTGTGAAACTAAAATGTCCCTTTAGAGTTGCCCCACCTTGAAAAAATGGGTCTGATCTTTTATAGGTCTATGGAAACTGCCTAACTTATCGACAGTATTCCCAAAGATTGTCTCAACATCATCATCCTTGCCTATTTCTCTGTGGACTTTGCTTTTGTTTATTAATTTGCTTTTCCAAACATTTTCCTAATTCTGTAGCTGTCTTCCAAATAAAATCTAATTATGCTTACTGGGTTTTGCCCAATTGCCCTTCTCTCCATACGCAAGAGTGCAGTGTAAAAAATGCAATGCTGAGTACAGCAAAATTAGAGTACAGCCAGCTCATGAAAGTATTCTCAAGTGGAAGGAGAAAAAGACATGACCAACTCAAGCCTGGGAAAGTAAGTATAAAGGTGAAATCTAGAGGCAGAATCAGGGTTAACAAACAGGAAACATAGTTGGGTATCAGGAACAGGACAGAAACCGGAGCAGGGAAGAAATGGGAGCAGAGCAAGAATAGATCAGAAACAGAGCAGTTGCTACAAACAGCACCCAGTGACCACAGTTTGCTTTTGTTGGTCAGTTAGTCCTGAATATGTGGTGAAATGGAGTTGTCAGCATGGCTTAAAAAGACACAGAAAGGAGGCATTTTAATTTTTGTGTTTATTTCAAGAGAAATGGACCAAGAACTGGACAGCCCTATTACTAGTGAGGAGATTAAATGAGGAATTAAATCAAAAGCCCAGGAACAGATGGCTTCACTGGCGAATTCTACCAAACATCTAAAGAAGAATTAATAACAATCCTTCTCAAATTCTTCCAAAAAATAGAAGAGGAGGGAACACTTCCAAACAAGGCCAGCAATTCCCTGCTACCAAAACCAGACAATGACTCAACAAGAAAAGAAAATTACAGGCTAATATTCCTGATGGACATAGATGCAAAAAGTCCCAACAAAATATTAGCAAACTGAATTTAATAATACGTTAAAAGGATCACACACCTTGATCAAGTGGGATTTATTCTAATTATGCAAATTAATCAATGTGATACATCACATCGACAAAATGACGGATAAAAATGATATGATCATCTCAATAAATGCAGAAAAAGCATTTGACAAAATTCAACATCTATTTATGAAAAAAACCTTTCAACAAGTGGGTGTAGAGAGAATGTACCTCAATGTAATAAAGGCCATATATGACAATCCCACAGGTAACAAAGTAGTGAAAAACTGAAAGTCTTTCCTCTAAGATTAGGAAGAAGACAAGGATGCCCACTCTCACCACTCTTTTATTTTATTTTATTTTATTTATTTATTTTTGCGGAACACGGGCCTCTCACTGTTGTGGCCTCTCCCGTTGCAGAGCACAGGCTCCGGACGCACAGGCCCAGCGGCTATGGCTCACGGGCCGAGCCGCTCTGCGGCATGCGGGATCTTCCCAGACCGGGGCATAAACCCGTGTCCCCTGCATCGGCAGGTGGACTCTCAAACACTGCGTCACCAGGGAAGCCCTCACCACTCTTTTAAACACAGTAATAGAAGTCCTAGCCACAGTAATTAGGCAAAACAAAGAAATAAAAGGCATCCAAATCATAAAGGAAGAAGTAAAATGGTCACTATTTGCAGATGACATGGTATTATGTAAAGAGAACTGTAAAAACTCCACCAGAAAACTATTAGCACTAATAAATGAATTCAGTAAAGTTGCAGGATACAAAATCAATATACAAAAATCAGTTGCGTTTCTATACACTAATAATGAACTATCAGAAAGAGAAATTAAGAAAACAATCCCATTTACAATTGCCTCATAAAGAATAAAATGCCTAGGAAAATATTTGACAAAGGAGGTGAAAGATCCATACACTGAAAAGTTAAGACACTGCTAAAAGAAATTGAAGAAGACATGAACAAACGGAAAGATATTCCATGCTCACAGATCGAAACAATTAATATTGTTAAAATGTCCAAACCACCCAAAGCAATCTCTATCAAAAGTCCAATGGCATTTTTCACAGAAATAGAACACACAATCCTAAATTTTGTATGGAACCACAAAAGATACATTTCTTACCCATCTCTGCAGACAACATTTTTTAGGCTCCTTCGTCAACTGGATTCCAGATTAATTCCACAATGGAAGGACAGAAAAAAGGAAGAAACCAGTTTTTTGCCCTCTTTCTCTTTGCTTTGGGCAGCCTTGGGCAGTACCTTTTCTCCTTGGAGATTCCTGATCCCTCTGGATGGATACAGAGTCTTCCATTCATCATGCTCTTGAGCTCTGGTAAACACTGCCTTATCTCTCTGTTCCTTCATCCCTAAGGACCCTAGAGGCTTCCTATCATAGCTAGTATTTGAGAGATCTCAGCATCCCCACTTTGGTTTGTCTGCTTTCCCAATACATTTGTAGCTCATTTCTCATGCAAAATTCCTTTTATTAAACTGGCTGGCATAGGCTCTGTTTTCTTCCTGGACTTTGACACACCCACTAACTTTCTGTGTTCCCTTGCACAAAATGAGGATTGCACTGACTTCTAAGCCCTTTTCAGCTTTTTTTGGAGACTACTTCCAACCAACACTTTCCCAGCAATCTGGTACACCTATTCATGCATTCACTTAACAAATATTGATTATGCAATCATCGAGTTAGAGGCACTATTCTAATTCCCGAGGATACATACAACAGTGAAAACAATCAAAGTTTTGCTCTCATAGAGCTTGCATCCTATTGTGGGGTAGGATAAGCAAGTGTCCCAGTTTGTCTAGGACTGAGGGAGTTTTCCAGATGCAGAACTTTCAGTAGTAAAACGGGAAAATTCTAGGTAAATTGGGGTAAGTTGGTCACCTTTGTGTGGGGCGGTAGTGAAGAAAAATATTTTTTTTTAAAAAGTCAGGTAGTAATAAGTGCAATGAAGAAAAATAAAGCCAGATAAAAGAAAGGAAAGGTAGGGTTGCATGAAGTCTCTTTTGATAGTGTGGAAGACATTTTGGATGAAATAACATTGAGCAGAGACCTGAATAATGTAAGGAAACGAATACTACAGATATCCAGGTTGAGAAATCAGCCAAAGGAAAGAATACATTGGGTTATTTAAAGCTTCATTAAGATAAAAATTATTATATAAAATAGCAATCTCAGAAAACACAGTTAGGTTATACGATAGAGACTGTTTATTTTATATCCAATTTCATTCCTCCCTTCTCCCTTGGTGACAGAAGTCTGAATTTTTTCAGGGTGGTATTGGTTGTTGGGAGAGGCAATCCACCATGGGCCCTGCATGTCCTTGGTGGGTATGCCAAGAATGCAAGGTCCTGATAGCTCTTGACCTCGACCATTTTTCAGGGTTGTTTTTGCAGAAAACAGGATCAAGAGTGGGCTGACTTACTGATTGCTACACAATGTTGGGTTTTTCCAAACCCCATCCATGCTCTTCTCCTGCAGTAATGCAACCCATTGCACATGTAGACTGTCATCAAGCCCATGGCATAATTCCCATGGGACTTAGGGACCAGGGTAATCTACACAAAAAGCTGTGCAATAATTAATAAAGACCCAAGAGTCCATCTTCTGTCAGCAACCATGAAACAGTAACAGGATAACTTAATAGATTTTTTTTTTTTTTTTTTTTTTTTTTTTTTTGCGGTACGCGGGCCTCTCACTGTTGTGGCCTCTCCCTTTGCAGAGCACAGGCTCCGGACGCGCAGGGCGCAGGCTCAGTGGCCATGGCTCACGGGCCCAGCCGCTCCGCGGCATGTGAGATCTTCCCGGACCGAGGCACGAACCTGTGTCCCCTGCATCGGCAGGCGGATTCTCAACCACTGTGCCACCAGGGAAGCCCACTTAATAGATTTTAAGTTAGGCAAAATCAAACTACAGACTTGACTTGTGAAAAAGTACATTGCAGCTAGGCGTGACCAGGTGTCTAAATTTGGGCCAAGGATCTCCAAGTAAAAATTACTGGGAGGAATTGGTGCAAAGACTGTTTAAAGGGAGACAGATGCCTAGGATGTACTTTGTTTTTTTGTGCTTTATCTCCTCTTCCTTTCTATTGTGAGAATAAAGATAAGATGCATGGATAGCTGGCATCCATCCTGGACCACACAGTAACCTTGAGGATGGCAGCCTACACCAAGGATGGCAGAGCAGAAAGATAGAAGCAGCTTAGGTCCCTGTTGACCTTTATGGAATTTTTGTAACTATTTTAGCCTACTTGCCTGCCTCTAGATAGTTATTTTTGGTAAGAGAATAAAATATTATATCTTTGTTAGTCCTTAGGGCTCTCCTCCTTTCAGAATTATTAAAGAATTTTATAAATTATAAATATCTAATAATTGAGATAGCAGTGGCTTTAAATGTCTCAAGAGCACTAGTAATTTCTCAGAAATGCCTCATGGACCCCTCTGAAAAAAACGATTAGTAAAATTTTGGGAGACAGAGTGTCTGTTGGATAGGCTTCCAGTCGCTTTTCACATCACTTTAACTAGAGGAGATTTATTTTTTAACCTGTTTTGTATCAGCTGATCTTCTGGATAAGGTTTTATTTGAAGCAAGGGTCCACCTCTATAAGAAAGTTTGAAAACTACTGTGTCAGAGAAATAGTTTATGAAACATCATTCATGTTATTATGTGAACTTGAAATGAGGAAGCTTTATCTTAAGTTTACTATTGGAATTCATTTGATATTTTTATAACTGTATTTGCAAGAATAGAAAATTAGTTTTAGTCGAGATGCAATGTGTTTTGGCAATCCTGGTGCATGGATTTCCATTTGTAAGTAATTTTAAAAGGTTATATTCTTCCCTGAGTACACATTTTCAAATACCTGTTATTACTATTCTACTTTATGTATTAGTGTCTTAGGAAGAATATGGCCCTTAATGTAGAACCAGAGATTACAATGTTATCATTTTTGAGATTTTTTTTAAAACAACTACTAAGAGGACTCTGCAATTACAACACATTAAAATACTTCTACTATTGCACAAAAATAATCTTATAATAACTGCTTCAGCATTTATGATAGTAAACACAGCAAAACTTCTGATAAAATACAGAGCAGGCTAAATAAGCACAAAAGATTCTTTAAGGTGATAACTTCTGGAGTGGAACATGATTTGATTCTATTTTATTTTTAAACAGTCATGTATCTATTTCCTTTGAATTCAGATCTAATACGCAGTAATGAGAGGGGGGAAGCAGTTACATAATAAACTAGCTAGTCTCAAATTGAAAGCACCACGATGTCTTTTGGATAATAAGTGTTTTTCAAAAAATTACAGTGGTGTTTTTAAAAGTTGGTCTAGTAAAATCCTTCAGTAGCAATAATGCCATTTCTTATCTAGATGGCCACCAGAAAGGATGTTCTCGTGAAACATTCAAAATGGCTCCATTTCCTTCCACTAAAGGAAGATTATGTAGCAGAGTGATCCAGAATCAGCAACTGATTGAGGATGAATAGTAGATTGAGCGGGGATCTATTCAAAATGTTTAACAATTTGTATGACATGGGCAGTAAGAACACAGGGAAAAGAGACTGGACCTCTTTATGGGAAGAATCATGTATTCATTCATGCACAATGTCACATGATATGGGAGGGACTATTATAATTTCCTTCTTATCTTTCGTTGCCCCAGTTGGCTTATATCTCCAGATTAGAAGGCTCTCAGAGGTGAGCTAGGAGGAGGAAGCATATTTTTCTTTTGTGGAAATAACAGGTACTCCTCAGATTCCACTTGAGCTGATGTTAGATGCCTCAGAAAGATCCAAGAAAACCCAAACCATAGCCCCTACAGTCAGTAAGGACCAAGAGACCACAGTGGAATTCTGGGACTAAGTTCCTGTATCTTTGATTAGGTGTTAGAAAGTGTACTATGCAGGAAAACGTCTAATGTGATCCCTGTGACTTGTCTGCCATTTCTCAGATGTCATCTATGTTGTCTCTGAAATGGGAGTTTCTCCTATCTCTCTGATGAAAACATTCCAGTCATGAAAAAAGCTCAATCAGTAAGATGCCCAATTATAAAATTATTATCCCCCAAATCTCTTCCCTTTTATAAGCAAATGTAGTTAGTAAATGCTATGGAAGAAAAGATACTATTTATACAATCCATCAAAAGTAATTTAAAAAAACTAGGAATAAGGTTTTAAAAACATAGGACATATATTAAAAAACTGTATTACTCGACTGACATGTAAAAAGACTTGAATAAATGGTGAGGTATGCTTTGTTGTTAAATAAGAAGACTCAACATCATATCAGTTTCCTCACATTAATTTAGTATTTAAACGTAATTCTAATAAAGATTCCCATATTTTTTAAGAGAAAAATTGACTCAATAATTCTAATGCATATATGGGAGGATAAATATACGGAACTTCTAATTTAAGATGGTTGATAAAAACATGCATACTTCCCTCCATTCCCGAAACCCACTAAAATGAAATAAATAGATATGACCATATAAAAAGAAGTCATAAATACATAAGGGTAAATATATTGGTAGAGGAGACAGCAATAACAAAATTCTAGAAGTTGGAAAGAGATGGAAAGCTACAAAACCACTTGATTTGCCTTGCAGACTTGGGCACCTGCTACTTGTGGAGAGTAAAACAGCACAAAAATATCAATAGCAGGATTGACGGAAAGTTATCTTTTAACAGAAGCAGGCTCCCATCATCTGCCCCATTCCACATATCTGGGATTGTTGCCTCTTTCCCATGATGGCAGAAGACAGGGGGTTTATTCTTTGTGGAAAGTAGGACTGAAGGGCTCTGGCCTGGGGAATGTGGGGTACAGCTGAGAGCCAGGATACTGTACTGAAAATAGGGATATTAAATTGAAGGCTTAGAAAGTAATTGTTAATACGCAATAGTCTTCTCCTCAATTCAGCTTCCAGAGCAGTAACAGCTTGACCTATACTCTTAAGTGTGACATTAGAAAATTCTTTATTGAGAGCTCCAATCAATCCAAGATAAATTCCTAAAGATATTGATATTATGTGCTCTCTAAAATTTTGTTAATAATAAAAATTTAAAAAACAAACTATCATAGTTGCTCAACATTTCTAATTGTTAGAGAAATTCAAATCAAAACTACAATGCGGGGGTGGTGGTGGGATGAACTGGGAGATTGGGATGGACATATGCACACTAATATGTATAAAATAGATAACTAATAAAAACCTGCTATATTAAAAAAAAAAGAAAACAAAAACAAAACTACAATGAGGTATCACCTCACACCAGTCAGAATGGCCATCATCAAAAAGTCCACAAATAACAAATGCTGGAGAGGGAATAGAGAAAAGGGAACCCTCCTACACTGTTGGTGGAAATGTAAATTGGTACATTTCTGTGGAGAAGAATATGGCGTTTCCTTTAAAAACTATAAATAGAGTTACCACATCATCTAGCAATCCCACTCCTGGGCATATATCTGGAAAAGAGGAAAACTCTAATTCGAAAAGATACGTGCACCCCAATGTTCACAGCCGCACTATTTACGATAGCCAAGACATGGAAGCAACCTGAGTGTCCATCAACAAACAAATGGATAAAGAAGATGTGATATATATATATATATATATATATATATATGAAATGGAATATTACTCAGCCACAAAAAAGAATGAAATAATGCCATTCGCAGCAACATGGATGGACCTAGAGATTATCATACTAAGTGAAGTCAGACAGAGAAAGACAAATATCATATGATATCAAGTATATGTGGAATATTAAAAAAATGGTACAAATGAACTTATTTATAGAAGAGAAATAGACCCACAGACATTGAAAAAAAACTTATGGCTACCAAAGGGGAAAGGGTGGGAAGAGGAATAATTTCGGAGTCTGGGATTAACAGATACACATTATTATATATAACATAGATAAACAACAAGGACCTACTGTATAGCACAGAGAACTATATTCAATATCTTATAATAATTTTTAATGGAAAAGAATCTGAAAAAGAATATATATGTGTATATATATATATATATATATATATATGAACCACTTTGCTGTATACCTGAAACTAATAGAACACTGTAAATCAACTATACTTCAATAAAAATTATATATATACACATATAAAATAAACTATTGTAGGTTAGATTCACCAGAAAGTAGATTCTGAAATGGAGATTACCTTGCAGGAAGTTAATTAGGGAGTATCCATGGGAACCACATCTATGGAAGAAACAAAAGGGAAAGAAGGAGTTTTGGGGAGGGGTAGTGGAGTTGTGATCACATCTCAACCTGATCCCATGAGAGTTCTGAAGCAGGGATGGTCCTTCAAAGGTGTCCTGCATTATGACAAAGGGATGTGCTTATATGCCTTCACACTGGTATCCCCTAAGGAGAGGGCAATACCTCGGTGAAGAAGTTTTCTCTAATTGAGGGCAATTTCCAGATGACAGCTGAGGACTGTCAGCAGGCAGTACGTCTAGCAGCTGGGGAAATAAGACCTTCAGGTCTGAAGGAGCCGGGACCACCTGCCAGACTGCCATGCAGTGAATCCCACACTTGCCATGTGCACAAGTTTCTCCTTGGCTATTAAGTGTCTGTATCAGGCAGGAAAGGCTAGATTGTACTGGAATAACAAATGATCTCCAAATCTCAGTCGCTTATAATCACAGTGCTTTTCTCAAACTCAGCTTCGATTTGAGACCCAGGCTTCTGGGGAATAGGCTCTATCAGAAATATTGCTGACTTTTGCATTTAAAAAAGAGCATGGCAAACCATGCACTGATTCTTAAAGCTCAGAAGTGACAGACATCACTTCTGGTAACATTTCATTGGTTAAATCATGTCACATGACTAAGCCTAATGTCATAAACAGGGGATATACAATACCCTCCTATGTCAGTTACCTATTACCCCAAAGCTTGGTGACCTGACATAGTATGCACTGGTGTATTGTTTTTCATGATTCTAAAGGTTGGCTGGGTTCAGTGCAGTGATTCTTCCGCTCCCTGTGCTGTCAGCTGGAGTCAATGAGGGGGCTGCATTCAACCAAGACCTCAGCAGAGGCTGAAACAGCCAAGATATGGCCCCTTTCCCGTAAATGGCAGCTGGCATCAGCTGTTGATTGGAGAGTCTTGCATCTCCTCCACGTGGCTAATCTCTCCATGCAGTCTCTCATTACTCAGTAGGCTAGGCTGGGCTTCTGTATATGGTGCTAAGACCATTTCAAAAAGGATGCTTCCCAAACCAGAAGTCATCAGGCCTCTTAAGGTCTATGTCTGAAACTGGTGTCACATCTGCTGCACTATGTTGGTCAGTCTTTATTCGAGTGAGGAGAGGTAGACAGCAACGGGAGGAACTGTTGGCAGCTGTCATTGGAGGCCATCTACTCTACTTTAACAGGGTGCGAAGACAGAATTATTTTGTGAATGGTCATAATGTTTTCCACTAGAGAGTCACAGAACATCAAGTGTGTGAGGAAAGGCTCTCAAACATGAGAGAAACCTAAACTTATTGAATGAGAAGAAACTTGGAAGAAACCACATAGGAAGAGGAAAATGTAAAAACAAAACCAGAAAAACACACTTAAAGTTCAAAGAAAAAAAGAGATTTCATATAAAAAATAACATGATTTTTAAAAAGAGAAGACAAAAGGGGTTTTGGAATTTAAAACAATGATAGAAATGAAAAACTGCAATAGACATTTTGATTATTAAGATGAAATCTGCCAGGAGATAAGGCACAAGACAAAAAGTGGAAAATCATAGGAAGAAGATAAGAAAACGGGCTTCCCTGGTGGTGCAGTGGTTGAGAATCCGCCTGCCAATGCAGGGGACACGGGTTCAAGCCCTGGTCTGGGAAGATCCCACATGCCGCGGAGCAACTAAGCCCGTGCGCCACAACTGCTGAGCCTGTGCTCTAGGGCCCGCGAACCACAACCACTGAGCCCGCATGCTGCAACTACTGAAGCCCGCATACCTAGAGCCTGTGCTCCACAACAAGAGAAGCCACCACAATGAGAAGCCCGCACACCACAACGAAGAGTAGCCCCTGCTCGCTACAATTAGAGAAAGCCCGTGTGCAGCAACGAAGACCCAACACAGCCAAAAAAAATAAATTAATTAACTAATTAAAAAAAAAAGCGAACCACAACCACTGAGCCCGCATGCTGCAACTACTGAAGCCCGCATACCTAGAGCCTGTGCTCCACAACAAGAGAAGCCACCACAATGAGAAGCCCGCACACCACAACGAAGAGTAGCCCCTGCTCGCTGCAATTAGAGAAAGCCCGTGTGCAGCAACGAAGACCCAACACAGCCCAAAAAAATAAATTAATTAACTAGTTAAAAAAAAAAAGATAAGAAAAGAAGAGCATCAGTCTGGGAAGTCCAAATTTACAGTAATCAGAGATGCAAAGATAGAGAACAAAAGAAACAGATGGAGGAAAATCACTAAATAAATAATCCAAGAAAATTTCCCAGAACTAAAGGTCATGAGTCTTCAGACTCTAAAGTCCCCTGACAGCAAAATGGATCAAAACAGACCTAAACCAAGGCACACGACTGTGAAATTTCAGACATTTAGAAAAAAAGATGAGTGTACACACTTCTCAAGAGGAAAAGATGTTTCATATAAAAGATCAAGGATCACAATGGCATTGAACTTAAGCAATAGTGATTCCGGGAGCTAGAAGACAAAGGTGATTAGCCTTCAAATTCCAAGAGAATAAGATTTCCAATCTATAATTCTAAACTCAGTTAGCTATCTAACTGATCTCAGCTATCTGTTAGAAGGGTATCTAACAACAGTTTTCAAGTGTGCTGTGTCTCAAAAGATTATCTTCCACTGGTCTTATTTTTAAGGGAATAAATCAAGAAAGTGCAAGAAATGGGAGCCAGAAAGTGAAAGATTGATTAGAAGAGAGAGGAGGCAAAAGGAGATCCCAAGACAACATCTGTCTTAGAGGACAAACAGTCCAGATGAAAAAAAAAAGACGAAATTCATTGAAGACAATGTATTTGAACAAACTGAGAGAAGAGTAACACTTCTAAGAGAGAGTTTGTGTGTGAATTAAAAATGCGTACAGGGGCTTCCCTGGTGGCGCAGTGGTTGAGAGTCCGCCTGCCAATGCAGGGGACACGGGTTCGTGCTCCGGTCCGGGAAGACCCCACATACCGCGGAGTGGCTGGGCCCGTGAGCCATGGCCGCTGAGCCTGTGCGTCCGGAGCCTGTACTCCGCAACGGGAGAGGCCACAACAGTGAGAGGCCCGCAAAAAAAAAAAAAAAAAAAAAAAAGGAGTACTTACATGGCTTATGTCTGAATGGCCGTCACGTAGCTTGTAGAAATAGAACCTTGAATATTGAACTATATTACACACCATGAGAGAGGAAGCATGAGTGTGGAGGGGTTCAGAGAGGCTTACAAGGGACAGAAATTGGTGATAAACTAAGTCCTCATCTTCCACAGCAGGAAGTCAATAGATAAGTCCTATAGCCAAAATATGAAGAACTGAAACTACTCATGTCATTTAGAAGTAGACAGCATAGCCCAGTAGAAACATCTAAAAGAGTAGACTATTCAGTTATGTAAATTAATAAATTCCCCCCTTTTTTTGCTTAAGTCAGTTTGAGTTGCTGTTTTGTTTTTTTTTTAACTTTGCTTGTTGTTTCTGTTTTGTCTTTTACACTAAAGAGTCTTGTCCAATATATACATACATATTCTCAGATTCCGCATCAGAATTTTTGGAAAAAAGTATTTTAAAAAACTTTCTAGGTGATTCTGATGCACAGCCTAGTTTGGGAATCACTTCCCTGAAGAACAATACTCTTAGCTGTGTCCTTAGATAAGGATTCTAATGAGCTCATCTTTCAAATTCAGATGGAGATGATAGCTCATGTTCTAGTACAGCTCTTCATATTTCTTCTTATCTTCAGTTTAGGAGGCAAGATTTTATCTCACATATGCAAGTATGAAATAGTGATGATGGAGGCAGAAAGAAACATTGCCTACTTAGGGGAAAAAAACCACAAAAAACAAAGGACTTGAAGAAATCAGGAATTTTGTTATCTGATAAACCCATAAATTGCCTAATGTGCTTTGAACTTTTCTGCCTCCCTAACTTCCTTCACATTCCCTGCCCTAACCCCGCAGAAATGTCTTAGTGTTTTATTCTATATAAATAAAGCTCCACAAGGGTAGCACTTTTACCCTACGTTCTATGAACAATCTATTTCTTCTGCCAGGAGATATTTTTCCAGGTGAACTGACTCTAAATTTACTTAATAAAATGGCAAACTGGACATTCTTTAGTTCTACTTCACCTGATGAACCAATGTCATTGTATCCCAATTCTCTCTGTAGAAAGCAGAATTTTATAACCTCTACCATATTAGAGTTGCTGACATTAAAATGGTTGTGAAATGCTTAAAGAATAAAACCACCAAACTTCTCCAGTCAAGGAGGTAAGTTCTAGTTATCAACTGCTGTATAACAAACTATACCCAAACTTAGTGGCTTAAACAACCATTTTTTAATATCTCATGATTTTGTAGGTTAGGAATTCTAGCTGGCCTGGGTGATTATTCTGTTTCACATGGTGTGAATACAATGAGTAGGATGGTATGGAGGGTTTAAGGTGGCTTCATTTACATGTTTGTCACCTTGGCAGAGATGGCTAGAAGGCTGAGCTCAGCTGGCACTGTTGACTAAAGCATCTATACATGGCATCTCCAGAAAGGTGGTCTTTGGATAGTCAGGCTTTTTCCTGACTGGCCAGAGCTCCCAGGAGGGAATGTTCCAAGAGACCTGGGCTGAAGATGCAAGGCTTCATATGACTTAGCCCTAGAAGACCTGGAATGTCACTTCTGTTGTATCTTGTTGGTGAAACAAGTCACTAAGGCTAGCCCAGGGGGATGAGACTCTTCACCTCTTAGTTAGAGGCTTAGCAAAGAAATTGTGTCCACCTTTAATCTATCACAGAAGGTATGATGACACACGTTTCTGGGCATCAGGAAATCTCTTACTACTCAGAGTCAATCTAGAAGTTATTCTTCCCACAAATAAAGGAGGGATCTGCCACTTAGATCCTTAGAAGAAGGAACAATCAAGGAGACATAAGCAAGATAAACAGACACCTGTAATAGAGACTTCAACAATTAAAAAGCAACGCCTTTATTGGCAATAAGAATCTAGTATAGTCACATAGCAGAGTATATCAGAGGAAACAAAAACGTAGTACAAATCATTAAAAAATACTTTACATTTAAAATAAATAATTGAAGATGTAGTGAATAAAAAATTTCTGAAAATAGTAGTAAGGTCTTTACACATGAGAAACACTCTAGATCAGGTGAAAGACAAGAGCATTGAGGAACTCACAAAAACAGAATCTGGGCAATGAAAAAAGAAAAGAAATATGGAGAGGGCAAGAATTAAGTTAATCGTTTTAGCCACAGATGACTAAATGATTTGAGCAGTTTCTTAGCATGGAGGATTAAGGTATTATTACTATAAAATCCTATTATATTGTCTTCCTATTTGTTGTATACAAATTTTGCTTGTATTAACCATCTACCAACCGAATATCTATTTCTCTTCTCCAGGCACTATTTTTAACTCTATAACTATCTGTTGATTGAGTAATTGAATGTATAACGCATGTGTGAAGAAAAGATTAATAGTAAAGAATAAATAAGCAAGACCCCCAATGATCATGTATGATTCTCATAAACCTTATAATCTGTGGGACAGTTGAAAACAGTATTCTGTCCCAACTGTTCTAAGACAATGAGCTTGACCTGATGTTCTCTTAAGTGATTGTAAATTTCTTTAAAATGTCTGCTTTTATTTTATTACTATCTGAGAGATAATTATTCCAATGATGTTGACAGGATATGTGTAGAAGTATCAGGAAAAGTGCATATTCCTTTTTTTCTTATAAAATAAAAAATAATGTTGGTATTCACACTGAACATTCTGGGAGTAAGAATATCAGGCAGGTTAGGAGATTGATTCTCTCAGACTGACAGGTGTCCGATGAAGGAACTGTATTTCAGGAATAAGAAGGGAAAAATGTCACAGATTGTAATACAGTCAATGGAAAAGGAGAAAGCTAGTTATCAAATGTGATATAAAGAATTCGGGAGAAATCAATTTTTCAAAAAGAGACTTCCCTGAGTAATGATGGAAAACTTTACATAACTTGAAATTGGGAAATAATGTTCAGAGTTTAGCTTCCTGAAACTTATTATAAATGTACTCTACAATGTTAATAATATTAGCTATATAGTCTGGGTAATGATCCATACTGGAGCCAGGCCAGGAATAACCATAATGAATGGTTTTTATTTGTGTAGGATTGTAATTATGCAAATTAAAACTTAGCTATAGTTACTCTTGCCTTGTTGCTGAATGGACTATAAGCACAGATATTATGGAAGATCGGAATTATATTTTTAGTGATACATACTGTACACCAGGAAAGAGCTTGAAGTGAGGGCTGTAGAAATAAGAGTGGCTTTGGTTATCAGAATAGTTTGAGTCTTTTTTTATTGGTAGGATGGTTTCATGGAAAGACTGAAATATCTTTAGTCCAGAAAGGATTCGTCAGAATTTCATTCTTAACCTAAATATGTATATGATTCTGATTCTAAAATTAATATTTTCATATTGAAGGAAATTTGGAAATTTCCCAAATAAAATAAGACACGTGTAATATTCACCACCTCAAGACAGCTACCGTTTACATGTATCTGCTTTCCCATCCAATGTCTTTTTATGTATCTGTGTGAATACACTCAAAGTTTTAGAAGTTAGTATAGCATAGTGGTTGCAAGTACAAGAAGTTGGTATGGCATAGTAGGGCCAAAGTGCTTGGATTAAATTCTGGCCTCATCAGTTTTTATCGATATGATTTTATATGATGCTTCAGTTTTCTCATTTGTAACATAGAGATAATAATTATTACCTGGAGTTCTTAGAGGCATTAAATGACATAATCCTCATTAGAGCTCTCAAGGAAGAGTTCATACCCTTCTTTCATCCCAACTTTATTAGATAGGGCCAGGTTGTGGCTCAATGAATGGAAAAGAACTTTCTGGGGTGACACATTGACACACTGGCAGAACTTGCCCAGAATCTGTCCTCTAGGGTACCAGGGAAAGACTAATAATAAAGAACGAATAATCAAGATCCCCTGTGGTCATATAAGATTTTCACAGGAAAGTGTCTCACAGAAAGCTTAGCTATAAAACCGACTGTAAGGGAAGCGCAGGTGTCAAGGGAAGCCACTGGTCAACGGGTGTTGAAGGACCCAAGTGCTAGAGAAACCTAGGAAACAAGAAGTAAACCCCTTTTCTCCTGCAATGTCTCTCCAGCACCTTCTACTGACAAAGCTTAACATTGTGCCAGACAGTAAAGGAAAAATATTTAAAGGGCCTAGTTCCTTTTCCACAGAGCAGACAAAAAGGGTGAATTTGGGGCTGAGAGGCAATATATTGATACGTGGCAGACTTTGTAAAACACATAGAACAATGCCTAGGATATAGTAAGTGCTCAAGAACTATTAGCTCTAATTTTTTCAGTCCCATATGCATACATATGTGCAAAAATGGAATCATCTCTGCTGTACACATATTTTGTACCCTGAATTTTCACTTAGCATATATTATGGCTGTTTTCATTAACATTTCTTGGAATCTCAATTTCATGTCTATTTAATTATCCATCATGTGGAGATATCATGATTTATTTAGCTATGACACCAATGTGCAGAGTGTGGATGTTCTAATTTTCAGTCTGATAAGTAAAGCTGGGTGAATAGCCATGTTTTTAGTGTATATTAAATAACTTCATATGGTTAATTCCCCAAGATAGAACTCAAAGAATGCACACTCTTAAAACTTTTATATATGTTGCCAAATTTTTTTGCAGAAATATAGTTCCTTTTTATACTTTCTCTTGAAATTAGTGTCTGCCACAATATAGTTAATATTCTATATTTTTAACTTTGATTCTTTGATAAGAGAAAAATAGTGTCTTATGTTTGTCTTAGTTTGCAGTTTATAAATGAGTTTAGACATTTGTCATTTTATACCATATGTGTCCATATTTTTATTGGATTATTAGAGTTCTTACAATATTGAAGAATTTTTCATGCATAAAGGATATTAGTCCATTGTCTGATTTGTAATAAATGGATTTCTTTTTTAAATTTTACATTTGAGATTTCATCTATGTTTTTTTAAAACACCAAAGTTTTCAATTTTATAATTCCTATATATTTTCCTTCATGATTTTCCCAATTCTTTTTATGATAAGAAATAAAATACTTCCATTTTTCTTAAGATTTTTTACATATTTACACAGTTTCTCCTGGTTTATGATTTTATCCATTCGATTATTAATTCTAATGCATCTGAAATCAAGTTTGGTAATTATACAAAATTGTATTTTTTCAAAATAGATTAATTATCCATCATTATTTAATAAGCTAGCATTTTCTGATTGGCTTGCAATATTCCCTTATATATACATATTTTGCTTCATTGCTTTGTTAAATTCTATGCTAGTAGCACATGTTTTTAAATGTATGCTTTATGAAAATAGATTTTTATTATTTATACCAGTGACCATGCATCAGAGGAGTGGTACTGCTTATTATATAACACCCTTATCAATCAGTTAATATTAGTAACCCTTATTAATTATTTGAAAAAGAATTGTAGGAAATTGTGGTCCTCCATTTCCAAAAGTTTGTTTGGTAAAATAACTCTTCTGCTATTATCTAGGGGATAGTTAACAAAATTGACCTAATTTAGAAAAATACTGAAATTGTGTCATCTGCATAATTTCCCTCCCTTTAACATAAATGCTTTCTTCATGTTAGGATCTACTTTATTTCCCTGCTTTTATAAAAAATATATGCATTGGACACCAGCAGTGTACACTTACACTATACTGTAGCCTGAATGAGCTTTAATTTCAGCAGTTAATCTCTAAAAATTAAATATTTTCTAAATAATACACACACACACACACACACACACACACACACACACCTCCTTCTGATTATGTAATCCTTCTGATTACGTAAGCAATTCTTGAACACAGAAAATCGGAGAAATACAGAGACAAAAAAGAGAAGAAAGTGTAACATTATTCAAAACTAACCACCAGGGAAAACCATATGTTAACATTTTGGTGCATCTCCCGGCCCCTGGCCCCAATTTTCTTCTGCATATTTAGGAAAAAGAGAATTTTTTGAAAGAGATTTATTCTATTCAATATTTTCAACAAACGCCTTTAGAGTTTATGTGGCATTTTAGTACCTAACTTTTCCATAATTTATCGAATTCCATATTATTGAATATTTATTTTGTTTACAAAGCTATTGTAATGCTATGAATACTTGTTTATAGATCACTATGTGGTCTAATTACCTTCTAAGGATAAAATACTAAAAACTGAATTACTGGGCCAAAGGGTACGGACATATTTAAGGTTCTAATCCATATTACCGGATTACACCTCACGAAGTTTATACGAATTTACGCTTTCAGCAGCTGTCAGAATGATCTTTTCTCCACATCTGTCTTTGTACTGGATATTTAAAACAGAGAGGGAGGAAAAACCCTGTTAATTTGATTAGTAAAAACATGTATTTCATAGTTAAAATACTATTTTATTTTATGTTTTCTAATTGAGTAGGTAGTACCTTCTTCAATAATCTTTAGAAAAATCTTAGCTTTTTGGGGGGGTCAGTTTTCTTTCAAAGCAACTTTAAAAGAAATTTCAATCTAAAAAATATTATGAAGAACTTAATTGGGATCAGGTTAAGTCTAAAACTGATTTGGGACAAAATGATATCTTCACAATATTCCAAGTGAGGAGCATTTTATCCTTTGCCATGTACTCAAGGAATATTTTATGTTTATCCTATGCATTTTGATATTTTATGTATTTAGGTATTTTGTGATTTTTGCTGCCACTGAAATTGGAATCCTTTTTTCCCTTTGGATCATCTAAAAGGCAACTTCGAGGTTAGGGAGACGCAGTAAACGTGGTCATTAGAAGCTCAGTTTCTGTCTCCAGATTTCTCTTCTGTGCCTGGATTCACCTCTTATGGTGTGACTTGGACAAGCTGGTGTGCTGAATATGTCTTTTACCCCTCTAGAGTCCTCTCCCAGCTCTATACCCTGCTCCATGTCTAGGGAGAGAGGAAGCCTGGTCTTACTAGGGCTCCCTTGCTTTCTGGCTTCCTGTTAGGTTCAGCCAGTGAGGGCATTGCCAGGAAATAAGAGTGGCAGGAAAGTGAGGGGAAGGTAATTATTTCCACAACTCCCTCCCTGCTTAGTTGTTGCCTGACTTGTGTCCTTCAAAGGGCAGCCACTCCTGTCAGAAGTCCTCATCATTACCCTATGCCAGTCTGGAAGAGGGTCCCTCCATTTGCCCCTCAGCCTTGTAAGTGGTCACAGGCTCCCTGCTGTTTCTAATTTCAGATGCTGCAGAATCCTGTGGTGTTTCTATAACCCCGTTATCCAACCAGAGTGTGTCATCTGCTTCCTGCTAGGATCTTGACTGAGAGAAAAAAACAAAAACAAAAACAAAAACAAACAAACAAAAACCCCATATCCTCGCCATTTTTTTTCTCATATTATTGAGAATGCCTCTTGGTTTTCACCATAATGATAGTTTTGGCAATTGATGTAAGATTGGTGTTCTAGGGGTGGGATAGGGAGGGTGGGAGGGACGGAGACGCACGAGGGAAGAGATATGGGAACATATGTATATGTACAACTGATTCACTTTGTTGTAAAGCAGAAACTAACACACCATTGTAAGGCAATTATACTCCAATAAAGATGTTAAAAAAAAAAGATTGGTGTTCTACATTATGTGCAGAAAGTATCCCTTTCTTTGTGATTTTCTGAGTTTTATCAGTTACATTTTATCTTCTGCATTTTGATATATATTGAGTTTGCTTTAAAATTGGACTATTGATGTATTCTTTTATATTCTGAAGTTTTTCTTTATCAATAAAAATCCTTTTATTCCTGGAATAATACAAATTAAATTTACTTGACTACTAATATTTCATTTGAAAATTGAAAAAATTTCTCTCACCTGGCTACCATAGGCCATCTCAAACAACAGATGGAAAAAGTAACACACTTAAACTGACATTTTGCTTAAGCACAAATTGCTTTGAATAACTGGAAGTCTTAGTAAGCCTTTATCACCCAAAGTCCTTTTTTGTGTTATTTCTTTCAGTTTGGAGTTCAGAAGCAAGTGGCTTGTGGAAGCTTTCAAGGCATAATATTTTGGTGGGACACAGTGGGGATGGTGGGAGTGAAAGAGAAAAAAAAAAAAAAAGCAAGGAATAAAGCAGACCACAAAGTAATGTCTGGGAATTATGTCTGAGCCAGAGTTAAGAAGGTATAAAATGATTATAGAGTGTCTTCTCCCCCGCCCCCTTTTTTTTGGAAAAAATTACTCTGTTCTTTCAATCGTGTTTCTAATTCTATCAATCTTGGATTCAGAATGTGGCAATAGCTTGAAAGTCTATGCAATAAAAACCTTTCCTAGATGATTACTATAATATATATTAGATCACAAAACCTAGAACATGAATTTATAGCAATTGGTAATTCCAATATTTTACATCTGTTATACCATGCTATACCATATCATTTCAAGCATGCATTTTCATTTTGGTTCACATGAATCAGTTCCATCACAGCAGAATCCTGAGCACAATATCCCCTAGGGATACAAATAATTTTATTTAATTTTAAAATAATGCTTATATATTTGGTGCCAACCCCTTGAAACATTAGAACAATAACTGATATAAATGCTGAGTCATTGACATAAGGAAACACAGGCTATTTAGTTCTACTTGAAGAGTCTGACATTGAAAACAGAAGTAAGCATTATGCTAAGTGAAATAGGTCAGACAGCCAAAGATAAATACTGTAGGATATAATTTATGTGTGGAATCTAAAAAATACAACAAACTAGTGACTATAACATAAAAGAAGCAGACTCACAGACGTATAGAGCAAACTAGTGGTTGCGGGGGGAGGGGAAATGTAGGAGTGGGAATTGGGAGGTACAAACTTCTGGGTGTAAGATAAGCTCAGGGATGTATTATACAATATGGGAAATATAGGCAATATTTTGTAGTAACTGTAAATGGAGTATAACCTTGAAAAATTGTACAAAAATTAAAAATGTTTAAAAATTAAAAACAAAGAAAACAGAAGTAAGACTAACAAGGTTGTACCTGAACTTTTATATGAGTGTCTATTTGATTTGGGCTGACTTAATAATAGAATCTGCAAATATTAAACTATACATTTTCATTTAAAATTTTATCAGACAAATTCCTAGTAAAGACAAAATGTCATTATTTATAATCAAAGATAGTTACAAATGTCAAAGAAGATTTAGAATTTGTTTGAGGAGCAAGTTGCTAAATGCCATAGTGGAGAGTTTACTTTTTGAAGTGTTTGCTTGTTTATCATCCCTCCTCACTTCCCACTCCCCTGTTAAGGGGATGTTCCCTCACTCTGAACCGACTGGCATTTGAGAATTCCATTCCCACAATCTACTCGCTTCACAGACTCTTCTTTCCAGTACTGTTGTGGTTTACAGCTGAAAAACCAAGCGTGAGAATGTGTAGTATCCAGTAAAAGCCAGCGTTACTGAATGAGCTTTTTAAAGCCAAGTGGGAATCGCAAACTCCGAAAATTAAAACATCTGAACATCTGTTAAAACTCAATCTGTGTTTCTTTGAGAAAAATAATAAATCTGATCAACTCTCAGTGTAGCATCTTAAAAGAATAAACAAAGGATCTTGATAAGTAAAATTTATTTGGCAGATGGTTCAATAAGTTAGGAACTGGGATAATTCTTGGAAAGTTTCCTTAATTTCTTTGAAAAGTTAATGTAAATCAAGAAAATTCCCAAGCAACAATAAAGTGAGCCTGAGGAACTGTAGTCACAAAAGGTATAAGAAGAGATGGAAAATGATGAAGATCAACCAGATTATTTGTAAAGAAAAGGAAGAAAAATCAACTGAAATGCATGTTATCAGCAAATATTTTAAGTTATCAGGAAAGTTAAAAGTTTAGTTTTTAACTTAATTTAAAGTTGTTTATTTAATTCAGCTTTATTTGTTACAAAGTGCTTTTCCCCCCACTCTAAGAATGTCTTTGTTAAGCTGCTTTTCATTCTTCTCTCTTCTCTCTCTGGTATGCTTTACGGTTGCCTTTTTCTCACAATGGCAAGATGAAATGTTTGTAGGATTTGTCCAAAGGTCAGGTTTCTGTAGAAACCTGCACATGCACATGCAAAGAGCATCACATATTCCATTATTGGTGTAAACAGCATGTTTAACTTTTACTGTCTAGGAACAACCAAATTCCTAACTCTCCTGTCATAATTACTTATCATTGTTCTTTCTATAACTTCCAAATTAAGGTGTGATGTCTTTGTCCTATACTCCAGAAATTCTTAATTTTTTTCCTGTGGTGGCAAATTTAAAAACAGTAAGAAAAAATGAATGATTAGTTTTGCATGCTTCATATTAGGGAATATAATTTCATTACTGAAAGCACTGTTTTCCTAAGCCATGACAGCATAGGTGTCAGACGGTATCAAGTATACCTGCGTGGCTGGCCCTCACCATCTGGGGTCCTGAAACGCCAGCTCTATGCCTATCCACACCCATCACTTTCACTTGAAGCAAAATGAAGGAAGCTGAGATGCTCACAAAATTCTCCTTGACCTTTGATTTTGTTCTCCATGATATTAGATGGTGCAAATAAGGCTATTTGGTGTCCAGTTTCAAGCCATCTGGTTTTTGAGCTCCCAGCTATAGATTTCTCAAATATGTCTGGTATTTTTGTTGAAACCATCTGGAAACATAAAGATCTGCTTCAAGTTATGAGAAGCAGCTCTCCATGAGGACACCTCCACTTGTTCACTTTTACCCAGATGCTATTTCCATGCCTGCTACCCCTCCAGTGGCAAGTTCCAATGTTGTCATCTGTCCTGTTACTTTTTAGCTATGTAGACTCTGGGCTGGAGTTGACATGAACTTCTGGGAGATTTCACTGTTCTCCCCATTCATATCTTCTCTTACACAGGGAGACCTATGTCCCTTTTTGCTCCTCCTTTCTGGGTTACCCCAGCTCCAGCTTCTCCCAGCCTCCTTCTAGACAAACTCAATCCCTTGCCAAGATTTTCCCAGTCTTACTTTGGGAAAGGAAATAGAGCAGTGCTGACTTTAGATACAAAGTATTTCCACATAACATTTAAACGAGTAATGATACTATGTATAATTGTTTGTGTGTGTGTGTGTGTGTGTGTGTGTGTGTGTGAGGGTTTCTGTTGTTTTATTTTTAAAATTTTTTACAAAGTTGATTCATGTACATGGTAAACATTGAAAGTGCTAAAAAGGGTAGAATTAAAAGTGCATTTTCCTCCCATCCTTGATTCCTATTCATGTGGTTCTTCCCCTCAGAGGACACTCCTACACTTAGTTTCCTATGTACGTTTCTAGAAATGATAAAAGATATACATCTAAGCATACATATTTATGATTTTTTATACAAATGCTAGTATGCTTTATATTCTTTTTCATCTTGCTTTTTAAAAGTTTGTGAAATATAATAGAAATAATTCCATATCAGTATCACAGGTCTGTCTTATTCTTTTTAGTGGTTACAGTATTTTGTTGCATGAATGCACAATATTATAAAAACAATGCTTCACTGATGATCACTGATGTTATTTCCAGTCATTTTAGTCCTACAATGATGTAGTGAGTATCTTTGTGCATTTGTCTATTCATTAAAAGCTGAAAACAAGAAGGGAAATTATTGGGTCAAAAGATGCATGAATTTTAAATCTTGGTAGAGATTGTTAAATTTCCCATCCAAGAAATACCAATTTATACTCCTTACAACAGTGAGTGCCTAGCTTCTAAACCTCACCAACACCATGTATATTTTTTAATGAAATAGTTGGATCTTGTGAATCTGGTAAATAAATATTGTCATTTCATTGTTATGCACTAAGAGAGCAAAGAGGTAAACTGTGATCTTCCTAAGAGTGTCTAAAGCATGTTACTGAGTCCTAATTGCTCCTGACTCCAATCTTCACTAGCTTTGTGCCTTCAGGCTAGTTATCTTACCTCTCTAAGTCTTACTTTCTTTGTTTTCAAATCAATAATATTAGCTTACTTTGTGTAAGTACCATTATATACATGAATTCAGTCTTTACAACAAATCTGTAAACAAGCTATTAGTATCTTCATTTCACAGATGTGAATAGTTTTCTCATCTTTTAGATTGTGATGAAAGTGTCTTTTTAGAGGATATTATGAGAATTAAATGATAAACTTCATGTAAAACAATTAGCACAATATTTGGTTGTAACAGTATACATTATTATTGTTTTAATATGGACACAGGAAAAGTCTTTATCACTATAGATATGAAAGAACAGATTCTAAAAATATGCCTAGAATATTTTTTTTTTTTTTTTTTTTTTTTTTTTTTTTTTACTGTACTGAACTTCCAAAAGCTAGAGTGAACTGTTTAATGTTAATTTCTAAGCTGATGAATTTCAGCCTCTATTTCTCCAGTTATCTCTAGGGTTCGCCACTGTCTCAACAAAATTAATTTAAATTTACTGATTTGAAAAACAAAATGCTAAATTCACTCATCAGGAGTAGCATAGCCTGTTGCAAAATAAAATTAAAATTAAATAAGAAGATATGAATTTTCCTCTTTTTTTTGAAGGGCACAGTCTAATACTCCTTTAGTCATATCCAGCGTTAACAAATGATGATATTTTTGCCATTTTTGCTTTAGTTACTTTTTATATATTTAAGTGATTCAACATTACAAAGATGAAATCTTTCTTCTCCCATCTGTGAGAAAAATTCCTGTTCTGCCTCAAAGGCAAACCCTGTCATGAATTCAAAGCATAGCCAGGTTCTGTTTTCATATATTCATATATATTCCATTCTACAATGAATCAAACATATGTATTTTGAGATCTGTGTAGAATTGTTTATTCATTTTAATTTATCAAACATATGTATTTTGAGATCTGTGTAGAATTGTTTATTCATTTTAATTGAGATTTAATTTATTTATCCTGGCTTGTAATATAAGAGATTCAAAGAGTTTCCAAAATTTACTATCATAAACAATGCTACAATAAACATTCTTGGGCTATTTCCCTGTTTATGGAGAGTACTTACCTAGAAGCCAAATTGCTGGGTCATAGGGAATTTGTTTTTCACCTTTACTAGACACTGATAAATTTAAATGGTTGAATTATTCATACCACTCCTGAAATATATGACAGCTCCGCTTTCCCCACATATTCATCAATACTACATACTGCCAACTTTGAATTTCATGTCAACCTGATGAAGATGAAATGTATCGTGTTTAAATGTGTATTTCTTTGATTACTAGAGAAGATGAACATTTCATTATATATTGGGTTGGCCAAAATTTTCATTTGTTTTCCCGTAAAGTTAATTAGGAAAAGACCAAGCGAACTTTTTGGCCAACCCAATATTTATAGGCTTTTGGGTTTTCTTTTCTCTGAACTGACCATTTTCCTATTGGGGTTTTTATTTTTTTTGGTCTTCTTATCGTAGTCACTATGTGTTCTAGATACCAATCCTTTGGATGTTGATTATGTTGAAATATGGTTCATCTGTCTCATTCTGGGGGTTACCGTTGTGTACTGGGTGGTTTTCTGTTTAGATGTCTTAAATGTTTACATATACCAATCTTTTTTTTAAGGTTTTGGGGGTTTTTTTTTGTATCTTGTTTAATAAATCATTCCTTGATCCGAATTACTACGGTATTTTCCTAGTGTAGTTTTAAAAATGTGTATGTATTTTACATTTAGTTGTTTATCCATTTGAAACATTTTGTTTTGTTTTGTTTTATGTGGTAGAGAGCTACTTTTATGTTTTAATCTATATGGAAAGCCAAGAGTCCCAGTACCATATATCTATATACATTGTGCTTCCTCTACTGATTTGTAATGATATTTCTATCATACTTTAAGCCTCCTCAATAATTCTAATCTCTCTATTGTTTCATTGACCTATCACTGCATTGATAGTACTATATATTAATCATTGTAGATATGTATTTCTCAACGTAAATGTTCCAATTTGTCAGAGTATATTTGGTTATGCTTGGACTTTGCTTCCATAAAAATTTTAGTAAAAGTATGTCAAGTACCAAGATAAATTATGTCACCATTTTTGTTAGAATTTATATGAATTTGTCATCTTAACACAGCAAGTATTTCTGCCCATCATTTCTTGCCATTAATTCCAGACTTTTTAATGTCCTTCTATAACATTTTGTAACTTCCACACTAAAGGTCACGCATATATTTTGTTATATTTATTCTTAACATGTTCCGTTTTTGTTGCTATTGTAAATGAAATTTTTTTCTATTAAATTTTCTATATGGTTAGTGATGGTGATTAGAAGCATTCATTACTGATTTTGTCTGCTGATCCTGTGTTCAACAATTTTGTTGAACTTACAAATTCTATTAATTTCTATAGATTTTTTTGAATTTTCTAGGTAGACATTCATGTTGTTTACAAATAACGCATTTTATCTTTATCTTTCTATTTATCTTTTTTCCTTATTTTGCTGAATTGGATATATAATAATATATAATATATTATTATTATATATTATTATATCACATATATTAATATTAATATTAATATATTATTATATCACATATATGACTTTAATATATTATTATTTTTAATACACTGTTGGATCCTATTTCTTTATTTCTTTATTTATTTTTTGGTAAGGTTATTTTATTATTTTTATAATTCAGGCTCAGAATGAAATTTTATGGAATCGTGTTATAAGAAGTATTTGTTATTACTTTCACTGTGTGTTCTTTGACAATACTATTATTTTGTTGGTTACATCAATTTTTTTTTGTAACATCTTTGTTGGAGTATAATTGCTCTACAATCGTGTGTTCGTTTCTGCTGTATAACATGGTGAATCAGCTATATGTATACATATATCCCCATATCCCCTCTCTCTTGCGTCTCTCTCCCACCCTCCCTATCCCACCCCTCTAAGTGGACACAAAGCACTGAGCTGATCTCCCTGTGCTATGACAGCTGCTTCCCACTAGCTATCTATTTTACATTTGATATTGTATATATGTCCATGCTACTCTCTCACTTCGTCCCAGCTTATCCTCCCCCCTCCCCATGCCCTCAAGTCTATTCTCTACGTGTGCATCTTTATTCCTCTCCTGCCCCTAGGTTCTTCAGAATGTTTTTTTTTTAGATACCATATATATGTATTAGCATATGGTATTTGTTTTTCTCCTTCTGACTTACTTCACTCTGCATGACAGATTCAAGGTTCCATCCACCTCACTACAAATAACTCAATTTCGTTTCCTTTTATGGCTGAGCAATATTCCATTGTATATATGTGCCACATCTCCTTTATCCATTCATCTGTTGATGGACACTTAGGTTGTTTCCATGTCCTGGCTATTGTAAATAGAGCTGCAATGAACATTGTGGTACATGACTCTTTTTGAATTATGGTTTTCTCAGGGTATATGCCCAGTAGTTGGATTGCAGGGTCATATGGTAGTTCTCTTTGTAGTTTTTTTTTTTTTTTTTTTTTGCGGTACACGGGCCTCTCAGTTGCGGCCTCTCCTGTTGCGGAGCAAAGGCTCCGGATGCGCAGGCTCAGCAGCCATGGCTCATGGGCCCAGCCACTCTGCGGCATGTGGGATCTTCCCGGACTGGGGCACGAACCCGTGTCCCCTGCATCGGCAGGCGGACTCTCAACTACTGTGCCACAAGGGAAGCCCTATTTGTAGTATTTTAAGGAACCTCCATACTGTTCTCCATA
>NC_041222.1:55811583-55834661 GCF_002837175.3 Physeter macrocephalus
CTCAGGGTATATGCCCAGTAGTGGGATTGCTGGGTCATATGGTAGTTCTAGTTTTAGTTTTTTAGGGAACCACAATACTGTTCTCCATAGTGGCTGTATCAATTTACATTCCCACCAACAGTGCAAGAGGGTTCCCTTTTCTCCACACCCGCTCCAGCATTTATTGTTTGTACATGTTTTGATGATGGCATTCTGACCGGTGTGAGGTGATACCTCATTGTAGTTTTAATTTGCATTTCTCTAACGATTAGTGATGTTGAGCATCCTTTCATGTGTTTGTTGGCAATTTGTATATGTTCTTTGGACAAATGTCTATTTAGGTCTTCTGCCCACTTTTAGATTGGGTTGTATTTTTTTTGTTATTGAGCTGCATGAGCTGCTTGTAAATTTTGGAGATTAATCCTTTGTCAGTTGCTTCATTTGCAACTATTTTCTCCCATTCTGAGGGTTGTCTTTTCCTCTAGTTTATGGTTTCCTTTGCTGTGCAAAAGCTTTTAAGTTTCATTAGGTCCCATTTGTTTATTTTTGTTTTTATTTCCATTTCTCTAGGATGTGGGTGAAAAAGGATCTTGCTGTGATTTATGTCATAGAGTGTTCTGCTTATGTTTTCCTGTAAGAGTTTTATAGTGTCTGGCCTTACATTTAAGTCTTGAATCCATTTTGAGTTTATTTTTGTGTAAGGTGTTCGGGAGTGGTCTAATTTCATTCATTTACATGTAGCTGTCCAGTTTTCCAAGCAGCAGTTATTGAAGAGGCTGTCTTTTCACCATTGTATATTCTTTCCTCCTTTATCAAAGATAAGGTGACCATATGTGCATGGGTTTATCTCTGGGCTTTCTATCCTGTTCCATTGACCTACATTTCTGTTTTTATGCCTGCACCATACTTTTTTTTTTTTTTTTGGCACCACAGTATATTGATTACTGTAGCTTTGTAGTATAGCCTGCAGCCAGGGAGCCTGATTCCTCCAGCTCCATGTTTTCTTTCTCAAGATTGCTTGGGCTATTAGGGGTCTTATGTATTTCCATACAAATTGTGAAATAATTTGTTCTAGTTCTGTTAAAAATGCCATTGGTAGTTTGACAGGCATTGCACTGAATCTCTAGATTGCTTTGGGTAGTATAGTCATTTTCACAATGTTGATTCTTCCAATCAGAGAACATGGTATATCTCTCCATTTGTTTGTATCATTTTAAATTTCTTTCATCAGTGTCTTATAGTTTTCTGCATACAGGTCTTTTGTCTCCTTAGGTAGATTTATTCCTAGGTATTTTAATCTTTTTGTTGCAATGGTAAATAGGAGTGTTTCCTTAATATCCCTTTCAGATTTTTCATCATTAGTGTTTAGGAATGCAAGAGATTTCTGTGCATTAATTTTGTATCCAGCTACTTTACCAAATTCATTGATTAGCTCTAGTAGTTTACTGGTAGCATTTTTAGGATTCTCTATGTATAGTATCATGTCATCTGCAAACAGTGACAGTTTTACTTCTTCTTTTCTGATTTGGATTCCTTCTATTTCTTTTTCTAGTCTGACTGCTGTAGCTAAAACTTCCAAAACTTAGTTGAATAATAGTGGTGAGAGTGGACAACCTTGTCTTGTTCCTGATCTTAGTGGAAATGGTTTCAGTTTTTCACCATTGAGAAGGATGGTGGCTGTGGGTTTGTCATATATGGCCTTTATTATGTTAAGTTCCCTCTATGCCTACTTTCTGGAGAGTTTTTATCATAAATGGGTGTTGAATTTTGTCGAAAGCTGTTTCTGCATCTACTGGGATGATCATATGGTTTTTATACTTCAGTTTGTTAATATGGTTTATCACATTGATTGATTTGCGTATATTGAAGAATCCTTGCATTCCTGGGATAAATGCCACTTGATCATGATGTATGATCCTTTTAATGTGTTGTTGGAATTTGTTTGTGAGTACTTTGTTGAGGATTTTTGTATCTATGTTCATCAGTGATATTGGCATGTAGTTTTCTTTTTTGTGACATCTTTGTCTGCTTTTGGTATCAGGGTGATGGTGGCCTCGTAGAATGAGTTTGGGAGTGTTCCTCCCTTTGCTATATTTTGGAAGAGCTTGAGAAGGATAGGGTTAGCTCTTCCCTGAATGTCTGATAGAATTCTCCTGTGAAGCCATCTGGGCCTGGGCTTTTGTTTGTTGGAAGATTTTTAATCACAGTTTCAATTTCAGTGCTTGTGATGGGTTTATTTATATTTTCTATTTCTTCCTGGTTCAGTCTCAGAAGCTTGTCCTTTTCTGAGAATTTGTCCATTTCTTCCAGGTTGTCCATTTTATTGGCATATAGTTGCTTGTAGTAATCTCTCATGATCCTTTGTATTTCTGCAGTGTCAGTTTTTATTCCTCCTTTTTCACTTCTAATTCTATTCATTTGAGTCTTCTTCTCCCTGTTTTTCTTGATGAGTCTGGCTAATGGTTTATCAATTTTGTTTATCTTCTCAAAGAACCAGCTTTTAGTTTTATTGATCTTTGTTATTGTTTTCTTCATTTCTTTCTCATTTATTTAGGATCCGATCTTTATGATTTCTTTCCTTGTCCTAACGTGTGGTTTGTTTTTGTTCTTCTTTCTCTAATTGCCTTTGGTGTAAGATTAGGCTGTTTATGTGAGATGTTTCTTTTTTCTTGAGGTAGGATTGTATTCTATCAACTTCCCTCTTAGAACTGCTTTTGCTGCATCCCATAGGTTTTGGGTCATCATGTTTTCATTGTTATTTGTTTCTAGGAATTTTTTGATTTCCTCTTTGATTTCTTCAGTGATCTCTTGGTTATTTAGCAGTGTATTACTTAGCCTCCATGTGTTTGTATATTTTACAAATTTTCCTGTAATTGATATCTAGTCTCATAGCGTTGTGTTCGGAAAAGATACTTGATATGATTTCAATTTTCTTAAATTTACCAAGGCTTGATTTGTGACCCATGATATTATCTATCCTGGAGAATGTTCCATGAGCACTTGAGAAGAAAGTGTAATCTGCTGTTTTTGGATAGAATGTCCTATAAATATCCATTAAGTCCATCTTGTTGAATGTGTCATTTAAAGCTTCTGTTTCCTTATTTATTTTCATTTTGGATGATCTGTCCATTGGTGAAAATGGGGTGTTAAAGTCCCCTACTATGATTGTGTTACTGTCGATTTCCCCTTTTATGTCTGTTAGCATTTGCCTTATGTATTGAGGTGCTCCTATTTTGGGTGCATAAATATTTGCAATTGTTATATCTTCTTCTTGGATTGATCCCTTGATCATTATGTAGTGTCCCTCTTTGTCTCTTGCAAAAGTCTTTATTTTAAAATCTATTTTGTCTGATATGAGAATTGTTACTCCGGCTTTGTTTTGATTTCCATTTGCATGGAATATATTGTTCCATCCCCTGCACTTTCAGTCTGTATGTGTCCCTAAATCTGAAGTGGGTCTTTTGTAGACAGCATACATATGGGTCTTGTTTTTGTATCCATTCAGCCAATCTATGTCTTTTGGTTGGAGCATTTAATCCATTTACTTTTAAGGTATATATTGATATGTATGTTCCTATTACCATATTCTTAATTGTTTTGGGTTTGTTACTGTAGGTCTTCTTCTTCTCTTGTGTTTCCTGCCTAGAGAAGTTCCTTTAGCATTTGTTGTAAAGCTGGTTTGGTGGTGCTGAATTCTCTTAGCTTCTGCTTGTCTGTAAAGGTTTTAATTTCTCCCTTGAATCTGAATGAGATCCTGGCTGTGCAGAGTAATCTTGGTTGTAGTTTTTTCCCTTTCATCACTTTAAATATGTCCTGCCACACCCTTCTGGCTTGTAGAGTTTCTGCTGAAAGATCAGCTGTTAACCTTATGGGGATTCCCTAGTATGTTATTTGTTGCTTTTCCCTTGCTGCTTCTAATATTTTTTCTTCATATTTAATTTTTGATAATTTGATGTATATGTGTCTTGGCGTGTTTCTCCTTGGATTTATCCTGTATGGGACTCTCTGCGCTTACTGGACTTGATTGACTATTTCCTTTCTCATCTTAGGGAAGTTTTCAACTATAATCTCTTCAAATATTTTCTCAGTTTCTTCCTTTTCCTCTTCTTCTTCTGGGACCCCTATAATTTGAATGTTGGTGCATTTAATGTTGCCCCAGAGGTCTCTGAGACTGTCCTCAATTCTCTTCATTCTTTTTTCTTTCTTCTGCTCTTCGGTAGTTATTTCCACTATTTTTCTCTTCCTGGTCATTTATCCATTTTTCTGCCTCAGTTATTGTGCTATTGAATCCTTCTAGAGCATTTTAAATTTCATTTATTGTGTTGTTCGTCATTGTTTGTTTACTCTTTAGTCCTTCTAGGTCCTTGTTAAACGTTTCTTGTATTTTCTCCATTCTATTTCCAAGATTCTGGATCATCTTTACTATCGTTACTCTGAATCCTTTTTCAGGTAGACTGCCTATTTCCTCTTAATTTGTTTGGTCTGGTGGGTTTTTACCTTGCTCCTTCATCTGCTGTGTATTTCTCAGTCTTCTCATTTTGCTTAACTTACTGTGTTTGGGGTCTCCTTTTCGCAGGCTGCAGGTTCGTAGTTCCTGTTTTTGGTTTCTGCCCCCAGTGGGTAAGGTTGGTTCAGTGGGTTGTGTAGGCTTCCTGGTGGAGGGGACTGGTGCATGTGATCTGGTGGATGAGGCTGGATCTTGTCTTTCTGGTGGGCAGGACCATGTCTGGTGGTGTGTTTTGGGGTGTATGTGAACTTATTATGATTTTAGGCAGCCTCTCTGCTAATGGGTGGGGTTGTGTTCCTGTCTTGCTAGTTGTTTGGCATGGGCTGTCCAGCACTGTAGCTTTCTGGTCGTTGAGTGGAGCTGGGTCTTAGTATTGAGATGGAGATCTCTGGGAGAGCTTTTCCATTTGATATTAGTGGGGCTGGGAGGTCTCTGGTGGATCAATGTCCTGAACTTGGCTCTCCCACTTAAGAGGCTCAGGCCTGGCACCCAGCTGGAATACCAAGACCTTGTCAGCCACATGGCTCAGAAGAAAAGGGAGAAAAAGAAAGAAAGAAAGAAAAATAAAATAAAGTTCTTTTAAAAAATTATTTAAAAATTTTTAAAAAGTAATAAAAAAAGAAAGAAGAAAAGAAAGAAAGAAGAGAGCAACCAAATCAATAAACAAATCCACCAATGATAACAAACACTAAAAACGATACTAAAAAAGAAATACGGACAGACAGAACCCTTGGACAAATGGTAAAAGCAAAGCTATACAGACAAAATCACACAATGATGCATACACATACACACTCACAAAAAGAGAAAAAGGAAAAAATATATATATATATAAGAGGAAGAGAGCAACCAAATCAATAAAAAAAATCTAGCAATGACAACAATCTCTAAATACTAAACTAAGACACACATAAAACTAGAAGCAAGTTTGATGCAGAAAGCAAGTCCCAAGTGTACAGTTGCTCCCAAAGTCCACCGCCTCAATTTTGGGATGACTCGTTGTCTATTCAGGTATTCCACAGATGCAGGGTATATCAGGTTGACTGTGGAAATTTAATCTGCTGCTCCTGAGGCTGCACGGAGAAATTTCCCTTTATCTTCTTTGCTCACACAGCTCCTGGGGTTCAGCTTTGGATTTGGCCCTGCCTCTGGTGTAGGTCACGTGAGGGCATCTGTTCCCTGCCCAGACAGGACGGGGTTAAAGTAGCAGCTGATTAGGGGGCTCTGGCTCACTCAGGCTGGGGAGAGGAAGGGGTACAGAATGCGGGGCGAGCCTGCGGTGGCAGAGGCCAATGTGACATTGCAACAGCTTGAGGCACACCGTGTGTTTTTCCAGGGAAGTTGTCCCTGGATCACGGGACCCTGGCAGTGGCGGGCTGCACAGGCTCCCGGGAGGGGAGGTGTGGATAGTGACCTGTACTTGCACACAGGATTCTTGGCGGCTGCAGCAGGAGCATTAGCATTTCATGCTGGTCTCTGGTGTCCACGCTGATAGCCATGGCTCACAGCCATCTCTGGAACTGGTTTAGGCGGTGCTCTGAATCCCCTCTCCTTGTGCACCCCGAAACAATGGTCTCTTGCCTCTTCAGCAGGTCCAGACTTTCTCCCAGACTCCCTCCCGGCTAGCTGTGGCGCACTAGCCCCTTCAGGCTGTGATCACACAGCCAACCCCAGTCCTCTCCTTGGGATCTGACCTCCGAAGCCCCAGCCTCAGCTCCCAGCCCCTGCCCGCCCGAGCGGGTGAGCAGAGGAGCCTCTCGGGCTGGTGAGTGCTGGTCGGCACCGATCCCCTGTGTGGGAATCTCTCCTCTTTGCCCTCTGCACCTCTGTTGCTGCACTCTCCTCCATGGCTCCAAAGCTTCACCCCTGCCACACCCCCGTCTCCACCAATGAAGGGGCTTCCTAGTGTGTGGAAACTTTTCCTCCTTTACAGCTGCCTCCCACTGGTGCAGGTCCTGTCCCTATTCTTTTGTCTCTCTTTTTCCTTTTTTCTTTTGCCCTACCCAGGTACGTGGGGAGTTTCCTGCCTTTTGGGAAGTCTGAGGTCTTCTGCCAGCGTTCAGTAGGAGTTCTGTAGGAGTTGTTCCACATGTAGATGTATTTTTGAGGTATTTGTGGGGAGGAAGTTGATCTCCATGCTTTACTCCTCCGCCATCTTGTAGGTCCTTCTCCCATCCTATTTATTATTGTATTAGCATGCTTATGTCTGTATTCATAAGTGAGGTTAGCTATTTATTTATTTATTATAAATTGCCAAATGAAGTAGGTAGCTTTACCTCCCTCTCTTATTCTTTTGCACTTCTCCGTCTTTATTTTTTGATCTTACTTAAATTTCTGAAACAGTTTTCATAAAATAGTGATTATCTTGTCAGGGCACATGGTAAGGCAGGAGGATTTGACTATTAATTTATTGGTAATTGATTATTTAGATTTTCTGAATTTCTTTTTAAGTCAACGTTAATAATTGTTTTGAAGAGAACTTTCATTTCCATCCTGTTTGAAGTTTTCTTGACATAAAGTTGTCCATTGTATGTGATCTATGTTTCTTTTTTTAACTACTAACATTTTTTATTTTTGCAAACTATTTTTTTGATTGATTTACTGAATTTTTTTCATTGCATTGGCTTTTTCAAATAAATTGCTCTAATATTTGCTTGTTTATATGTCTGACTCTTTATTAGTTCATTAATTTTGCTCTTTCTGATAGTACCTTCCTTTTTATATTTTATATTTTCCTTTCTAGTTTTTCCAGTTTAATTTTTTGCTATTTATTCTATATATTTTAAGATTTCCACTTTAACTTGTCAGTTATTTATGGATTGATTTACAGTTTTCAAAAATATGTTTAAATTTAAAAAAATCATTTATTCCTAATTGAATTGTAGTAATGGCCAGAATGCTTTCATTTGACCTTTTCTCTACCCAGCTTCCCTATTAATATTGTCAGGTTTGTATTTTACTGTCTCCTTTAATAATTTTTAAATTTTATAATCGACCATTATTTTTCCATGCATTTTCCTATTATTTTAGAACAGTAGTTTTATTATTTAAAAAATCTGTTTCAAAATTTAAAATGTAGACAAATTCACCATAGGCCCTTTTCTATCATTTTCTTCTAGCTACCCAGTTCCCTTCTCCTATGGAAGTCCCAATCTTATCGATTTCTTAAATATGTGGATGCAGTTAAACAGGGAAACATGTTTCAATAAAACCGCCAGATACATGTCATTATGGGCTGAGAAAAGTCTCTATGTGCAGTTAATAAATCCCAACTTGAGGGGATATAAAGATTAACTGAAACATTGTGTATGGTTATGAAAGTACTTAATATAATTGGAACACAATATATGTTCAACCAATGGGAAAAATACATACACACTGTGTTAATTATTACTAAGGTAAATTTATGATTATTATGGAGGCTGGATAATAGGAAAACAGATTCATTGTCAGATACTCCTCGTTTAGATTCTCTGTTTTGCCACTTTCTCATTGTGTTATCTTAGACAAGTAAGTTTAACCTTTTGAATTCTCAGATTTACTATCTATGAAATGGGCATCGCAATAATATTTACCTATTAGAATTTTCACAATTAAGTGAAATCATGGATGTAAAGAGTGTATACACCTAAATTATTATATTGCCTGTAAGATAATAGGCTCTTCTTCTCCATGTCCTACTCCTCTTCCTCTCATTATCATCATCATCATCTTAGTGGTAGTAATTAGTGATAATTATAATTTTAAAACTTATGGTGTTTATTTGGAGGACCAGTATCGATCCAGTTTAGACTGGAAAGAGAGGTTGAATTTAAATCAGGAAATTTCAAGACTGACAGCAGTGTGGCTCTCCCAGGCTTAGGGCATTCAAATAATTGTATTCAATTAGTTTCTTGAGAGTTATTAAATTTTACAATATAAAATATATCTGTGCCCATTTTAAAATGAAAATAGAGCCACCCAAATGATAGATGGTCAATCTGTGGATTCCTAGGGGACCTTGGAGATCATGGGGATTGCAGCCACGTTAACAAGTACTGCCCTCCTCAACTTTCCATGTCTCCTCAACACTAGCTCCAGGCAAGACTACCGCTTTAAGTTATGCATACAGTGGGTAGAGAAGACTGGGGTAGGTGGGGAAGATTGATCTGGGTAGGAGGTAGGCTGATTGCCAGATTCCCCAGGGTGACAGAGAAAGCTTTTTGTTATAATTTAATAGAAAGTCTTATGCCAAAAATATTTCCATAAATAAATACATATGTTCGTTCTTGTTGAAAAATGCAAATCAGATGGTTTCAGTGTTTTAAAGCTTACTTGAAATACCTTAAATAACAAGCACAAACATTTATGTGTGTACATATATACATTTCAATGTATACCAAATTAGGCACATAGAAAACGTTTTATAAAATGGCCTAAGAGGATCTGACCCCACCAGCATCCTGACATCCGGCTGAAATTCAAATCAAACAATGCGATCCTGGAAGCGCTGCAGAAACTTTCATCACTGCAGCAAGTATTCATTAGACTTTTTTTTAGGTTGTATTTAAACAATCACAGCCCCAAACAGACAGAAACAAACATCTGGTCTGTCTGGTTGCATCATTCCTATTCCAAAATATTAATCTTCTATTTAGAGGGCATCAAAACAATCTTGGGCGTATTATGTGCAGCAGTATCAGACCCAAAGTCTGACTCTTCTGTATGTAGTAGAGCTGACTTGCTCTTTCTTTTCTACTGCTGAGGCAGGCATTATAAAAACTCTCTGAGTATTAGGAAGTTGGCATAAATTATAGACACCTGGTAGTTAAGTTGAACTAAGACCATCCGTTCCTTATAAAACATCTGTAGAACATAATGGTGCTCTTTGGATATTAGTTGATTGGCATAGATGATAAATATATACAGTTTGCTTTATTAAAACTTTCTTGACATAACCAACTATTTTCTGAGCTATGGTGGCCAATGTACTTCTAAATAATGTATTTCTGGGAGTGAAAGACTGTATTTTAAGACCATTGGCTGATTAGCACATCGCAAACTTTTCCAAATACAATGTAGATTGATGAGAGATTTTATATTTGAATTCTAGGGTAAATCAGCATTTAAATTTTTTTATGGAGAAGTAAATAAAGTCAATAAAAATAATATCCATAATGACTGTCATTATTGTTATGTACATTGTAACTTAGTAAAAAAAATACATAATAATAAACTCTGCAAAGTAGTTGACACCATTAAGTAACTTGGAAGTGGTCAGAGAGCTAAGAAATGGTAAAGTTGAAACTTAATAGTGGGTACTATGTTTGGCCTTAAGAAAAGAACCTTTTTTCCTACTGGGGAGTAATTTATCATTTATTCCCAAATTAAATGAAGCACTTAATCAAATGACATATTATGACCTCAGGTGCACCTTCGGATTGCTTAGAGTGAAGTGCTAATGATACCAAATAGCTTATGTAACTATCTCACAATTTGACTTCGCTCAAAAGTGTTCAAGTGAAGCACTTGAATAACTTAGTAGAAACGCTCATGACCACAAATTGGAAAAAATAGCCCAAGTCCATACTTTAATGATGGCAGTAGAGAGTGTTAATTCTCTAAACATATTTCAGAGCCTCAGGAAGGAATGTGAAAGACTATTCATTTACAATATTTAAATATATAGTTAGATGTATTAAGTGGTACTGTGTTAAGTGGTAGAGATTAATAAGGTATATCTTTTGCTCTCAGAGAGCTTACAGTCGAGTAAAATGAAGTGAGACTGAATATGCTAACCCCACCTAGGAGCTGCCGCATATGTACAGGGAATGTGCTCAGAGGTCGCATATGTACAGGGAATGTGCTCAGAGGTCGGTGATGTCTTTAGCACTGAGGTGCATTAGCACTTTCATGATCGCTAAGGCTGGATTTAATATTAACCAGGTTAACAGTACAGGAAGCAGCGTGCCCAGGGCTCCCATGGGCCGGGAAGAACCACTGGAGGAAGTTCTTGATCTCTGTGAACACATGTGAATATAGACAAGATGAAAAATGATGGCAAGAGAGGAGACAGGAGCTTCAAGGCTGAATCTGGGGCCAGAACTCAAACCCACAGTGTAGCAGTTGGCAACTCTAATCTTTTAGTGGGGACCAACAAAGTCAGATGTTAGGGGCTCTGGGGCAAAGACTCAGAAGTAAGGTGAGTGGTTGATGCTATGCTAGGTGCGTACCTGGTCACCTACTAGGGACATGGATTTATCATATATATATTTAAATAAAATATGTTTTATATAATATACATGTTATAAAAATACACATTTAGTATATTACATATGTTTCTGTATATATTATTTTTATATATTATATATTACTTTCTGGCTGAGGAATCACCATGGAGATGACTCCAGAGTGTCTGTGATTAGAGCGAACTCAGCAACCTGAGGGCCAGAGGCACTCCAGAAACACTGGAGACATAGCACAGCAGTTTTCAACCCCGGCTGTGCATTAGGGTTCCCTGGGGAACTTTAAACAGATACTAATACAGAGGTCAGACCCCCAAAGATTCTGAATTTATTGTGTGGAGTGAGTGAGGCCAGGCATTGGCAGTTTTGTTTTTTTCTCATTAATACACTTTATATTTTAGAGAAGTTTTAGGTTCACAGCAAAATTGAGCAGAAAGTACAGAGATTTATTATATGTCCCCTGTCTGCACACAGGCACAACCTCTCTTTCTCTCAACATCTCCCACTACAGAGGCACCTTTGTTACAATCAATAAACCTACAATGACACATCATTATCACCCAGAGTCCACAGGGGGCGTTAGGGCTCACCCTTGGTGTTGTACATTCTATGGATTTGGACAAACATGTAATGACATGTATTTACCATCGCAGTATCAAACAGATTGGCTTGGCAGCTTTTTTAAAGGCTCTTGGTGAACCACTGTACTACCAGTAAGGAGCCACAAAGACAGGCATGAAAATTCAGTAGCTGCCATATGACACTGTCAACAAAATTACAATAGGTCCGTCACCCTTTAGGAAATTTAACTTCTACGCAAAAGCAGAAGAATATTTCTGAAACTCCACTGACTAATGGAGGGTGCAATAACTTGCTAGAAAGTTGTCACTGCTTGTGGGGAAGAATGGGGGCAGCCTGTCGAGGACAGAATATTCCCAACAGCCACAAGTGCTGGAGCTTGGGTGAATAGAACTTACAGATAACACACTTATGTCTCATCATGGAAGAAGAGGTTTGGAACGCAAGAAAGATTTGGCTTAGAATCCTAACATTGTCAGGATGTGTTACCTGGAACAAAGGATCTGACTCCTCTGAGTGTCAGTTTCTTTATCTGAGAAATGAAGATGGTAGTACCTAACTTGAAGGGTCATTATAAACATTCAAGTCATTATGTCCAGCTTAGCATATTTCCAGAGCTTTATGGATCATCTATGCATGGATTCTACTCTAATTATTATTAGTAGTGATTAAAGAAGAATATATAAACTATTTCTTAGTGGTGTAATACAGACTGGAGAGTTCAAAATCAGGGAAAGCACGGATGGTAGAATGGTTAGGAAAGGCTTGTTGGGATTTGAATAACTTATATAGCTTTGCATAGAGGAACGAGGGAGAGAAGGATATGATTGACTGATGTGTTTGGGGGACACATGTGTCATGGGAAACAAGGCCATGCACGTGTAGCAGGCTTGTGGGAAATGTGGTGCCATAGTATTTGGGGAGGCCTCAACTTGGCCTTGAGGATTAACCAAAAGAGTTGATGGCTATCAGGTGTGCAAGACTTCTAAGAAAAGACCACATTGTTCAAAGGGGATTTATAGGTTATATCCAGGGGCCCTCAGAGATGATGGTAGTGGAGACCATCCTATAAATCTGCAGTTCATGCGATGGCCTTCCTTCCCCTTCATTTACTCCTCAATTTGTCAGAAACACTATCTCTCGTGGGCATCTTGGCTAAGAAGAGACATCTGGTTTTGCATAAGCATAAATTAAATGATTTGAGACAATCTGTTACCAACAAAAAGGGCATTTCCTCGTCATACTCAACAAAGATAACACAAACTACTGCATGCCAAATCCTCACTCTCTAAAAGAAAACGTTATTTGTATGGATTTTTTGTTACCAAAAAGCTACTGAAATAAGTTTTCTGATGAAAAGAAAATTTGCTGTGGATGGTGAAATCAGGACCTGAGAATGAAAAGTACAGACCTATGATATTATTACTTCAAATATCTTTAAGAATTAGGTGTATTTCATTACCAGTAGGTGTCACTGCAGGCATTAAACACAGTCTGTTTCTAGAGAACTTTGTCCCATAAATGCTGGTGTAATTTAATTGGTAGAACATAGTTATGATAGGCATAAAGGATATGTATTCTGAAAAGCAACATATTTTATCATGGTCATGAACTTGTAAAAACACTGGCTTAAGGAAGCTGAAGTGTATACTTTAAATGGGCTTACTTAATACAATATACAGCATAAGTAATAGAATCTTATGAGGTTTTAAATATATACAGTGGGTTTTCCTGGATAAGATAAGGCTTACTTTTCAGAGTTATTCCATAGAATCTGGTTTATGGAACTAATTTAATGAGAATTCATAGACCCAATTGCTGCCTTCTAAATCTTTGTGCAATTGACATTTTTTTCCTTATAATGTTCTTGTAAGTTTTGTTAGAGAAGGGAAGGAAATTAAGATTTTTAACTTGAATTATATTAGTTACCCTCTTTTGGGTTTCTTTGACCCTTTAAACATATAATATCTGATATCAGGAAGTTAAAATCACTAAGCTCTTTTAGAGAGACACAATTTAGTGACTTCCAAGCAACTTACATAGAGAAATATTGGCCATAACCAAACAATGATCTCTGTTCCATTTCTACCATGGTTTTAGAGTTGATTCATTAGTGCAGTCACGCTGGCACTGCAGAGTTGAACTTTTGAACAGGGTATTCTCAGTAGAAAAATTCTCACACTCTGAAATTAATTTGCCTGCTGGAGGTGTTGGTGGTTCTTATTTATGCATAATTTAAGGGCTAGGTGTGTGAATGTGCCCCCAGTGACTATTTCATTGGCTCCATTTTACAAACTGAAACTGAGGCGGGTGGTTGTGGTGCTTTTCAAGTGTGACTTGAGGCAATCTAATTTACCTAAGCTGTTCAAAGGTGAACTCAATCTTTTCAATCATAAATTAAAAATCTATTCCAGTTTTCGAATCAGAAACAGCACAGATTACATATCTGCAGGCCATAAAAAATTCTCCTGCCCTGGCCTACCTCTGTTGATTTCATCAGGATAGACCAGACATTCCCAGACACCCTATGTTTTAATATGTCCCTATAACATCTATTTTAGGAACATCATATCGCCTTTTTCTCTGTGTATACTAACAGGAACCTTGTGAGCCTCTGGCCTTTGCTTGTCTAAGTAAGCCCATCTATGGTAATATTTTTGACCTGTTACATTACTGGACTTTCATAATGTGAGCTGGGTTTCTCTGAAAGACATAATATAATAGACTAAAAATCCAGACCACTGGAAAATACTTAGCAATGTCAACTATGTGTATCTTCTTTCTTTCTTTTTTTAAAAAATTTTTTTTAATGATGTTTTATTTATTTATTTATTTATTTTGGCTGTGTTGGGTCTTCGTTGCTGTGCGTGTGTGTATCTTCTTAACACATAACAGTACGTCCCTGTTAACTACAAGATGTAGACACCGCTCTCTACAGAAGCCTATTTTTAAACCTACACTACAGATCGTATAATGACACAACAAAAATGTATGTCAATCAACAGCATGACACACGAATCACTGTATTTGCAGCATTTGTTGCAGCACTCTCCTGTGAAGTCTGTTGCACAGTAGCTGCAAAAGGCCAAACTTCCAGATATTTTAAAATTTATGCCTATACTAAATTGGACTTCAGAGATCAATATACTTCAATCACATCATTGTGGCACCTAGTGTCACTCTTTTTACTTAAATTCATTCTGTTGGGATGACTCTGGCTTTTACTGAAAGCCAGCATAGGAAATAAACTTTTGGAAACTTGATGTGTTAAAATTAAGGCCATTGTTGAAAACGCTGATTGTTTTGTTTCCTGGGGTTCCAGCTTTCAATGTTAGTGTCAATACAGTTTCACTTCTCAGAGCTCTTTACAGTTCTTTTTATTTAACTTTATAACATAGTAGATTGTCTAAGAATGACTCCTCTCTCTTTCTAGCCCAACTTTGGCTCATAAGAAAGCACAGAACCAAAATTATGCTCCTATGGCAAATATAATGAACTTTATGGTTTACACTTTTATAATAACTTCATTCCTAAGGACTCTGAGTTTATTTGCATTCTTTCTCAGACCCTTTTACCCTCAGATTGCTATATATTATATATCCTTGTAGGCTCTGGGAATGTGGGGACAAAGTGAGGGGTGTAAACAAAATACAACAAAAATAAACAGGACATGTTTCCAGAATAGACCTACATTACACTTAAAATTCCCACAGCTAATCACACCCTAACCTCTAGAGTTTATAATAAAAATATGAGGAATACCCCCCAGAGCTAAAAGGAAAAATAAACACTCAGATCCTACTAAGATACTTACATTTTTATGCTGTATAACATTGTACTAAGAATTGAGTTTGTAGGTCCGTTAGTGGGGTGGAACTCATGCAATAATTATTTTTTCCTGGTAATTTGAAAGACACAGCGTTAGGACTTTCTCAATTTAAAGCAAGAGCATCCATTAAACTAGACAGAGAGCTCTTGAGATTAGTAATAGTAATATATTGTTGGAGTTTAAGAAGTAGACGTAGGTATTTTTAATTATTTTAAGACTGACAAAGAGAAATAATGAGTATGAGACTGAAGTTTACGGCATCTAAGAATTATAAAAGCAAAGAACTTCACTGAGTCAGAAAGGAGTAACCTTTCTAGGTTCAGGGTATGGCTTGCTGGATAATTGGGAGAACCAGCAGCTGAACAGGGGAGATAAAGGTGGGTCTGGGTGAAGAAGGACTAGACAGAGTGCTAGGGGAAGGGTAAGTGACTCATTGTGGTCCCTTTCAGCATTACGGTTTTGTTATTTGATTTTAGACTCCGAGTATTTTGGTAAAATTTGCTAAAGCTGAGACAGGAAATTAGTCTTCATTTACAAAGCATTTGAATGGTTTTGGAAAGGAGAAAGACATTGTCAAAACAGAAGTAAAAGATTTCTTTCACTTTAGTAATAGAATGAGTAAGTAGTGAGGATGATGGGTGGATAAATGCTCTCAATAATGGAATTTCTATTAAATATTTATTGTTCCATTGACACATTGGGCAACTGATTGATAGGAGCCTTCATCCCAGGGAAGGATTTCTATATTTAAAGATCTTTTCCTCCACATCTTAATAATTTTATATGCTCAGTTTTTATTCTTCTTGTCTTTACAAACTCCCTGAAGTTTTTTCCACCCAGCCTACATGGATTTCTTTAGAATTGAAAACGTAAAGCTGTTTTTAAAAATTGGTACTTAAACAATTAAATTCTAAGGGACTTCCCTGGTGGCGCAGTGGTTAAGAATCCGCCTGCCAATGCAGAGGACATGGGTTTGATCCCTGGTCCGGGAAGATCCTACATGCCGCAGAGCAACTAAGCCTGTGCGCCACCACTACTGAGCCTGTGCTCTAGAGCCCGTGAGCCACAACTACTGAGCCCACGTGCCACAACACTGAAGCCTGCACATCTAGAGCCCATGCACTGCAACAAAGAGTAGCCCCTGCTCGCCACAACTAGAGAAAGCCTGCGTGGAGCAACAAAGACCCCAAAATAAGTAAATAAATTTATTTAAAAAATTAAATTCTAAAATAGTAAGAAAAATAGTATCATACATAAAGATTTGAGAATTTCTTCTGAAATAATATGTCCCTACTTCTCTCACTTTGTAGATGTAGTACAGTAAAAAATGGACAAAAAGCACATATTTGTTATTTAGACATATATATCATCAAGTGGACACAGGAGAAATATATTATTTGGGATTTTGGTTTTGGCTTTGAAATAAGTTTATCCCTTTGGCATATCGATAGGTTTAGTCATAATTTGTCATCTCAGAAGAGATATAAGCAATCATTTTATTTGGAAGCCATACATTTTCCAAATGACCAACCTAAATTTTCTCTTTAGTTGTTTTTATAAATGAGAAAGCAGAGGCCACTCTATTTAAGTGACTGAAACACAATTACTCACTGAATCAACGGCAAAGTTAAGCTTGTATTCAACTCATCTCTTTAAGTCCCACAATCAGATTTCAACCATGGGATAATTATAATTGTAAACACTCATGTGTCTACAACATGATACATGAAAACTTACCATGAGTTAGCTGTAATAGAATACTGGATCTGGAATTAGACATATCTGGATTTCAATTTTTAGCCTCAACTTACTAGATATGTAATATTGTGAGAATTACTTTATTTCTCTGGATTCCAGTAATCTCTTCATAAGGCTATTATGAGAACCAAATGAGAAGATTTATGGGAAATGCCTGGCAATTTTAAATGCTAAACAAATGGTAAGCCCTTTCCTATTCCTTTCCCAACTATAACTGTCATAGTGAACTTTACCATTTTTAACTAAGACTCATTATTTTGGTAAGATTACATTGATACAAGTAGAAGTCTCAGGAGTCTAACCTAGACAGCTCTTTTGTCAATCTCCATCCTGTGAGTAAATAGTGCACATTTGACACCACATGTTGAGAGAAATACACTTAAACTTGGAATCTAAAAATCTGCCTAAATAATTGTAATTTACTCTAAAACAGAAAGTTTTTAAAGTTTAAGATGTACAGTTTAGAACTTAATTATACTGCTTTTTATTGCTAAAACTTTTATCTGAATCTAGTTTCTCTATCTAGACTGTGAAGTCAGAAAGAAAAAATAACATGCTTCAAAGAGAAATCTGCATTCCTTGACTTACAGTTTTATCCTCAGTAAATATCTGAGACTGATTGTAAGAAAATTTTAGTAATTAAGTTCTTAACACTGAAGAAATAGCATTGAAGCTGGTAGTATTTTTAGAAAAATAGACTCTATTTCCCTAGATTTATTTGATTCCATTTTTGAATTTTAAGGAACATCAAGATACGTAATGTTCACACACTTTGCATCACTCGTCTCTCTAAGTATTTACATGAACAAAATAAGATATCATTTGACTTGTGTGGCACAGAGAAGAAGAACCATTATTTAGTTTTTGTTGTTTTCATGATCTTAAGAATTTACAAAATCATATGAAGGGTTGAGACAGAGTAGATTCACAGCAGTACATTGTATTTTAAGAATATGAAGATGCCATAAAGATCATGCCAAGGGAAAGCAATGGTATCTCTAGTTCCATTAATCTTAAAGCTCTCCTATTAATTTCAGGTCCAAGGAACTTAGCTAATACATTTTCCATTGATAGGCACTCTAAATTGTTTTCATATGTATACTATGGGAATGAACGTTTGTCTTTGGAAAGTGGTAGAGCTTTAATGGTAAATCAAAAAGTCTTTTATTTCTTCCCTTTTGAGGCAAACTGAGGACTCTGAGAACTTGTCAGTGTCTTTGTATTTTTTGCCCCACCCCCCAAAAGACCCAACTAATCAATTACTAAAAATTGAAAACATTATAAATTTATCTACCAAACAACAAACATGGCTAAAATGAACAAAATTCAATAAAAATGACTTTACCTCTTGGGGTCCTAATCATTCTCCTCACTTTATCTTTCTTTCCCCCGCTGTATAGTGCTATCTTCACTCCACTGTCAGCTCTGAAATGTAGCAAGCAGAGGACGTCACGGCCTCTTTCCAGGTCTGATATTCTCAATGAGTTAGTTCACTTATCCATAATTTCCCAAATATTTCAGTAAAAGCTTGTTGAATTAAAGTAGAATGTATATGCAGCTGTTTGGCACCATATGGTCAAACATCTGGATATTGGACTAAATTTTTCAGTTTTTCAAGGTGTTTAATTTTTTGAAGATACTGTCTGAACTTAAATCTTAAATTTAGATCTGAAATTTAATCAGATCCAAACTTCTGATTTTATTCCAGAAAGGTGGAATGGTAGTGTTAACTGCTCTGTAAAGAATACAGACTTGAGCCACACAGAATTAATAAATCAGAAATGATTTCAGCCTCTTTTCATTATCTTTTAATAGCAAACATCTAAAACTAGTACCAAAGGATAAGTATCATGATTCGATGTTGCAGTTCTGCACAGCTGCTCTCCTCACTTCTGACCCATCATTGCCACGCTGCAACTATAGAGATGGAGTCTGGCTTTTATTAACAAAATGAGAGAAACCCGTGCTGTAATAAGAAGGTAGCCCACCTCACGCTTAACAGTAGTTGTAAGGCTCAAATACCTTAGAGGCTTTTTCCTTTATGTCGAAGTTCTTTCTCTGGTACACAAACAGGCCTGCATACCAAAAACATACAGTCATTGGCTATATTCACTAGATGGGAATTGGGCCTACAGCCATACCACCAACAGACTACAAACTTGCCAAGGCTCACAAAGAAGAGTCAGGCCAGCTTTTCTCTGGATAAGTTAACTCTGAAATATCAGGTCAGGAAAGTAACAGGATGTCAGAATAAATAGAATCCAGAGAGCTGAAGTCTCTAAGATATAATCATATTCTACGGTCCCAGTCTGAAGGGGTGCCACAGTGGCCTCTGTCTCTGCTAAGCTAATTTTTTGCAGATGAAATCTAATTTATATAACCTCTTCTAACTGGGGCATCTTTAACCTGAGCTTTGTTACTCTACATGCAGATTGCTTTTAAGAGCAATCTTAAGATTTAGTGAATTTTTCTTAAATTTTAGAAGTTGGGAATTGTGTTTGCTTAATCAATCTACCAACACTTCATTTTCTCTTTCTTCTATGATATTTATTTTACCCCCTACCCTGTACCACACTCTCACTTACAGAAGCTCTCCTGACACTCCTTCCAGGAAAATCTCGACATTATACATCTTCCAGCTATAAAGCTCTCCTGAGGCTCCATTTCTTACCTGTACTTAATTGGAACTCATTTCTCCAATCATACAGTACAGGACCCCAAAACTAAAATTATCCAGGAGCTAATGAACATAATACTTAAGAAAAAATTTTAGATTTTTCCTAAAAATATTACATTAAAAATTATATTCAGATGTGATTTGTCAATACTAACGCCCCAGAGATGGTCATGATATGATGCTGAGTATTCAGCTGCATCAAACCTAACTGAAAGGATCACTTAGCTCTATTACTTCACCAGCTATTCCATTCCTGTCCTTTACACCACCATTACCCCATATCCAAACCTCTTTCCTAGAAGGAAGCAATAGTCTTTTGATTGTCTGTCTACCTGCAATGTCTCCCTTCCAGTTTTCTCTGCATCCTCCTTCCAGATGACCCATTAGAAGGTGCAAATGTGGTTACTGTCACTAACTTTCAATGACTTTCAACTGCTTTCTGATGAAGGTCCCTCTGGCTATTTCCCCCAAAGACTCTTCTACTGCTGTACTCCAGTTGAATCGGATTATTTAGTGTTTATTAAATACACTCTGTGCTTTACACCTCTTGGGTCACATTATTTCCTTTACTTGCAACTCCCTTTGTGAAATATTTATCAAAAATTGAACTCAGGTCTTTAAAACACTACCCAGTGCTCTTTCAACAATTATATTCTGTTTCTCTGGAAACACAAATTGATGTATTTCTAGGAATCCTAGTGTAGTAGACAGAATACTGCCCCCTTCCCCACCCCACAGTGTCCATGTCCTAATGCCCAGAATCTGTGAATAGGTTACCTTATGTGGCAAAAAGGACTTTGTGGATGTGACTAAAGTTAAGGCCTTTGAGATGGAGAGATTAGGTTGGATTATCTGGGTGGGCCTAATCTAAGTACGTGGGTTCTTAAAAGTGAAGAATCTTTCTCAGCTGCAGTCAGAGAGAGAGATAGGAGGACAGAAGATGGGTCACAGAGATGAGATGTTGCTGGCTTTGAAGATAGAGGAAGGCTGCCACAAGGAATGTGACCTCTAAAAAAGCTGGAATGGAAAGAAAATGAATTCTCCCCAGAGCCTCTAGAAAGGAACAAAGCCCTGCCATAATCCTGTTTTTAACCCAGTGAGATTGCTGTCAGACTTCTGATCTCCACAACTGTAAGATAATAAATTTGTGTTGCTTAAGTCACAAAGTTTGTGGGAAATTGTTACAGCAGCAATAGAAAACTAATATACCTGGATTCACATTCCACAGTTTACTAAAATAACTGTAAGTCAAAAAAATTGAAACATAGGATTTCTTAAGCTCCCTTCGAGTGGCAAAATTGCTATTCTAGGCTAAGCTATCTTTTCCTTCCAAGACTAGGATACTACTTAATTAATATAACATGAATATATACTCATGTGCTAATCAGTTTTATCTCATAAACTCAGAACATTTTCAAGTAAAGTTTTTAAAGGGCAGTTAAGCCTATCATTTAAATAAAATCAATTAAATTGATGTGGAGAAATACTTAATGTCGAGGATTAGATGCCTTGTACATATGAAGTTGTCAAATGAAGATTTGTTGGTTAAACCCCCATGTTAAGAAGCCTCAGGAGATTGGTTCAACATGGCGGAGTAGACGGATGTGCGCTCACTCCCTCTTGTGAGAGCACCAGAATCACAACTAACTCCTGAACAATCATCAACAGGAAGACACTGGAACTCACCAAAAAACATATCCCACATCCAAAGACAAAGGAGAAGCCACAATGAGATGGTAGGAGGGGCACAATCACAATAAAATCAAATCCCATAACTACTGGGTGGGTGACTCACAAACAAGAGAACACTTATACCACAGAGTCCACCCACTGGAGTGAAGGTTCTGAACCCCACATGAGGCTTCCCAAACTGGGGGTCCAGCAATGGGAGGAGGAATTCTTAGAGAATCAGACTTTGAAGGCTAGCGGGATTTGATTGCAGGACTTTGACAGGACTCGGGGAAACAGAGACTCCACTCCTGAAGGGCACACACAAAGTAGTGTGCACATCGGGACCCAGGGGAAGGAGCAGTGACCCCATAGCAGAATGAACCAGACCTACCTGCTGGTGTTGGAGGGTCTCCTACAGAGGCAGGAGGTGGCTGTGGCTCACCGCCAGGACAAGGACACTGGCAGCAGAAGTTCTGGGAAGTATTCATTGGCATGAGCCCTCCCAGAGTCCAACCAGACGAAGGAACAAGATAAAACCCCAGAAAAACAACTAAATGAAGTGGAGATAGGAAACCTTCCAGAAAAAGAATTCAGAATAATGATAGTGAAGATGATCCAGGACCTTGGAAAAAGAATGGAGGCAAAGATGGAGAAGATGCAAGAAATGTTCAACAAAGACCGAGAAGAATTAAAGAACAAACACCTAGAAGAATTAAAGAACAAACAAACAGAGAAGAACAATACATTAACTGAAATGAAAAATACACTAGAAGGAATCAATAGCAGGATAACTGAGGCAGAACAACGGATAAATGACCTGGAAGACAGAATGGTGGAATTCACTGTCATGGAACAGAATAAAGAAAAAAAGAATGAAAAGTAATGAAGACAGCCTAAGACGCCTCTGGGACAACATTAAATGCAACAACATTCACATTTTAGGGGTCCCAAAAGGAGAAGAGATAGAGAAAGGACGTGAGAAAATATTTGAAGACATTAGAGTTGAAAACTTCCCTAATATGGGAAAGGAAATAGCCATCCAAGTCCAGGAAGTGCAGAGAGTCTCCGGCAGGATAAACCCAAGGAGAAACATGCTGAGACACACTGTAATCAAATGCACAAAAATTAAAGCCGAAGAAAAATTATTGAAAGCAACAAGGGAAAAATGACAAATAACATACAAGGGTACTCCCATAAGATTAACAGCTGATTTCTCAGCAGAAACTCTACAAGTCAGAAGGCAGTGGCACGATATATTTAAAGTGACAAAAGGGAAGAACCTACAACCCAGAATGGTGGAATTCACTGTCATGGAACAGAATAAAGAAAAAAAGAATGAAAAGTAATGAAGACAGCCTAAGACGCCTCTGGGACAACATTAAATGCAACAACATTCACATTTTAGGGGTCCCAAAAGGAGAAGAGATAGAGAAAGGACGTGAGAAAATATTTGAAGACATTAGAGTTGAAAACTTCCCTAATATGGGAAAGGAAATAGCCATCCAAGTCCAGGAAGTGCAGAGAGTCTCCGGCAGGATAAACCCAAGGAGAAACATGCTGAGACACACTGTAATCAAATGCACAAAAATTAAAGCCGAAGAAAAATTATTGAAAGCAACAAGGGAAAAATGACAAATAACATACAAGGGAACTCCCATAAGATTAACAGCTGATTTCTCAGCAGAAACTCTACAAGTCAGAAGGCAGTGGCACGATATATTTAAAGTGACAAAAGGGAAGAACCTACAACCCAGATTACTCTACCCGGCAAGTATCTCATTCAGATTCGATGGAGAAATCAAAAGCTTTAAAGACAAGCAAAAGCTAAGAGAATTCAGCACCACCAAACCAGCT
>NC_041222.1:55836299-55838026 GCF_002837175.3 Physeter macrocephalus
CAAGAGAAAAATGACAAATAACATACAAGGGAACTCCCATAAGATTAACAGCTGATTTCTCAGCAGAAACTCTACAAGTCAGAAGGCAGTGGCACGATATATTTAAAGTGACAAAAGGGAAGAACCTACAACCCAGATTACTCTACCCGGCAAGTATCTCATTCAGATTCGATGGAGAAATCAAAAGCTTTAAAGACAAGCAAAAGCTAAGAGAATTCAGCACCACCAAACCAGCTCTACAACAAATGCTAAAGGAATTCTCTAAGTGGGAAACACAAGAGAAGAAAAAGATCCACAAAAACAAACCCATAACAATTAAGAAAATGGTAATAGGAACTTACATATCAATAATTACCTAAAACATGAACGGAGTAAATGCTCCTACCAAAAGACACAGGCTCGCTGAATGGATACAAAAGCAAGGCGCATGGCACAATCACAATAAAATCAAATCCCATAACTACTGGGTGGGTGACTCACAAACAAGAGAACACTTATACCACAGAGTCCACCCACTGGAGTGAAGGTTCTGAACCCCACATGAGGCTTCCCAAACTGGGGGTCCAGCAATGGGAGGAGGAATTCTTAGAGAATCAGACTTTGAAGGCTAGCGGGATTTGATTGCAGGACTTTGACAGGACTCGGGGAAACAGAGACTCCACTCCTGAAGGGCACACACAAAGTAGTGTGCACATCGGGACCCAGGGGAAGGAGCAGTGACCCCATAGCAGAATGAACCAGACCTACCTGCTGGTGTTGGAGGGTCTCCTACAGAGGCAGGAGGTGGCTGTGGCTCACCGCCAGGACAAGGACACTGGCAGCAGAAGTTCTGGGAAGTATTCATTGGCATGAGCCCTCCCAGAGTCCACCATTAGCTCCACCAAAGAGCCCAGGTAGGCTCCAGTGCTGGGTCGCCTCAGGCTAAACAACCAACAGGGAGGGAACCCAACCCCACCCATCAGCAGACAAGGTGATTAAAGTTTAACTGAGCTCTGCCCACCAGAGCAACACCCAGCTCTACCCACCACCAGTCCCTCCCATCAGGGAGCTTGCACAAGCCTAATAGATAGCCTCATCCACCAGCGGGCAGATAGCAGAAGCAAGAAGAACTACAATTCTGCAGCCTATGGAATGAAAACCACATTCACAGAAAGACAGACAAAATGAAAAGGCAGAGGACTATGCACCAGCTGAAGGAACAAGATAAAACCCCAGAAAAACAACTCAATGAAGTGGAGATAGGCAACCTTCCAGAAAAAGAATTCAGAATAATGATAGTGAAGATGATCCAGGACCTTGGAAAAAGAATGGAGGCAAAGATGGAGAAGATGCAAGAAATGTTCAACAAAGACCGAGAAGAATTAAAGAACAAACACCTAGAAGAATTAAAGAACAAACAAACAGAGAAGAACAATACATTAACTGAAATGAAAAATACACTAGAAGGAATCAATAGCAGGATAACTGAGGCAGAACAACGGATAAATGACCTGGAAGACAGAATGGTGGAATTCACTGTCATGGAACAGAATAAAGAAAAAAAGAATGAAAAGTAATGAAGACAGCCTAAGAGACCTCTGGGACAACATTATACGCAACAACATTCTCATTATAGGAGTCCCAGAAGGAGAAGAGAGAGAAAAAGGATCCCAGAAAATATTTGAAGAGATTATAGTCAAAAACTTCCCTAACATGGGAAAGGAAATAGCCACCCAAGTCCAGGAAGC
>NC_041222.1:55838939-55839677 GCF_002837175.3 Physeter macrocephalus
GACAGTACATAATGATCAAGGGATCAATCCAAGAAGAAGACATAACAATTATAAATATATATGCACCCAACATAGGAGCACCACAATACATAGGCAACTGCTAACAGCTATAAAAGAGGAAATCGACAGTAACACAGTAATAGTGGGGGACTTTAACACCTCACTTACACCAATGGACAGATCATCCAGACAGAAGATTAATAAGGAAACACAAGCTTTAAATGACACAACACTAATATGTATAAAGTGGATAACTAATAACCTGCTGTATAAAAAAATAAATAAAATAAAATTCAAAATAAATAAAATAAAAATTAAAAAAAAAAAGCAGATAGATTTAGTTGATATTTAGAGGACCCCTCCCAGAGTCCACCATTAGCTCCACCAAAGAGCCCAGGTAGGCTCCAGTGCTGGGTCGCCTCAGGCTAAACAACCAACAGGGAGGGAACCCAACCCCACCCATCAGCAGACAAGGTGATTAAAGTTTAACTGAGCTCTGCCCACCAGAGCAACACCCAGCTCTACCCACCACCAGTCCCTCCCATCAGGGAGCTTGCACAAGCCTAATAGATAGCCTCATCCACCAGCGGGCAGATAGCAGAAGCAAGAAGAACTACAATTCTGCAGCCTATGGAATGAAAACCACATTCACAGAAAGACAGACAAAATGAAAAGGCAGAGGACTATGCACCAGCTGAAGGAACAAGATAAAACCCCAGAAAAACAACTCAATGAAGT
>NC_041222.1:55840285-55840792 GCF_002837175.3 Physeter macrocephalus
GGAACATTCTCCAGGATAGATCACATCTTGGGTCACAAATCAATCCTCGGTAAATTTAAGAAAATTGAAATCATATCAAGCATCTTTTCCAACTACAATGCTATGAGATTAGAAATGAATTACAGGGAAAGGTACCGTAAAAAACACAAACACATGGAGGCTACACAATAAGTTACTAAATAACCAAGAGATCACTGAAGAAATCAAAGAGGAAATCAAAAAATACCTAGAGACAAATGACAATGAAAACGTGACGATCCAAAACCTAACGGATGCAGCAAAAGCAGCTCTAAGAGGGAAGTTTAAAGCAATACAAGCCTACCTCAAGAAACAAGAAAAATCTCAAATAAACAATCTAACCTTACACCTAAAGGAACTAGAGAAAGAAGAACAAACAAAATCGAAAGTTAGTAGAAGGAAAGAAATCATAAAGATCAGAGCAGAAATAAATGAAATAGGAACAAAGAAAACAATAGCAAAGATCAATAAAACTAAAAGCTGGTTCTT
>NC_041222.1:55841374-55973423 GCF_002837175.3 Physeter macrocephalus
ACATGACAAACCCACAGCAAACATCATTCTCAATGGTGAAAAACTGAAAGCATTTCCTCTAAGATCAGGAACAAGACAAGGATGTCCACTCTTGCTACCATTATTTGACATAGTTTTGGAAGTCCTAGCCATGGCAATCAGAGAAGAAAAAGAAATAAAAGGAACACAAATTGGAAAAGAAGTAAAACTGTCACTGTTTGTAGATGACATGATACTATACATAGAGAATCCCAAAGATGCCACCACAAAACTACTAGAGCTAATCAATGAATTTGGTAAAGTTGCAGGATACAAAATTAATGCACAGAAGTCTCTTGCATTCCTATACGCTAACAACGAAGATCAGAAAGAGAAATTAAGGAAACAATCCCATTCACCATTGCAATAAAAGAATAAAGTACCTAGGAATAAACCTACCTAAGGAGGTAAAGGACCTGTACTCAGAAAACTGTAAGACACTGATGAAAGAAATCAAAGATGACACAAACAGATGGAGAGATATACCATGTTCTTGGATTGGAAGAATCAATATTGTGAAAATGACTCTACTCCCCAAAGCAATCTACCAATTCAATGCAATCTCTATCAAATTACCAGTGGCATTTTTTACAGAACTGGAACAAAAAACCTTAAAAACTGTATGTAGACAGAAAAGACCCCACATAGCCAAAGCAGTCTTGAGGGAAAAAAACGGAGCTGGAGGAATCAGAGTATACTACAAAGCTACAGTAATCAAGACAATATGATACAGGCACAAAAACAGAAATATAGATCAATGGAACAGGATAGAAAGCCCAGAGATAGTCCCATACACCTATTGTCAACTAATCTATGACAAAGGAGGCAAGGATATACAATGGAGAAACAGAATGGGAGAAAATATTTGCAAATGAATCAACGGACAAAGGATTAATCTGCAAAATACATAAACAGCTCATGCAGCTCAATAGTAAAAAAAAAAAACAAACAATAAACAACCCAATCAAAAAAATGGGCAGAAGACCTAAATAGACATCTATCCAAGGAAGACATACCAATGGCCAACAAAAACATGAAAAGCTGTTCAACATCACTACTTATTAGAGAAGTGCAAATCAAAACTACAATGAGGTATCACCTCACACTGTTTAGAATGGGCATATCAGAAAATCTACAAACAACAAATGCTGGAGAGGGTATGGCGAAAAGGGAACCCTCCTGCACTGTCGGTGGGAATGTAAATTGTTACAGCCACTATGGAGAACAGTATGGACGTTCCTTAAAAAACTAAAACTAGAATTACCATATGACCCAGCAATCCCACTACTGGGGAAATATACCCAGAGAAAACCACAATTCAAAAAGACACATGTACCCCAAAGTTCATTGCAGCACTATTTACAATAGCCAGGTCATGGAAGCAACCTAAATGCCCATCGACAGATGAATGGATAAAGAAGGTGTGGCACATATGTACAATGGAATATTACTCAGCCATAAAAAAGAATGAAATGGGTCATTTGTAGAGACGTGGATGGATCTAGAGACTGTCATACAGAGTGAAGTAAGTCAGAAAGAGAAAAACAAATATCGTATATTAATGCATATATGTGGAATCTAGAAAATTGGTACAGGTGAACTGGTTTGCAAGGCAGAAATAGTGACACAGATGTAGAGAACAAACGGATGGACACCAAGTGGGGAATGTGGCAGGGGGATGGTGGTGCTGGGATGTACTGGGAGATTGGGATGGACATATATACACTAATATGTATAAAACAGATAACTAATAAGAACTTCTGTTTAAAAAATAAATATAATAGAATTTAAAAACAAAAAGAAAAGAAGGCTCAAAATATTAACCCGGCCAGCCATAGTCACTGAGTTAATATACTCACTTATGTATTCATTTATTCAACAGCTATTAAGTACCTGTATTCAGCCAGTTGTAATTAATGGAAGATGAAGAACTCTATGTCTGGTGCTGAAGAAATGTACATTTATGCAAGGACAGAATTATAACCCCTGGGCAGCATGAAGTTTTGAGGAAATCAGGCAGACCTGAAGTAAAGGGAGGTTTGGGGGAGCAGAATGTTTTTATGAGAGGGAAGTAATAGAACTAAAATGAAGGAACCACTAAAGACAGTTTTACATAACGAATGGCTGTTGTTTAGGGTTGGCCTTTAGAGATTCAAGTAATCTCCTTGGAAGTTTTTATTCAGCAAAAACTGCATGACACTATATGCAGGGCATGGTGTGACGAATACAGTCTTAGACTATGTGAGGTATAACCCCTGATTTTCTGAAGCTTACAGTCACCCTGCTGGTAAAGACACAAAGGCATTTATGAAATAACGGTAAATTACATGAGTGGTAAAAGGACAAGTGGGCAAATAGGGTTCTTATTAAATATCATAGATTTTTGGAAGCAGGGTTATTTACACTGAGATCCAAAGGATGAGGTAAAGAAGATAGAATTCTCTTTATAGAACAATTTTCGTAGAGATTATTTCCCTTAAGACATTTTTTTCATCTCTAAGGGCTGATTTCCTTAATGAATTAGTGTGCCAATTGCATCGCCTAAGGTCTTTTAAACTGCAAGAGACAGAATAAACCCGAGCAAATATACCCCTTATTCTCCTAAGAAGAAGCTGAGGGATAGGAAATCCCACAAAGCTGTCAAGGATCTAAGATTTTTCATGCTTCTCAAGCTTCCTCAGCAGGCTGGCCTTTCTCCTCAGGTCTGTACAGTCCTAAGATGACTGCTTGTACTCCAGGATTCATGCTTGTCTTCCAAAGGCAGGAAGGAAATGGGAAGGAGAGTTTGCTTAACTTTCATCTCTCTTTTTATTAGAAAAAAAAAATCACTTCCAGAAGCACCTCATTCTCTACCCTGCCCCTAAGAATATTCCCCCTTCTATGGAAGGCTATGACCAGGGCTTTTATAGGCTACGCGATGCAATTAAAAACAGAACCTGGAGGTATGTAACTGTGATGCAGAAGGGAATTGCGTTATAATGTAGTAGGTGGACCCTCTATAACCAACATGGTCTTTCTCCCAGTCTAATCAAAGGAAGGACTTGAGACTTCAGTTTTTTGACTCCTCAGAACTGGGGCGTTTCTCATTCTATGTGGGTTCCACTGAGCACTGAATTTAGAGAAGCTCCAGGAAGCTACATGCACACTTTCTTGCATACTTATCTAATGTATGTCTAATGTATGCTTGTTTCCTAGTTTGGTCATAAATCAAAGTGAAAGAAACCTTGAGCCCAGTCCAAATCATTCTTCACAGTCACCTTTTAACCTAGACCATTCCTCTGTGGTCTGACCCAGCCTTATTACCCAGAAATCATATGGCTACCCCTACCTGCAAAGAAGTTTGAGAAAATGAGTATCTGGCATTTTCAAACTCTATGTTTGTATGGAATGAGGGGGAAGAAATTGACAGGCAACCAACAGTGTCTTGGACCCCATACAGAGTTTCAGAAACCAATTAAGAAACATTATTTCTTCAAAGGGAGAGACCAGCATAATGATATGATGGAAAAAGTCTTAATGTTTCTCAAGAAAGTGATTTAAGATGAGAGTTCCTTTACTTCTATAAGTGTAAATTCTATATGCTACTTAGTGTTTCTCAGGTGAATTCTAGATAGTCCAAGTTCTTTCTACTGTTTGCCAAGCCTACCATAGATAACTCCGGCTTGGAGAAATTTTTATCGCTCTTTTATATCAAGGACAATGGAATTCTCAGCTTAAGACAACTGACACTGAGGCTAATTTCCAAATATCAGCTGAAGAATTACAGTGCTGTGGCAGAAGCTATGCAGAATAGTTTGCATTCCGTGTGGTAAGTGTTGCAATTGTCCACAGAGCATCTGTGTATGATTCTGGGATTATTGGATGCTCAGTATTTTTTTAAAAAATTAATTTATTTTAGTTATTTATTTTTGGCTGCGTTGGGTCCTATTGCTGTGAGCGGGCTCTCTCCAGCTGCAGTGAGCGGGCCTCCCACCGCAGTGGCCCCTCCCGCCACGGAGCACGGGTCCCAGGCGCGTGGGCTTCAGTAGTTGTGGCACGCAGGCTCAGTAGTTGTGGCTCATGGGCTCTACAGCACCGGCTCAGTAGCTGTGGTGCACAGGCTTAGTTGCTCCGCGGCATGTGAGATCTTCCCGGACCAGGGCTCGAACCCGTGTCCCCTGCATTGGCAGGTGGATTCCCAACCACCGCAGCACCAGGGAAGCCCGGATGCTCAGTATTAATGAAGCTAAATCATGGGTGCATTCACAATTATGGGTCAGCTCCAGCATCAGAGAGTAAGGAATGGGGATGGTCCTATATGCAGTACTGTATTAGTAAGCATGTCTTAGCTCCTTTTCTAGATCATTCCTTGAGGAGAGGAATGCTGTTAGTTTTATTGCTGTATCTCTCACAGGGCTTGGATTCAAATCCTGACTCCATTACTCAGGACTAGTGTGACCTTGGACAAGTTACTTGATCTCACTTTCTTCATTGACCTAGGAATATACTAACAACTGCCTAGAGGGTTGTGTGTATCTGTGTGTGTGTGGGGGGGGAATACAATGTGGAAATTTGTGTAAAGAATTTAGTGCGGTATCACTGAAAGTGTCCAATAAATATTATTTATTATTAAGTACCAAATATATTTCTTGATTAGAAATTAAGGCTTACTTTTCACATTAGCTAGCTGTGTGTTTTTGGCTAAGATGATCAACTTTCTGGGCCTCATTTTCCACTTCTGTTAAAGGTGGGAGTTGTGCTAGAATCTGTAAGCTCACTTGCAGCTTCAAAGATCAGTGATATCCCTGGGCATACTTCAGTGGTTTGTGAAAAGAAAGAAAAAAAGAAAGCCCTAAACCCACCAAAGAAGAAACATGCTATACTTAGGCAATGTGGAAACTTCCCCATGTAGTTTCATAACCAAATCTGTCCATTAGTCATTCTGTTACCAAGGACGAAGACAAAATGTTGATGGTAATGGGTAGAATGTGCATTAAGTGGTAGGACCCTTTAAAGAAAGAGAACGTTTTCTCCCTCCTGTCACGTGAGAAAAAGGATCCTTCCATGGCATTTTGTAAATGAATTCTTGGCTACTGCTGGGTAGTAAGTTCCCAAGTTTAAGGTTTACCATTTATTGGCATCCAACAGAGAAACAGAGTACCTTTATTTGGAAATACATTTGAAAAGGATTCCAGAGAGCCCAGGCAGCATTAATTGTACTCTAGTTTGAGAGATTTTCACCTTTTCTGTGCTCTGTAACTAGCTGGCATGCTTCCAACTGTAATTTAGACTTACCATGAACTGTAGGGTTTTTTTAATGTGTGCAGTGATTTTTTAAAAATCCAATAACTTCTTTTATTTGTTGTTCTAAATTTTAAATTTGCATTTGCTTTTCTTATTTTCCAGCACTCTCTAGCCTCTATAAGTTTATTCTCAAAAAAAGTACAGTTTATCAGTGGTTTTTAATGATCTTTTAAAACTTTGGCTATTTGGTGAATTTGGGTTCACTTGTGAAACCTTTACTAATCCCATTATAAGCTCCCATCAATAATGTCTCCTACCTCAAGACTGCTTTATTTAAATTACAATAGGAAATGCCTCTGAGCCTTCAAACATCCCAATTTATGCTCTTTTAATCAAACAACTGCAAGCTACAGTGACTCTCCTAGTGAACTCATTAAGGGAACCAGATTTCATTTGGGCAGGACTTATATTTTTTAGAAGATTAAAAATGTAGAAGGATTCTATGCACAATCTCATTTTATAGATGCCTGTGTGTTATGACCACATAGTCTGTGCTGTAATCAACCAGATATCAGCACAAACATTATTTGCAGAAACAAGTGAATAGACAGATGCACTTTGACCTAGAGAATCAGACACAGGTTCAAATTCTTACTTTGTTAATATGGACTCATAATAGTGATGATGAATGTTAGGTAACATTTCTTTTTTAAAATCTGGGAATGGACTCTACCCTGGAAAAATGGAAGGAGAAATGTATGAGTTTATAGAACACAATAAAGATAAAGGCTATGTTTTGGTGGGCATGGGGGATATCAGTATTTACCACATATATAGCCAATTAGAACAGGAGACTGACTCAAGGACATTTTAAAAAATTTATTTTTTATTGAGGGAACTTTGGTTTATAACATTATATACATTTCATATGTACAACGTAGTATTTCTACTTTTCTACTTCAAAAGTAGAAATATCATGTTGTACATGTGAAACATATAATACACTGCATATACTATATACATATACTAGACCATGCTTACCACCAAAAATTTAGCTTCCATCTGTCACCTTATAGTTGCCCCCCTTTACCCATTTCACTTTCCTCCACGCCTTCCCCTCTGGTAACTGCTACTCTGTTCTCTGTATCTAAGTTTTTTTTTTTCTTTGGTTTGCTTTGGTTTGTTCATTTATTTTGTTTTGCTTTGTTTGTTTTTTATATTCCACGTATGAGTGAAATCATACAGTATTTGCCTTTCTCTATCTGACATACTTCACTTAGCATGATACCTTCAAGGTCTATCCAAATTGCTGCAAATGGCAAGATTTCACCATTTTATGGCTGTGTATTATTGCACTGTGTGTGTGTGTGTATCACGTTTCTTTATCCATTCATCACTTGATGGGCACTTACCTTGTTTCCATGCTTTGCCTATTGTAAATAATGCTGAGATGAACATAAGGGTGCATATATCATTTCAAAGTAGAGTTTTCATATTCTTTGGATAAATACCTAGAAGTGGGATAGCTGGATCACATGGTAGTTCTAGTCTTAATTTTTTTTTGGAATTTCCATACTGTTTTCCACAGTGGCTATACCAATTTACATTCCCACCAACAATGTATGAGGGTTCTCTTTTCTCCACATCCTTGCCAACACTTGTTATTTCTCGCTTTTTTGATAACAGCCATTCGAACAGGCGTGAGGTGATATCTCATTATGATTTTGATTTGCAAATTCCTGATGATTAGTGATGTTGAATGCCTATTCATATCCCTCTTGGCCATTTGTATGTTTTCTTTGGAAAAATGTCTGTTCAGATCCTCTGCCCATTTTTTAATCGATTTGTTTGTTTTTTTGATGTTGAGTTGTATGAGCTCTTTTTATATTTTGGAAATTAAACCCTTATCAGATTTTTGTTTGCAAATATTTTCTCCCATTCAGCAGGCAGCTTTTTTGTTTCATTTTGTTTGTAGTTTCCTTTGCTGTGCAAAAGCTCTTTCATCTGATACAGTCTCATTTATTCATTTTTGCTTTTGTTTCCCTTGCCTGAGGAGATGTATGCAGAAAGAAACTGTCAAGACTGATTTCAAAGAGCAAAATGCCTATGTTTTCCTCTAGGAGTTTTATAGTTTCAGGTCTTACACTCAAGTCTTTAATACATTTGAGTTGATTTTTGTGTACGGGATGAGATAGTGGTCTAGTTTCATTTTTGTTGTTGTTGTTGTTGTTGCATGTGGCTGTCCAGTTTTCCCAACACCATCTGTTCTTTTCCATTTTATGTTCTTGGTTCTTTTGTTGTAAATTAATTGTCCATATGTGTATGGGCTTATTTCTCGGCTTTCAGTTCTGTTCCATTATGTGTCTGTTTTTCTGCCAATACCACGCTGTTTTGATTACTATAGCTTTGTAATATAGTTTGAAATCAGGGCAGGTGATACCTCTAGCTTAAGAATGGGTTTTAAAGTATGCTTTCTGTCTTAGTCAAGATTGGCTTGGGAACTGGGAAGTCTGCAACTGAAGTAAGAGACTTCAGAGCCTACAATACGTGCCACTGAAATGCTCTGGCTCACTGGTGTGGTGGAAGCCAGTAGTGGGTGGTGGTGAGGCTTGTGTGTAAAGAGAAATAATCTCTTCCCTTCTCATGAGTCTTCAAGAGGTGGCCACACTTCATTTCTATACCAAGTTTCTTAAAGAATTTTCCATTGCCTTTCCCTTAAATTTTATGGATTATCTTTTCACCGTTAAATCTTTGATTTATTAGAAATTTACAGTTGGTGTAAAGTGTCCTGTATGGGTCCAACTTATGTTTTCAAGTAACTACCCAGTTGTCTAATACCATTTACTGAATAATATATAATTTTTCAACTGGACTGATATGCTTTCCCTTTATATTCGAAATTGCTTTATGTAATTAAATTTATTTCTGGGTTCTCTACTGTATGTCCTTGCCCTGTCTGATGACTCATGCATCAGTATCACACTGTTTTAATCACTGGAATTTAAATTAAAAAAATCCAGGACTTCCCTGGTGGCGCAGCAGTTAAGAATCCGCCTGCCATTGCAGGGGACATGGGTTCGAGCCCTGGTCTGGGAAGATCTCACATGCTGCAGAGCAACTAAGCCCGTGTGTCACAACTACTGAGTCTGCGCTCTAAAGCCTGTGAGCCACAACTACTGAGCCCATGTGCCACAACTACTGAAGCCTGTGTGCCCAGAGCCTGTGCTCTGCAATAAGAGAAGCCACTGCAATGAGAAGCCTGTGCACTGCGATGAAGAGCAGCCCCCGCTCGCCACAACTAGAGAAAGCTCTCGGGCAGCAACGAAGACCCAACGCCACCAAAAATAAACAAATAAATAAATAAATAAAAATCTGATATCCCTTGTCCCTAGATCATGCCTGAATCCCATACTCTTAAAAGACAAATTCTTTACCATTTTTCATATTTTTCCCTAGGGTCAGTCAGATGATGATTCTGATTCATTGTCATCATCTCTTTCCCCCCATAAGCATTTACCTAGAACATATTTACTTAAAAATTGGGAATTTCCACAGTGTGCTTTACCAAATGACAGATATCACAAGAGGCAGCTCTGTTGTAGAAAAAAGAAAGAATTCTAGCATATGAGAGAAATATTTCCAGAAATACCAGCTCTGGTTTCAGAAAGTTCCCTCCATCAGAAGTGCCACATCATTCTTTAGCACCGACTTCAGGAAGACAAACAACTTCCATGCTTTAGAATATATTAATAATAAAGTTTGAATACGAAATATTTGAAGCTTCTTCTTAAAGCAAACTATTCTGCCACTATGGTATGTAAAATAGTTTTCTCTCAGTCATATTTCCTATATAAGTCTGCTCATGGTAAGATAAGTATATCTGCAAAGCAGTGGATGCAAAGTATTTTTTCTATTCCTTCTAATTTTAACACAATGGTTATACTTTTTAAAGAGGTTATTTTTAAATAAAAGAAACCTTAATGAAAAATTTAAAATATCAGGGGAGCTTACTATTTAAATCAAGACTTTGGTAAATCCCTTTGTTAAATGAACTACCACTGTTTAATATTTAATAAATCTAGATTTTTATTTTTCTAAAGGCCAGATATAGTTATAAGTTCATAGCTATAGCAAATGCTATTTTCTGTCTCTTGGAGACTTTTTTGGCACTTCTAGAAAGAAGGGAAACAATGGATCCAGTAACGATGCAAGAGAGATCAAAGCAATTCCTTCTGTAAGTAGTAGCAATTCATGCAAATCTCTAAACACCAAAGACTCTCTTCAGCTAAAGAAAAGTCCACCAGAGAGATCATTGTGAAAAAGGAATCCTAGAAAGCAGTATCATTTTCTAAATTTTATAAGTAGATTCTGCTTAAGGACAACGGAACTTGGTGTAGGAGAAGGGAAGTAAGGAAAGTGGAACTCAGATTTATTGAGCACTAGCCATGGTACGTCACATGCCTGCTAGCAAGACCTCTGCGTGTGCTCCTCTAAGGTGTGGTTGCAAATAGTGGGCTCCTGAGCTAAGCTGCCTAGGATTTGATATCACTCTTGGCTACTTACTAGCCACCTGGCTTTGGTGCAGGTAATTTGAGCTTTCTTTGTTAACACTTCCATCAACATGAAGAGTAAAATCAGATTACCGAGTTAATTACTATTATGCATTTAAAACAGTGTCTGGAATAGAATGCTATTTTAATATTATTATTATTTCTACTTTACTGTCAAGGAAACAGAAGCTCAGAGGTAAAGGCACTTACCGTAATTCATATGCTTATTAAGTGGTGGAGCTTTGTTGCTAGTCCTGGTCTGTCTGAAGCCCTGGTTAATGATTTCCTCTAGATCCTTGCTGCTCAAAGTGTGGTCCCTGGATCAACAGCATCAGCATCACTTGGGAGCTTGTTAGAAATGCAGAATCCTTGGTCTGCTCCAGACTCCCAGAAGCAGCATCTGCAGGTGAACAAGATCCCAGGTGATTTCTATGCACATTAAAGTTGAGACGTGCGACAGAACACACCACTGCCCAATCAAAGCTCTGCTAAGAGGAAGGCCAGCAGCGATTCATTTGCATACAATCTGTTGCTTTACAGACCTCAACTGTCCCAGAGTGGGATAGGTCTTCAACATCTTAGGCTTTATTTTCTTTACTGCAAGTGTACTGCCTAGAGGCTAACTCTCAGGACAGGCTGTTAATTTGTCTCTAGTATGAACTGTCTCTACTATTCTCCCTCTCTCTGTCTCTGTCTCTCTGTCTCTCATTTTTTATTCCTCAATTTATACCTTGAAGGATATACTTAGGGTTGCTCAAGGCTAGTTGTGCTCTATGGTTGTGAGCAAAATTCCAGTGAAACATGCCTTGATAAAGGTAGGAGTTTATGAAAATAGGATAGATTACGTAATTGGACAAAACTGGGTGCAAATGCTAATCCTTTAACTTAAATTTTGTCTCTAAATATTTTATTTAATCTCTCTAAAACTTTGTTTCCTTGTCTTTAAAAATGGTGGTATTAATGGATATTGCTCAGTGTTGACAGGAGCAAATAAAATCAAGGTCTGAGAAAGCACAGTGCATAATAGGTGCTCAACAAATTTAAAGTAAACTAACCCAGGACATTTCCTGTCAAAGTTAAGGAAACTTGCACGGAAGACACATTACATTTAAACGGGTGGGAGACAATGGCTGCCCAGGAAAAGCAGTGAGTTCAAATTGTATCTAAAGGAGTATCTTCTATATTTAAAGACTAAGGCAACTGTTTTTATGTGGAACAAGCCCCAGGAGGGCTCTCTGTTTCTTAGAGAGAATCATCAGCTTCAGCTTACTCTGTACAAACATTATTTAGGAGGACACCATTTGTGAATTGCGAGAAATCTTGTCCCTTTAATCACATCATTAAAAAAATAAGTTGCTCCAATCTTAAGAGGAATTTTTATTTCTTATCAGAGCTAATTCTTTACACGGGAACAAAGTACTAATTTTATTATTAAAAAATTGAAGGTAGTGAGCAGAAATTTGCCTTCCGTTATTATGTAGAGAGGAAGCAACTTCCATAAAGGAATGTGCATGCACATGGCAGAAAGGCCAAGCACAGCACTGCTGAGCCTTTCTTGGTTCCGGTCCTCAGGACCACGGTGTGTAAGGAACAGGAGAAATGCCAGGCAAGCACGGAGCTGTTCTGCCCTATGAGGCACCCACTGAGTTAAGGACAGAGACTCTACATACACGTGAAATCCTCAGGCTCCAAAGCCCAGTTAAGTCCCTGAAATGTTACAGAAATGGTAGAATCATGCATATAAAAGATCATATATATTTTCGAATAAAAATAGTTTAAAAGTAATTTGAAAAGAAAACGATTACATTGCACACAACTTTATTCTCTTCTTTTCCCATGGTCACAAACTCCTTAAACATTAAACGTAAAAGCAACCTAAACACTTTTGCCTCACAGTTGGGCTGAGGTTATTTCAGAGTTTTGTGTGGTTTGGCACACTTGAAGTTGGGTTTCATTGTGATTTATTTTTATGTGCACATCACATAGGTACACAGTTTCTGCACATTTTCCCTTGATTCCACTTCCTTTTTTTAAGAGAGAAGAAAAATTTTTAATGAGAAGAAAAAAGAAATAGTAAAGAATCCTGCACAGATTGGGGGCAACTTTTTAATTTCCTGCTCACATAGGTTTATGGAGACTTGGTAGACTATGTAAATGTAAGAGGATTTGTTTTTTTTCTCCTGCACTGAAGTATGCAGATATGAAGATGCCTGGGCATGAACAGCACCTCTATAATGTCTATAAAATGCAGAAGAATTTTTTTCTGGTATACCCGTGAGGGATGATTTCCCTAGAACTTCCTTCCCTTCAAAAACCACATGTGTCACTGCAAGTTGAGAAGAGGTATCTAGTCAAGGATGCTGCTGCTGACTGCTTCCTTTCTCACCCTGCTGGATGGGGCTTATCCATCCCCAGTCATGCCAGACGTATCGAAGAAGGTCCTCAGATACTTGCATTGCATCTGCAGTGCATTCAGATAAACTCAATTTGCTTCCTTTACCACCGCTTGTTAACTTTCCTATTTCCATGACCTGTTTTTTTTTTTTTTTTTTTTTTTTTGTGTGTGTGTGTGTGTGTGTGTGTGTGTGGCTTTTTACCGTTGTCAATCTAACCCTCGAATACTAGAATATTGGGAAGAACTCTTGTGTTTAACCTCAGTAACCCTCTGGAACATGGTTTCCAGTATTTGTCCTCCATCTCCCTGTCCCCCGTAGTACACTATATTTGTCCCACTTTGGCTTAATGAACTAAAATGGGGCTGGTGAGCAATCCCACTACTGGGCATATACCCTGAGAAAACCATAATTCAAAAAGATACATGTACCGCAGTGTTCACTGCAGCACTATTACAATAGCCAGGACATGGAAGCAACCCAAATGTCCATCGACAGATGAATGGATAAAGAAGATGTGGCACATATATACAGTGGAATATAGGGCAAGAATAAAGACGCAGACGTAGAGAATGGACTTGAGAACACAGTGAGGGGAGGGGAGGCTGGGATGAAGTGAGAGAGTAGCACTGACGTATATACACTATCAAATATAAAACGGATAGCTCGTGGGAAGCTGCCGCATAGCACAGGGAGAGCAGCTCGGTGCTTTGTGACCACCTAGAGGGGTGGGATAGGGAGGGTGGGAGGGAGGCTCAAGAGGGAGGGGATATGGGGATATATGTATACACATAGCTGATTCACTTAGTTATACAGCAGAAACTAACACAACAGTGTAAAGCAATTATACTCCAATGAAGATGCTAAAAAATTTTTAAAAAAAGACATAGTGAAACTTGAGAAATGAAAATAAATGGGGCTGGTGGGCAAAGGGGAGATGTGAAGCATTCACTTGCCTTGGCAGAATAAAACTATCATGCTGTCTCAGAATATGAGAACCTAGAGGTCATGGATCATTCTGAAATTTCAGCAATTTCTCAGTCTTCAGGCCTCCCATTGCAATACCTTTATCAGCAATTTTATTTAAATGAGAATTAGAATTATATTTTGAACCTTTCTCTGTGCAAAACTGGCAGGGAGCATTCAAACATCTATCTTGCAAGCTGTGACTATTTTCTTTGCTCTGGAATTTGTCCTGGCAGGTGGGAAGACAGTGGGTAGTGAAGATGTCTTGAATTTCCGGAGTACAGAATTAGGGATCTATTCCATTGGGTAATTCCAAAGCATCCAGAGTGATGTAGGAGCACCATTATACCTCCTAAAGTTATCAAGTTCCCTGATTTTCCCCGTAACGTAATATGTGGTTTTCTTTTGAATGCTTCTGAGATGAAGTGGCTACATTTTATCATGGAAACTACCATATTTTATCAATTCTAAGCCGTTCATATTTTCACATTTTAACTTCTCTGAAATTGAAATGCGTCTTGCAATTGATGGTGCATCATAGTTTGATTGCCAGTCTTTTTTTCTTCTTAGTGGCACATAAGAGTAATGTTCCCTATTACAATCAAAGTCATCTTAGACTTAATGAGTTACATTATACCTCTTTAAGTGCACCTTCAAAGATCTCCTACCTTTCAAATCTAGACTTGCAATAGGAATCACAATCCTGGCCATCTCTGTATTCTATTCTCCAAAGCAAGAACATTTGAAAGTACACTTTAAAATAAAACAAATTAACAAACACTACAAAATGTTTAGAAAATATTTACTGTTTCAATTTATTGTCATTTACTATAAGCTGTTGTTCTGAGAGCTCTTATCCTTTTAAACTCAAGTGTCCATAACAAATGAGGCCTTCATTTGCAAATGGTGAGCCATGGTAATCAAATAACTACTGCTGTATCATTAATCTCTACTTCCAACAAAAGAATATCCTGAATTGGATTGATGCATTCGATCTGATCAACTACTGCAATAGTGAAAGTGTCTACAATTCTGAATTAACTGTGTCATGACTGATTTAGTTATACTTAGAGTCATGATATCATTAAACCTTAAAGTCATTGTTCCAAAGATAGCTTATACATTAGATTATCTTCAAATACGCACGAAGAGCTTAGTACAGCTCTCTAGCGATTTGCTAGGCTCTCTAGATATTTAATCTTTGTTCAGATTTGTGCTTGGTTTTGAATAAAGTTAGGAGAGAAGGGTATGAGACTGGAGGCATTTATTGAGTGAAACCACCCTGAATCTTTCATGGCTACTGACCAAGCAGTAATGGAAAACCTGAACCAAGAAATAAAAATCTCATCAACACAGTAAAATCTGTTCTTCTCTCTCTATATATAAACCTTATGTGTTGGCTTTGGCAGCAGTTTGAACTTTGTCATTCCAATAAAGTTCCTGAAATTCACTAGATATCACTTCTTTTTATGGGAAAACATCTGCAAGTGTATTTATCTGGTTATAAACAAAAATATGCTTTACTTTTTCAAATGACATTGCAGAAGTATTTATTTGTTATTTGCAATATACATCATTAGCCCATTACAAAACCCTGTGAGCACATGCACATTATGAAAACATCATTCATAAGTTTAAAAACGTACTAACTAGAGAGGCATATAGAGTTCTCCGTACCTTAGAACATTTCCATTGTACTGTTGAAAGAATTTTACTTGGTTGAACAGCAAACTGCTCTTAAACGTTCTTTTGGGAAATTTAGTTAAAACTTTCCACTCTTAAACTTGATCCAGACCACAGTTTAAATCTTTGAAAACACACACACACACACACACACACACACACACACACTACTGTATTTTATGTACTTAAGATGAAAAATTTTTTTCCACATTTTTAACATTATTGAAATTTGATGCACCTTTTTTTTTTTTTTTTTTCGTGGTATGCGGGCCTCCCTCTGCCGTGGCCTCTCCCGTGGCGGAGCACAGGCTCCGGACGCGCAGACTCAGCGGCCATGGCTCACGGGCCCAGCCTCTCCGCGGCATATGGGATCCTCCCAGACCAGGGCGCGAACCCGGTTCCCCTGCATCGGCAGGCGGACGCGCAACCACTGCGCCACCAGGGAAGCCTGATGCATCTTATTAGTCAATGGCAAGACATAGTTGGGTTGGAGTGTTTTCTTTTCTTTATGGTAAAAAAGATGATGTGAAATTTTACAACCAATGCTCTCATAGATAAGATAGAGGTTGAGGAGGATGATGAGGATAATGGGAATATAATAACCACTATTTACTGTTTACACTGTCTTAGGTGCTGCTTGAATACCTTCCATACCTTATTCAATGTTCACAAATACACCAAAAAAGCAGATAATTGTTAGATAATTTCCATAGGTGAGGAAACTTAATGCCTGGAGAATTTGCATATAACTTGCCCTGCCACTCATTGTAAATGTTGAGGTTAGGGTTTGGATTCAGGTATGCTGATGCAAAAGCTTGATCTTTTAAGAGGGGCACAATGGACCAGCTTAAAAAACAACTCATTCACGTCCACTTTTGTCCAAAAGCCTGCATTTGGAAAGTATCATAATTTCTGCATGGCACTCTCACAATGATAATTAAGTTAGATTAACGATGGCATCATTAGGTGGTAAAACTCATCTTTCTGTATCTTTCTGTAAAATTTCAGCCTATTCAGGCAGAAAAGCTTGTCTTCTTTCAATTTATGTTTTCTGTAGACCTTCTTTGGGTCAGGCACAGAGCTGAGTAAATACTGGAGGCATATAATGAGGAAAGGGATTCAGTTTAAATAAAACTAAGGAGCAAACTCTGGGTCAAAATTAAGGATCAGCAGTTCTGGGTTCTACTGCAGTGATCTGCTGTCACTGTCTTGCTGTGAAATATGACATATGAGTCCTTCCCTGTGACTAGGCTTTTGCATAATAAACTCTATTACATTTCACAATTGTGATCATAAAATGAGATTAAATAAGATAGTTTACAAAGCACAAACAGCAATAGATATATTTGGCACTATTCATTTCTAATGGACTTATTATAGGCATAATCATTGACTAGAGATCTTTCCATGCAGACATTGAGCTTCACAATAGAAGGTATATGTGGGGAAAGCAGAATTCTGCTCTAATCGCAAATGAAACATTTCATAGCTCTGTATAGCCATTTCATTATCATCATTAAATTAATATTGCCTCTACATATAGGCAAAAATCTTCAGTTCTCTGTCTTGGTCTCTCTAGATCTGTCTCTAGCCTGTTGGATAATATATTACCTTTGGTCCTAGAGGCAAACAGATTGATTTGAGTCCCAGCTTCACCACTTAATTGTGCCACCATGAGCCTGTTGCATAACCTCTCTGAGTCTCAATTTTCTTATTTTAAAATGGGAATAGCATCTTCCATTCAAGATTTTTTTAAAGGACTGAACGGCATAAAGTACTTAGAAGAGGGCCCAACACATAGTAAAGATTTAATAAATATTGACTATTATTGTCCTAATAGGTTGCAACCATCCACCACTATTTTAATTCTACTGTAAATTCCACATGGACTCAGCAATTCTGATACGAAAACTGTGAAAATGCTATTCTAGGCACCATGGATGATATAGAAATAATTAAATACTGTCCATATTCTTGAAGAAATCACATGTAGTTTAATTTCTGCCAAATCAACTATTTTGCTCATTTAGTTCATCCAATTTGATGTATTACAGAAAGCAATGAACTAGCATTTTATTTTTTTAAATGTATAGGCTGTCATTACATAATGTATACAACAAACTTGGTCTAAGTAATTGTTCTGGATGAACCCTAGACATTATCCCTTTCTCTAGATGAGTCATCATGTTTATATCAGCAATTTATCTCTGCAACACTGGTTGAATGCTCAATTTCATTTCTTCTATTCTTACATGAAGGCAGCTATTTCTGAGCCTTTAGGAATCGTCTTTGTTTTAACTACCTGTCATTGCCTTCCAGATGGCTTTCCCAGACTAAATTCCCACGTCTGCTATATTGTTGCCCATCTTGGACATCTGTCCAAATTTTTCCTGAAGATTTATCCCAAGCACCCTAAGCTGACTTCTTTTTATTCTTGTACCCACACCATCTTCATCTTTGGAGGCCAGTTAACATCAAAGACTTTGGAACCAGACCCCCTGAATTCAAATCGTAACCAGTTGTTTGAACTCAGGTGAGTTACTTCTTTTTGCTTCAGTTTCCTAATCTATAAAACAGAGGTCTTAACCCTAGTACCTACCGTTAGGACAATTAAATGAGTTAATATGTTTAAAGTGCTTAGAATAGTGCTTGACACATAGTAAATGCTATATAAATATTTACCATTATTATTATTATTATTATTACTGCTTGTTTGTGGTCACTCACCCTGGGTTCTTGATACTGTCAGGTATCTTTGTAATTTTACCATTCCAATATATTAGAATGGTAAAATTAATGGTAAAAATAATGGGTGATGTGAAGTAAGAACCAATCAGCGAGGGAACAAATGTAGAACACAGATCTACATTAAAAATGATAGGGGCTTCCCTGGTGGCGTGGTGGTTGAGAGTCCGCCTGCTGATGCAGGGGACGCGGGTTCGTGCCCCGGTCCGGGAGGATCCCACGTGCCGCAGAGCGGCTGGGCCCGTGAGCCATGGCCGCTGAGCCTGCACATCCGGAGCCTGTGCTCCGCAATGGGAGAGGCCACAACAGTGAGAGGACCGCGTACCGCAAAAAAAAAAAAAAAAAAAAAAAAGAAAGAAAAAAGATAAAGCTACGATGAGATGGGAAAGTAATGGAAGGTTAGACAGGACAATATTTCCAGTAGATGGAAATGAAAAGTCTGAAAAATCTGAGAACAGGTAGCTAGAAAGATGAACTGGAAAACATAGCTGGAAAGGTATCAGTAATCAGCATGGTGATGGTAATTTTCCTAGAGTGATGCATTAAGAGATTTCAAAGAATTGAGGATTAATTAGGATGAAAGGCAGGAGTAGGAGTTTGGGACAAAAAAGAAGTGAGAAAGAGCTTAAGCCACATTGCTCAGGAGATTGCCAATAGGGAAGATGAGCTTTCCTATTGCTTCTCCAAAAAAAAGCGGGGGCGACAGATGAGGGAAGAGAAATAAAAGAGAGACAGGAGCAAAAGGTAATGGAGAGGCTACCAGATGGGAGTCAAGACACCAGGCTTTCCTTGTCCTAGCTCTTGGAAGGACGAGGGGTGTGACCTTAGGCTGTCTCTTCATGTTACTGGGCTAGATATATTTAAGGTCCTAAAGTCCTTTTCACCTCTAAATCCTGATGATGATACATACTGAGATGAAGGTTGGTAGGGAAAAGTTATAAAGGTCAAATAACTTTTGCTCTTAGGAAAATAAAAGTCAAGGTCATCACCATGAACCAATCAATAGTGGTCACACAATAGGTGACACACAATAGTGTGTCAACCATCACCATATCACAGTCAGGCACATGGGTGAATCTCTTATGCTGAGTGAAAGAAGCCAGATGCATAAACCTCATAGTACATGCTTTAGATTATAAAGGTTCAAAAACAGGCAAAACTGATGTTCTGTGTTAGAGGTTAGAAGAATTATTACCTTCTGGAGATGGTATTGACTTGGAGGGAACATTTTGGGGTGCTAAAATATCTGTGTTGATATAGGTAGGGATTTCACAGGTGTGTCTGTAGGTAGGTAAAAGGGATAGAGGTGTACTCTTAAGATTTGTACACTTTACTATTATAAGTTGTACCTCAGTTACAACGAAAAATAAGTGAAGGTTCTACTTTTTTTTTAAAAAAAAGGGAAAATATATGCTCAAAATGAAAAGTAAGATGAGAAGTTGAGGGCCCTGGTGCAAGGCAGTTTCTATGGGGATGGTGCCTAGGTTACAGAGAGATGAATTACTGGATTGTATCATAGGTACATAGATACATTAACCGCTTTCCGTGGTAAATAGTTACTATTACTGAACCACACTTCATTTGTACTAATTTTACAAATGTGTTCCATATGCACTCGTGATATATAATAATAATATGTATAATATAACATATAAATATATAATAATATATGCATATATAGGTATTATGTATATGTGTGTGTATATATATATATATATATATTTATTTATGGATAAATATATTAGAACAATGATCTTCAAAGAGTTCTAAGCCCTGATGCTTCATGGAGGATGTTCAAGGCCACTGTGTAGGATGAAGGGAAGGTGACCCAGCAGTCTGAGCTCCCTGCCCCTTAATGGCCAGTACAGTTCTACTTTAATCTGTTTTATAAATCGTGGTTTGGCCGTAAGAGTAAATTTGTAAACAGATTCCACTGCTAAAAATGTTTGAAAATACTGTAGGAAGTTACACATAAGATATACATAGATTACCTGAGATTTAAAATTTCATTTTTTTTAAAAAAAAACATAGGACCATCAGGAATTTTGATTGAAGTCCTACTAGAAACTCTGAGAATCAGAAAATTCAAAGTATACTTTCCTCTTCAAGTTAAAGGCCCTATGCTTGCTTTGGGGCGTTGGAAATATGAACAGGTAAAGTCCTTATCCTTAAGTAGTTTAAAAGCCATGGCAAAAGGCCCCTCAAATCAAGCCACAGTGCTTCTGATCTCCTAAGACTAAAGATTCTGGATGAAAGAAGTGTGGCATTTTTTTTTCTGTTTTGTCTGTCTGTCCTGACTTCTCATTCCCTGATAAAGGAAAAGTTTTAACTCTCCTCTCTGCCAGGAGAATTTCGCCCCTTTGTTGAGTTTCTAGAGCAGCATGCACGTAAAGAGAGCTGATAGGACGATGTGATTTTATGAGAGTTTTATGGAGTGATCGTCATACTCTAGTTCCTTATTTATTCAGTTGCGGGGGAGGAGGAAGGAGGCACCCATGATGATCACTGTTATTATTGTAATTCTAACCACATATCCCACCAACTGGAGTTTCCTGTTTTCACCACCTTTGACAGCACCTCTGCCTCCCCACCCTGCAGGTTCATTCTTCTCTTCATCTGTTCAATTGACACTTATGACACTCATCAAGCATTTGTTTTCATACCTCTCCGGATTTAAATATTGTTCATTGTTTTTTTTGCTTACTCAGAACTCATGTCCATCATCAGCATGGTAACTGCCTGTAATACGCTAGACTTTATCCTTAGTAAGTTTCCTTTTCCAGGGACCTACTGGATATTTAAAAGCTCCTGATCACGAAAGTTGGCAAAGACTTTTATTGTAGTGTGTGTGTGTGTGTGTGTGTGTGTGTGTGTGTGTGTGTGTGAGAGAGAGAGAGAGAGAGAGAGAGAGAGAGAGAGAGAGGGTCAAACTGCCTTCTAAAATACCTACTACCTCGATGAATGAAGCTACCCACCTTTTACATATATTCCTTCTCATGTATCTTGGCATCTTTATGTACAAAAACACTGCTCCAATTAAAATAAATGGATTTAAAATATTCTAAAATTGTAAAATTGTTTCAGTTGCAACATTTTACTTGCCATTAAAAATTCCCAATGTGTCTGTGCTGATGGAGCCCCTCTTTGGCCATCGTCTTATTATTTTAAGCATCTCTGTATTTTGTGTTTAATTTTTTGCTCATAGATTTGATGCTGGCTAACCAAATTCAGGAAAAAAAAATCTCTACTTTGTACTTTCATACCATGATTTATTTTTCAAAAGGTGAACATGTTTTTAATCTGTGATGGTATAATTTATGTTCTAACAAGCATGAAGTTTTAGAGGATCAGATTAGTGAAGCACAGAGCAGTTGGAACAGCAGATCACATTCCTGGACTTCCCACACAAATGTTTCCATGCACTTTGGTCCATTCCAAAACCTCAGATTTCCTATAACCTCATGAGGAGCCTCCAGCAGCTATTCTCTCCTGATAAGCTCCAGATATATTTATTTTACCGTCTCACCTTCTCCATAAAATGGAATTAGAAGGAAACAAGGGGCTCTTGGCTTTTACAATTTATTATCCTTCAGAGAATTAATGTTTGTACTTTTGAGCCACAGAAACCTTTGTTCAGACAAAACATTATACTAAAGCCAAGGGTGGAAAACAGATAAAAGTTTGGTTGCTCCAGGTGAATTAGGGAGGGGGCCCAAAGCCCTGGCAGCTGGCCCCATTCCCATCCAACAGAGGCTCCAGAAGAGCTCTCCTGAGCAGTATAGAATCTATAGACTCTGTTGACTGAGAGCAGTGGCTCTCAATCCTGTTTGCCTGTTAGATCATCTGAGGAACTTGTTAAAAATATCCCTGCTCAGAACCCACCCCCCGATATTGTGATCCAACTGATACGAGTTAGGACACAGACAACTGTTTTTTGTTGTTTTGTTTTGTTTTGTTTCAGGGCCCCAGATGTTGTAAAATGCAGCCGTGGTTAAGAACTACTGCTTCAGAGCAGTGCTGCTCAAATTTGAGTGTACATCAGAATCACTTCGGAGCTTGCTCAAACACAGCTGTCTGGACCCCACCCCCAGAGTTTCCCATTGGGTAGGTCTGGACTGGGGCCTGAACATTTGCATTTCCATAAGACCCCAGGGGATGCTGGTGCTGCTGATCTGGGGAATCCATTGAGAACCACTGCTTTGAAGAAATGATAAAATCGGCCAGGATTATATCACTTCTGCTAGGACCCGGGGTAAAGTCAACTTCCATTGGGCTTGCTCTTCTCTACCCTTTTTGGAAATATAAATCTTATGTCCAGAAGTACCTATCATATAAGGTACCAATTATTTGGGGCAGGCATATGGGGTCTGGGGTTGTGATTCTCTCTCCCTCTCAGTGAAGTCTCTGCCCCCAAATGTGTTTCACAGAACAAGGAATTATACTGGAACCAATTTTCCAAACTATAAGGGCACTGAGGCAATAGATTGAAAAGAAGACTTATTTTAAAATTAAGAAATGAACACATATGATAGAATCTGCACAGAGTGAATCATGGAAGTCCGTGCGTCACATTGGGCAACGCAGAGCAGATGAAGACCTGCATTTGTCTTTGAGGAAATTAACCAAATCAGCACCAGGCTTTCCGCTTCCCATTCTTACCTCTTCCCATGCCCTTCTATTACCTTCCAGACAGATGAGGTCTAGGGAGAAGAGCAATAAAATATCTACTTCATGCTAATCATTTGGGGGCAACCGGATTTGGAAAAAGGCATTAATAAATATGAAAGGTTAAACAGTTTTGGACTCGAGTATACTTCCTTCCAGAATATCACCTTGGATGCATGACAAGCTTAGTCACTTGGAATCATAAAGCAGATAAACTCAAGCTGGGTGTCTACAAGCCACCTCCTTGAACTGGGAGGACGGGTGATTACAGAACCTAGGTACTAAATCCTGCCATAAACACAGGTGTAACAAGGCAGGAGACAGTGAAAAGTGTCCACCGTATGAGCCCCCTCATTGCCTGCAGTGTGTGCACTAACAGAGGCAAGAGCTTGGAGACAGGCTGGTTGGCATGGGATGGTTGATGCTGACTGTTAAGGGTGGAATTGTGTCTTCCCAAAATTCATATACCGAAGTCCTAACCATCAGTACCGCAGAATGCAACTAAATTTGGAAATAGGGTCATTGCAGATGTAATTAGTTATGATGAGGTCCTTGGGTGGGCCCAAATCCAAGATGACTAGTGTCCTTATTAAAGGGGGAAATCTGCACACTGAAACACATACACCCAGGGAGAATGCCACGTGAAGGTGAAGGCAAAGGTAGAGGTGATGCTTCCACAAGCTAAGGAACCAACTCTGCCGACGCCTTGATCTCAGACTTCTAGCCTCCAGAGCTGTGAGACGGTAAATTTCTATTGTTTGAGCCACTTGGTCTGGAGTATTTTGTTAAGGCAGCTCCAGCAAACCGATACACTGAGCCCGATAACCGTGTCAGATAAGCGCGCAGTGAGGGAAGCCCCACGTGACCCCTCCTAGGGAACCGAAGCCAGCATGCCATGAGGGAGCCAACATTACATGAGGCACAGAGGCCGGTCACGACGCGTGGAGAAGCAGCAATACACATCAGGGATCGGCCCATGGAGCAGCCAGTAAAGAAATGAGGCAATAATAAACATTTGCCCTCTTCCTTCAATCTGCTTGACCCGATCGAGGTTGCTGGGTCTTGAAAAGGGTATAGGAAAGAGTCGTTGTAGCCAGCCATCTAACCTGCCCTCCACCTTGGGCAGTCAGAGCCTGGTTCAAGGCTGCTGGGTGTGAGGACAGTGGGGAAGTCAGAGGTGAGATTTAAATTACATGGAATGGAAATTTAAACAGATTTAAATGTTAATAATCCGAAGGGAGAGAAAAGTCATAGCATTTAACTCAAGATATCGCTGAGGGATGGGAAAGGGACAGTTACAATAGCAGTGAAAAGTTGTGACCAGAGAAAAATTAAAGGGTTTCATGATTATGCTCCACTGAGACTTATACTGACTGGAACTTGTCAAAAACTGGAGGCAATAAAAACCATAATTACAACACCAGTAATAATATCTAGCTAATATTGCTTTTGCACTTAAAATTATATTCTGGGCTAAGTGACTTGCATGCATTATACTCATTAATTCCTACAGAGCCCCGGTGAGAGAGGGGATAAAATATTACATATTAGGAAATTGAGTTTCAAAGAGGATAACTTGTGTAAGGCCACTCAGCTGACAAGGGTTAAGAGCCAGGGTTTGAACCTCTGTGGAGGAGACCCACAAGTGCCTGCGCTCCCCCATGGCACCATAGGGCCCCTACATGCTTTGTTTCTAAACTTCAATGCATCTGTCTCCCACCCAAGAATGGGCTCTTCTCGGGCCTTCTAGGGAGTGCTCAGTCAGGTGTGTGATAGCAACTGCCTATGACATGCAACTAAGAGATATGGCTGCTATAAATGAAAACAATCTTTAGCTACCGAGATGGTTTTCAGTCTCCCTCAGAGTTTCTGAAAGCAAGTGCTCAGCTATACTATTTCATCTGAAAACAAAATCATAATCCTCATCCCAAGGACCAAGGCATCAACCCACCTTGATGCTGGTTAATATGGCCTTTGTCCCGACTCAACACTTCATAAAAGAATGTTACATTGATGGGAAGGATACAGTTGTCACCCATGTTAAGCAAAATAAGCCAGAATATAACATTATGCATATATCAGAGTTCCAATCAGTCCCAAGAGAAAAAAATAAATTAGAACATTAACAATGGTTATTCCTGGCTGATAATACAGTGAGCAATTTACTCTTTATTTTTTATCCCTCTGAATGTTCCAGTTTCCTTACAATGAAAGTGTACTTTTAACCAGAAAAATAGATTGCCGCCAGGTACTGTAGGCGCTGCCAAATGCCTCAGCACAGCAAAACAGTTACCTCCCTGAATTTCGGTGGCTAGATAGGAAAACATTTCCTGGTCTCATCAATATTATTGTAATACATTTTATCCTTAACAATTACATTTCTGCCCTTTTCCATCATTTTCAAAACATTTTATCTCCTTTGTCTCTGTTTTTATTAGTGTGGGCATATAGTATATTATGACTGAAAGTACTAAAGGAGATTTGTGGCTTTGATTTCATTTTTGGTGAACCAGAAAAAACAAAATTGACGATTTTTCCTTATGCATAAAGTATCTTTTATCGTGCAATTGGTTTTAAAGTATTCTCAAGTTCCACTCCAAGCCCCACCCGTGTGTTGAAATTTATGAGAAAAGGAATTATCTGAAAGCTCTGAATAGAATAAAATTACCGAGAAAAAAGGCATTTGCTGAACATCTAGTCCAACTTTCTCTACAATTGAGAATAAACGCCAGAATGACTCGCCCATAATCATTCAACCAGCAAACCTCAGAGCCCAGGCTAGAAATCCAGTCAGATCAGGCATAAATGAGGGGCCCACTAGGTACTGTAGTAGATAATAGTCATGTAACTAGGTGAAACCTTATTTTATCAGCTGGTATCAAGGGTCGTCCTAAGGAAGAAATTGTTTGCCTTAGGAAAATGCCTTGGAAACCTGCTTGAGGCTAAGGCTGAAGCCTTAAGGCAATAGCGGTGAGGAGACGGAACCACCCTGCTCCGTGTAAGAAATGAGCATGGTTTAACTGTGGGAGCTGGAGCCCATTCCGTTGAAATGGCCAAAGGCATTTTAAGAAAAGAGATGTCTAATATTTGATTTTACGTTGTTCCAACCGTGGAACAACTATAAACTGCAGAGTGAACAAAAAGTTTACTAGAATCAGGAAATCATAGAGGGGAAATATCAAGCACTGGTTAATTACAGAAATACGGGGGAGGACATTGAGTTTCCCGTGGGGCAAATAATGGAGTTTTGATACAGTCATCTCTACATTTTTGGGTACAAGGTGTCCCCAGGGACCTTATGAGATATGAGATATGTGGTATAATAGCTATCAGCGATCATACAGTCTTCTAGGCGCCAGGCACTGCCATAGCAACTTTTCATATATTATTTGTAATATTGAGGACATCTCTACAAAGAAGTTGTTATTAGCCCTTATTTTTAGATTAGGACACACAGGCTTGGAGAAGTAAGGGGTCAGAGGCAAACGTTGCCTCCTCCATGTACTAGCAGGGTGATCTTGAGCAGGTCACGTAATCCCTGAGCATCTGTTTCCTCATCTATGTAATGGGGAGGATAAGTATGTGAAGATTTAACATGTAACCTACTATGCCAATCACCTAGCACAGTGTCTTAAATATAAAGGATGCTCAATAAACGCATTCATAAATGGAAATTAGGACAAACTAAACATAAGTTTGGAGATATTCCTTAAAATTGAATGAGGCATAGTTAAGGGAACTAAAATATGATACATTCTCTATCCTTTCTTATTCACCTGATTGATGAAGAAGTTAACTAAAATAGCCCATTGGGACCTGACACCGACACGTTCTCTTCCATTTCTAAAATTTAATTTGATATAGACTGGGACTACAAAAAGCTTCACTATATTTCTTACTTTTACTTGCCTCTCCTGTTTCTCTTACTTTCATTCTCCTTTCCTCTTCTTCCTTAAAAAAATTTTGACATTAGACAATGGTTTTAAATAAAATGAATATTATTTCATAACTCAAAGCAGGTGCCCTGGACTGTAGCCCTTGCAGAGGGATATGAGATTCATATTCTTTACAGCCTGAAAGTAAGGTCCCTGAAAGTGGAGATATTGGTTTTGTGCACTCAAGTGCGTAGGATGGGGCCTGACATGCAGGAGACCATCAAACTGTATTTACGGAATGGGTCAAAAAGTTTCCAAAAAATTCAGTTTATCAATTCTTCTTACATTATTATGCCTTGGAATTGTACAGCTGGTAGTGTTTGGGGGTCTAAAAGAAATTTTTGCTGGTGGGGTCTATAAGTGGTTTGTAGTAGAGCCTCCGTGGATGATGGGAAGGCAGGATGCTCCTCCATAGAATGGGGGGTGGGGAGAAGACACTGCCTGCTCAAGGACTGGTCCCAAACACAGGCAGGGGGCATCACGATCTCTAAGGTATTAGTGGCCAATTGTAGCTCTGTTTCCTGGATGAGAAAACTGCTGTGTAGCAAAGACGTTATAAAACTAAGTGCAACGCGGCTGCTTCCCGTTGCACTTAGTTTTATAACGTCTTTGCTACACTGCAGTTGGGAAGCAGCCGCATAGCACAGGGAGATCAGCTCGGTGCTTTGTGACCACCTAGAGGGGAGGGATAGGAAGGAGGGGAGGGATAGGAAGGGTGGGAGGGAGGGAGAGGCAAGAGGGAAGAGATATGGGAACATGTGTATATGTATAACTGATTCACTTTGTTATAAAGCAGAAACTAACACACCATTGTAAAGCAATTATACTCCAATAAAGATGTAAAAAAAAAAACAAAACTACAAATTGCAGAAGTCCTTACACCATTAGTGGTTTTCAGATCTGATGACCACCATGACCCTGTCTATTTCAAAACAATTGTTTGAACTGTCAGACATTTAATAGCCTGGCTATTTTATCTGTTCATGGGAAAGTACAAAACCATAGGCAGAGTACTGATTTTCCTCTTTTCTTCCTCCCTACCCTACTCTCCTCCCGTGATTTTTTTTTTTTTCTTTTTTAGTGAACTGGTAATTCTCCCCCGAGACTAACTTAACTTCATAGATTTCCAAATTAGAAGGGTTTACTGAAGGCTTTCTCTAAAGTCTCTGCACAGGCTAGCTGTAGCACTCTGCCAACAAGAATTTGAATTTGGTGTCATTCATGGGGAATGCTTAAGAACTTGGCAATCCCAACATCTCTGCTGTCTGCACTGTTAAAATTTAAAGAGCCCTCACTGCTGCTTTTGCAGCCCCTGAAGCCAGACAGCCAGACCTTGAACTCTGACTTTCCTACTAACTCTGCTCACTTAAGAGAAAGAAATGCTGTTCCCAGAATGGCTTCCTCAGAGAAGTCAATTGTCTTGGTAACTAAAAGCCCAACATGCCTCAATCACTCCCGTGTAGCTTTTAATGGAGGTAGGCTGGGAGAGTCTATGGCTCCTAGAAATCTCTGCACCAGTAAGAAGTCTTTGGACAAAGAACATCCAATGCCATTGTTAAGAGGTGCAATAGAAAAACTGGAGTTTTTAATGACTTAGGCAGCTACTGGGACTCTCCCATAGCCCCCATCAGAAGATCCTTGGATTATCACTGGAGTCAACCAGTCTCTCAGAGATGATCTCTGGGGACTAGAAAGCTAAAAATATATCCCTAAGAAACTGATATTTTGTAGAGAACAGACAAGAAGATCTGCAAAATTTGCCATATAAACATCTGTGAGATTAATAATGAATTTTAGAAACTATACACATAGAGATGATTTTACAAGGATTTGTAGGTAAGAAATAAAGCATATCAACTTCTAAGTCAAATCTCCTCCAAATCTTTTTCTCTTTTCTCTTCTCTGTTTTTCATCAATCGGTTGAGGTCACACAGCTGTGATTCAGACTCTGGTGACACAGATGAATCAGAGATGGCACAGGGGTCCCGAATTCTTGGCCAGCCTTACAACAGATTGTTCATCTATCAACCAGAAACGATGCAGTGCTCTGATTCAGTTATGGTGGCCCCAAATGTGGGCTAGGCTATTTTGGAATTATTCCTATTACTTAGGAAGAGCCCTTTATCTTCTTTCTGCTTCTCCACTTAACACTTAATTGAAAAAAAAAAATCAATAATAGGAAGAGTGTCCTTAGTTCTTTAAGTGTTCCTCCAAATGCCTGGGTGGTACCATGCTATTTTCTATTATGTAGCTCTGCATATGAAATGCTTCTCTCAGTTCAGGTTGAAAATATAAGATCTAATGTACCCAGGGGAAAAAAAAAGTAAAATTGATGATACAAATTATTGTTTTCCTGAGCCCCAAATTTAGACACAGATTTCCTGACTGGCCATGTATTAGGTCCCTCAATGGGTATCTCTCAACGAGGCCTCCAATCAAGTTAATTTTAATTTACCTTCACTTAAAAAAAATTATTGGTTAAGAGCTTGGATTTTAGAGTCTTACTGGTCTAGAGTCCAGTAGTAGTTGAACCACTTATTTGTTAGAAATAGTTGTGCCTTAGAAAAGTTGCTTAACTTAGAAGACTCACGTTCCTCATCTCTAGAAGGAAGAGAATAATATTTTACCGGTTGGTGAAGAGAAATAAATGAGATAACATGTATCAAATGCTTAGTCCCCAAGGTAAATGGCGGCAGGGGCCTAGGGCTTGATTTAGAAAATGAGCCTCACAGCTGAGACTAAAGAAAGCAGTGCTCCATATTCAATGTTTAGAGAAGCATTATTTGTAGAGGGCTGACACCTCCCGTTCAGCTATTAGGAGAAGCTGGCCCACTTCTGAATGGAGGCCGGGGCGGGTGACAGGGGAGGAGCTGGAAGTGGCAGCTGTGTTTTATGGGAGTGCAATGCTGGTGAGGAAAAGCCACTCCCTCATCTCACTTCCCTGTGGAAGAGAGGACAGCATTGCTTCCCCTCATTGAAGTCAATTGAGAGGGGCTTCCAGATTTGGGGGAGCTGTAATATCATACCCCACAGGCCTTCTGTTTAGACACCAGCTTGGTTACCTTCATTTGCCTTCTAGTGTAGGGGTAACAGTATTGCAGAGAGACACGGAGATTTCCAAGGTGTGTGGAAGAGGGTTTCTATAGGAGCCACATACCCTGAATGGGAAGGAGGAGCTCAAGGGGCAAATGAAAACATCTGCCACTGATGCTGGCAGATCACAGGGAGAACTGGGGTCCCCTGGAGGAAGTGGGAGAGTTTCCCAAGGAACTAGCAAGGAATGCTTGGAGAGAAGATGGCTTTGACTAGAATGTGAGAATGAAGCTCTAAAATGAATGACTGAATCATAAGAACACAATAAAGCCATTTAAATAACTGTCCATGAAATTGGACAGATCTATTACTGGAGTTTCCTACTCAGGGGGAAAAGGAAAGCTTGCTATATTCAACTTATATCATCTTGGAGCCAGTAAACAGAAGGTGAAACATTTTAAACATTTGTGAGGGCCAAAGAGGATTCATCTAAAAAATTGGTAACTGTCCTCTGATTTTGTGATGTATATTTTCTTTATGTCATGTAATGTCTATAGGCTTAGACCAGTGTTTCTCAACATTAAAATTTTTTTTTGCCCCCATAGAAGGCCTTTTTAGGTTTTTTTCCCTTAATTGTCCCTGCCTTATGCAATCTTAATACCCAGCTATACTGTATACCTTTTTATGCACTCTCTGTATGCCCTTGTTTTATACATAACAAGAGTAAGATTTTGTCACCCCTTTGGGGGCAATATTGCCTCTGTTGAGAATGCATCTATTAAATAGAAGGCAAGCTCCTAGCCAGAATGGGCCTGAGTTTCCTTATCTCTAAAATTAAGAATTCAATTCAATTCAATAAACATTTCTCACGCTCTAGACATTGTTCCAGGGTCTAGGATACAAAGGTGAAAGAGACATGGTTACTATTTTTAAAGACACGGCTGCTGGGTGTTCTGCACAGAGCATCTCCAGTATGTAATATCTGTGCCTTCTAAAGCAAGATCTATGATGGGCATGGTAGTTTTCCTTGGAGGGTGACTTTATGGGACTTTAAACATTTTGTTCTTCTCTGTTTAAAAAAAATTTTTTATTCTAAAATAAAACTTTGAAAGTTGATTTTTGGTTGAAGAAGACTTCTCAAAATATTAGCATTGGAAGGACCCTAGAGATCATCTATCTCATCCGAACTTCTTGGGTCCTCAGACACATATGGAAATGTTGTTGCTGCTGGCTACTTCATTGGCTGTAATTTTTCACCTGGTGCCATGGTTTCAGTCCCAACTCTGTGGCCAATGAACTAAGTGACCACGGTTGAATTATTGACCGTTTCTGGGTCTTAGGATCCTGATCTATAAAATTTAGAGGATGAACTAGAGAACTTCCCAAAGCTTCTTTCAAGAAGAACATTTTAAGAGTCTAAGATTTTTTTTGTACATGCATGACGAAGTTGTGCCAGTACTCAAAGACAACGCAAAACCTGAATATAGCATATTATTTAGTTAGATAGTACGATCCCTTCACTTTAGGAATGAAAACTACAAGTGGGCCAGTATGTTAGCCAACAGGACTGAGTCTTCATTTCATTCTTCACATATTTTCCTAGATCAGCTGAAATCATTATCTTAATTCTGTCAGTATTTTGGGACGCTTTCTTTTTCTACCTTCAAAAAGCACAATTGAAGTTCTACCTGGATTGATTTCTTAATTATGTTTGATCTCTGATTTTGAATATACTGCCTAACACTTTAACTGCAAATTTAATGATTGGAAATTTACACTACTAACAACATTAAACTGAGTTGCCATTATTGGAAGATTATTGGCAATAACTTGTTCTGCTCCCTTCTGGATCTCATTTACCTCTGTGATACTCCTTAACATCTTCTTTTTGCCTATAGGACTCAGGCCAAGACTGGCTAATTCTTTGTCATGGTTTAGCACTGAATCATTCTGATTATTCTCTGATGTGTGTTCTTAGACTCAGAATGTCCTCCTATAGCATTCTAGGCAGAAGTGCACATAGCTGCATTCCCTAGTGAAATTTCATCAGTACTTTATGTGGTGCCAAAATAACATCATCACCATAAAATATGCTTCATAATAATCTTACTTGCTTTGCTTTCTCAGCCGTCAAAGATCATACAGATGGTTTGGTGAAAAGTCCACATTGACTCCCATAGAGTACCCATCGCATTTCTACTTGATAGTAATTTTAAACATTTACTCCTAATCATTTTTTAAAAATTAAAACAGCTTTGTTATGAGAAGTGGGATACAAACAATTTTCTCCATTTGAGAGGATGGTAGCCTTTTCCTGGGAGGTGGGAAGAAAAGACTCATCACAGCCCACGTATTTTCTGTGGATTTAATGCTGGTTTAGGCTACTGTGGGGAATGGAAGAGAAAGCTGACAGCATCATCAAGGGAAAACCAATGTCCTAAGACGGTGCTGTCCAATAGAACTTTCTGTGATGATGGAAGTGTTCTATCTGGACTATAAAATACAGTAGCTATTGAGTGCTTAAAATGTGACTATTGCGATTGAGGAAATGAGTTTTAAGTTTATTGAATTTGTATTAATTTAAATTCAAAGAGCCACATGTGGCTAGTGGCTACTGTATTCACAGCACAGTCCCAGGTAGTAATGTGACCAGAACTGGGGCCCAGAGACTGGTTAAAAGTTGAAGATATATCTCTGAACTGCCGTTTAATAAATCTGTTCCTGGAGGATATTTTACCTCACCTTTATAACGTAGGGACAATCATTGTACCTTCTTCTTAGGACTTTTGGGGCGAGTAAAATAGATAATCCATGCAAAACACTTGGCACGGTGCCTTTGACATTACACTTGTTATACATATTAGGTATGATTTTTTAAGAGATTTGATTTATAAAAAGAGATATGATTTAGACACTGAATCAGGATGTTGAAACAATGTATTCAGAACCTAAGGTGGGAGTCCTCCTCCTTTTTTCTCTCCAAAGAACACCTATACAGTTTTACAAGAATTGAGGAGGTAGAAAAATCCTTCCAGAGCGAACCTTGGGAATCGGGGACCTAAGCTTCCTTAAGTTAATATTATTCCCTCTGAACACTCTTCGCTTCTTCTCAACATTTTCCTTTCTTCCTATTTCATTTTGTGTTATCGTTAAGAATTTAAGAATGTGGAAATTCTCCATAGAACACTTAGTTGGCCATGATCGAATTACTTCTGGTTTCAACTTCATGTTCCCTGTAAGGCATTTGTGGAGATGATTAGACTTTTGCGGTGAAATCATCAAAAGTCAGCTTCACGAACAATAACCCCCTCCGTGGGTCCATTTTGCTAAGACCTGGTGTTTGTACCCCTTGATTTGTGCCCTCAATTCTTTCCAGCCTTACCAAAGGATTAGAGCAATCACTGAGTGTTCAGGTGTATGAATAGGGATGGTCTTAGAATGGTGTGACCAGTTGGGAAGGAAAAATTTACTTCCTTACTGACCAGCATGAGTCAGCTATCTGATGCTTTCCAATATGCCCTATAAAATTTCATAAACCTTGCCTTTGGAAGCAACACGGGAATTTAAGGTGCATTTAAGCAACAGTGAATTGTTACTGAACGTCAGTGACAGCTCTTCTAGCGTCTGTGTTAATGGCAGTTAAATTCATAATCAGTGATATGACAATCAATACCTCATGTTGACCCAATATACATTATTTTTTTCCTCTTCAGAGACAGAAAAATAAGAAACGGCTTTCTCCTTATCCTATACTTCCGTTTTACTTTTCATTTCTGCATGCTGTCAATGTTAATGGAAAAGGATGTTTGGGCTTTTCTCCACCTTTCTTCCAGAATTAAAGCTGACTTCTTTATTCTGCATCCTGCTCCAAATTGTACAGGGTCTGATAGCTACTACGGTTGTGCCCATCTCCTTTTAGGAACATGTGAATGGATGTGTCCCAGCCCCTCAGTTGGCGCTGAGTGTTCCCAAAGCCCAGCTATGCTTTTGTTAAATCTATACACATAAGCAAGGGTGCCGGAGTACCATGAGCAATAAAAAAAATAAAACCTGTCGTGTCTGGCTGAACACGCTGTCCTCCTGCAGAAGATAATTTATAGTTTGTTTTCTTTTTCTCGCTGAACTGCCACGCTCTACCTTTTGTGCTCCTTTTTTTCTTTTTTTAATGGGAATGTGGGCAGTTCATACTATTCCCTATTTTCCTAATGATTGTCACTGATAATGAGAAAATGTGATCCAGATATAAATTAATTAAAGATTTTCATTAAATTTCAATCCTGAAACATTTTGATAGACATACTATCTCAATTGTTTTTGTTTTAATTTGTGAAACACAAGGCTTCTCGAGTCACAAGTCCTAATATTTTCCTAGGAATGAGACCACATTAAGATCTTAATTAGTCCCTTAAGCTTTATGGACGTTATTTTACTTTTATGTTTGATGCCAGTTTAGCACAAAGTACTTGTGCAGTAATTTTCCTTTGGAATTCTATTTTTTGTCTTTGCGGTTAGGCTTTGAGGTTTATGGAGAACGTGTACAGGGGAGGGTAACTGTTATATCAATCATATTTAATTGGTCCCTTTATTCAGAGTTTCTTGCATCCTGAAAATGAAAAGGACATCTAAACTAAAATAATAATTATTATATAAAACCATTTTTTAAAAACAATACAGACATTTGACTGTGGAATGCGTGACAAAGAACTAATTTATTATTACAAGAATGCTGTTCACCTTGCTACTATTAGATGTTTAATTTTCAATCTGATGTGGTGTGTTTTCATTAAGCCATATAGACTAACTTATTTTAGTTTCACTTCTCACTTCAAAATTATTAAAATACAAGGTGGGAAAGAGGCCTTTGTCCTGTAAGATTTTTTTGTTGTTGTTCTTTTCAAGACAATTCAGACTAGTGCTATCTTCCTGAGGCTGTCCTGATGGGATATTTATATAAATCAGTTTGACTCTATTAATACACTGTATTGATCTACAATTCATCTAATTGTTGAAAGGATATTAATGGATCCCTTTAGTCCATTTTCTAATTTCCACATGTTCTAAGGACAATAAATCTTTAGTTCCTCTATTTGTAAGGAAGAGCCAATTCCAATAGAACCAGCTGAAAATAGGACAAAGTATATATCTCATGAAATTCATTAGCGCAAGTAAGATCCATTCAAATATTCCTAAAGTTGCTCCTTTAGAGATATCAATTCCTTACAAAAACCTACTAATAGTAGCATATTTACAAACACAAATTTGTGAATGCAAATTTGCACAGTATCTTTGCTGTGAGTCTATGGGTTACCATCTAAGGAAGAACAGAACCCATCCTTAGCCCCTTATCCCAGCTGACCACCAGCACTCTTTCTTGTGATTGTTACACTGATTTCAAGGAGTGCTACCTAGGAGAGACACCTATGCAGCTAAAACTGCATAGGCTAAGATGAGGCCTACTTATCAGAATTATTATAAGCAAAAGAAAAAATGTTTCTTGAATGACTAGCACAGTGCCTAGAACACACAATAAATACTGAATGTACAGTAGTTATTGTTACTGGGGCTACTTTATCACCTCTAGTCATTTAGACAATGGTGGTATGAGTTGTAAATGCGTGCTTCTCATCACCCTTCTTTCAGAGTATACTCTCAGCTGTTTATCTTAAAACCATAAACAATGAGCAATCAAATATAGTCTTAAAGAACTGCAGAGCAGAACTGATAGAATCTGGGGCTAAACAATGCTTATTCTATCCATGCCAAATAAAAGTACCTGGAAACTTGTAAGGTTACAGTGTTGGACTTAGAATGTTGGACAGGCAGTGAGAGATGACGTAGTCAATGCTCTTATGATCCAGAGAAGGAATGTGATTCCAGGAAAGAGAAACAACTTGCTGAAGGTTCCAAAGCCACTGAGTTTAATCAGCCAGGGAGTATAGCTGAAATTTTTCACGTAACCAGACACATACTCTTTCCAACATATCACAGTGCTTCCAGGTTAGTAAACACTAATTTGAGAACCATACTTCTTTGTGTGGCTTTAGCGAATATTTATTGAGTACCTGCCATGAGCAAAATACTATGCTTGGTGTTGTGGAAGATGTAAAGATATATAAGAGCTTGGCATGGAAAAAACCATATATATACATATATATAAACCTTCTTATATATAAATTTATGTCTTATATATAAATTTATGTCTTATATATAAATTTAAATTATGAGGCGCCATATAGTCTAATCTTTTTTTGTTTTGTTTTGTTTGTTTGTTTTTGCAGTACGCGGGCCTCTCACCGCTGTGGCCTCTCCCGTTGCGGAGCCTACACACAGGCTCAGCGGCCATGGCTCACGGGCCCAGCCGCTCCGCGGCATGTGGGATCCTCCTGGACCAGGGCACGAACCCGTGTCCCCTGCACTGGCAGGCGGACTCTCAACCACTGTGCCACCAGGGAAGCCCTAGTCTAATTTTTATGTGGTGTAACATATAAAGAAACAGTAGTGTTTACTGGCTCTTTGAAGAAAACTTAAATTTTAAAGATTCCTTGAAGGACTTTTAGACAGCACACATGTACTTTAGGAACTTTTCCCCCTTTCCAAATTTCCCACTCATAATAGTCACTGAACCTCTTTACCTCTCTCTCATTCCCATGGTCCCTTACACCACCGAGCTCTCCCCTCCACCACCAAATTCCCTACTGTACATGATTTTCCTGAAAAAAAAAAAAAAAAAAAAAAAAAAGAGAGTAATCTTCATATCAACTGTTCTTTTAGGCGGGTAAAAACTAGCCCTCCTGTTTTTATAAACCCTTGTTAGAATGCTGGTAATTTTCTTTTTATCTTGTAGCAAACAAGTAATACTGTGTTAAAAAACAAAAACAAAAACGGATGACCCTTTGGCAACAGAAGATGACAGATCTTTGAAAAGGCTGGATAACTGACTATTTTATGCATCGTTATCAAGGATGCTGCTACCAAACAACATTCTGGTCGTGACCTTGATTCACAAGTTGATGATAGATGGTCACGTGATTTATAGCAGTGCTTCAGTTGCTCCTCATCCCCTACTTTCTAAAGCTTTATGATTATGCAAGCAGAGAAAGGAAGACGTGTGAATTACTAGAATATCTAATGTACTGTGGAGTGCTCAAATAGAGAACACGGTATTCTCTTTCTTTTCTTTTTTCTTTTTTTATTGAAGAATCGTTGACATATAGTGTTATATTACTTTTAGGTGTACAAATAGTGATTTGCCATTTGTAGACATTGTGAATTGACCACTATGATAAGTCTAGTAATTATCTGTCACCATGCAAAGTTATTATAATATTAATGACTATATTCCCTATGCTGTATGTTACATCCCCATGGCTTATTTATTTCATAACTGGAAGTTTGTACTTCTTAATTTCCTTCACCTATTTTGCTCAAAGCCCTAACCCCATCCCCTCTGACGACCACCAGTTGGTTCTCTTTATCTATTAGTCTGTTTCAAACATAGTATTCTCTTAAGAGTTGGCACAAGAATTTCTCTTACATGGAGCAAAAAAAATGTCTTCTTTGGAGAAGTTACTGATATCCCTGTTTGGGTTAGCAGCTGTAATGCTAAAGGAACCCAATGTGAAAGATCATCTGTCCTGTAGGAGATGAGAGGAAGACTTGGTGACTTTGGAGGGCAAAGAAGATGAAGAAGGCAAGAGGGAGTTCAGGGCCACTGAAAGACTCTGATCAGAGTCTCCTTATGACCCACACATTCCTGAGGCATTTTATGTCTCCCTCAAGGCCATCCCATGTTTCTTGATCAACAAAATAAATCATCTCATGAGTCATGGACCTAAGACTTCAAGCAAAACATAATAGTTTCTCACCCCTAAAGACCACTGACCCTGATATATGAACAAAACTAAAATTAGATATCTGATTAGCTGTCTGCTACATTAAAGATAATGTGGATTTTACCTTATCTGTCTTTTAACCTACCGAACTAGCCAGGTGACCAAGATTCCCATTCCATTCTTCTTCTTCCAGATATTTTTATTTGCCGATTCTTCTTGTTTCTAAGCTATCTTAAAAGTTGAGCATTAATATGTCTTTTTACAGTTTTTCCCCCGTCTTTTTATGGATGCTAGTTCTGTGTTTTAGGTAGTAATTTCAAGCTCATCTTTCTGGATGTTTCTCATCAGTGGTTTTATGATACCCTCTATCATTCATCTTCTCCACCACAATTTTGTCACAGGGCATCCCACACTGCTTGCTAGGACTTCAAAATAAGTATACAGGGTTCTTCTCATGTGAATGTTTATTGACATGTCGATATGCTGTATGAGCACTTCTATGGGAGGTACTTTACCTCTCTAGACCTATCACATCATACAATAAATATTTATTGAGTTGAGTTACTGAATGCTTATGAAACTTATGGAGAAATTAGAAGTAAATCATCAAATAGATTCTAACCCCATAACTAAAAAGTAAGCTACTACTACTCTTTGGTTACTATGGGACTTATTTTAAGCAACCAGTGACTGAACATACTCGATGTGCTACATGCTTTACATACATGAGCTCATTTAATCTTATTGATGACTATAAAAATAAATATCATTATCATTGTTTTATGAACGTAATGTAATTTCCTGGATGTTTGAAAGGTCATTAAGTACAACTAAGAGTTTGAATGTCATGTCTTTCAAACTTAATAATTTTTGCTGCCTGCCACCAGACCCTGGTCATACTCACAAGGTACAGATGGATCAATAGCGTCAATAGAAGTGAATCCAAAGAAAAAAATTAGTTATATTATTTCCCCTAATTTACAAAGAAGTTAGGACTTTCTTAATCATGTTAATTATTTCTGTAATTTAAAGATTATAAAAATAAGAGACTCTAAAGAGTAATTTCAGGCAAATATAGAATTTGTAGATGTATCAATCTTATTAGAGTTTTCAGAGTTCAAATACATGTTTGACATTCAACTTCAATGTGAAGCTGTGTTGTGATATTGGCTGGAACAGTGCAGAGACCTCAGAACCTCTCATCATTGTCATGTGTATCACCTCTTAACTTCTCCCTTCACAAAGAAAATTGAGTTTATTCTCTAGAGGTATGCAGACACAAAAAACTCCTATCATGTAACAGTTTACGGTTCTGTTGTACCCCAGGACTTAAATTCAAATGGTATTCAACTATATATATTCCATTTGAAAATTTAATTATGACATAGCTGCTTGTTTAAATTTGAATGAAATCTCTCCTGAAAAGTGCCAAATTCAAGGAGCTTGGTTTTAAGTACTCATGAAATCACATTTTGGAATTTTGACATTTTGTATATTAGAAGTGGGACTCCCAGTTGTATGTTGATACTTTGGGATAATGCAGCAAACAAACTCTAATAAGCATCACATTTTACTAAGAGAATGAAGCACATTTGTTCTATCTTTTATTACTTGTTAATAAAAATGTATAGACTATTTAGGCAAATATCTTTTTAAATTCAGGGTAACATTAAGGGTATAATTTCAGGAATTCCATACCTTGATTAATTGTAAAATTTCTTCTTTTTGTTCCTCTCTTTCTATCCTCCTTTTCTTCCTTCCTCTTTTTTCCCCTTTTTTTCTTGTTTCCTATGACTCTAATCCTCTTTCTCCATTGTCACTGACGTGTGAACTCGATGGTCCATACAAAGAGGTCCAGAGAAGTTGCAACTGAGATGATGTGAGTAGAGTTATTCTGAAAAAGACATTCCCTTACAGTTTTCTTCTGACAAAAGAAGTATATTAGTTGTAAACACAAGTTCTGTTGGGTCAGTGCTTCTTTCCAAAACTCTGCTTCACTGGCAAGTCACTATTTCAACTTCCATTAGTTGGAAAGTAGTAGGAATAGTCTTTAATTGTTTAAACAGGTATTTCTGCTGATTTATTATGGCATACACATATTCCCTTAAAATTTCACACAGGTTTTACTTTCATATAATTGTCGGTGTCTGCCCCACTCAAACATTTTCAAAACTGATCGGTGGGAATAAATTCATCTTCAGAGAGACAGTGTAACTGAAATGGGTATGAAAACATTATCAGCTTCTGCTCTTCTTAATGGCAATATTTTCATGTTCTTAGAACTATTTTCACCCAGGTCTTTATCTTCAAAATTCTAAAATAAACTGCCCTACTATATTTCAAAAATCCAATATGCCATCAGTTATAAGATGTACCATCATTTTATGACAACAAGAGAGAAAAAAATGTTACCAAAGAAACTTAGGCACATACCAATTATAAGACATATCCAAATTTTAGAGACATTAAAATATGAAAGCTATATTTCTTTTTATCAGTCATTCTCTCCCCCAGGTGAAAGCAAAATCCAGAGCTTTTACTTGACTTGGTGGATCAAGCTTAATCTGAGGCAATTTAATAAAGAAGTGACTGAGTAGGAGGTATCAAAACTTAACAAGCAACTTATTTAACATGGATGAAGCTCTGCTGTGAATCAAGGAAGAAGCAGGATGTAAGTTGCTGTCAGAACTTTCAGGATATTTAGCACATTATTCTAATTTTGGATAAATGTGTCTTGTACTATGGAAAAATGCAGCGATGTGGATCTGGAAATCCTTATAGCTATGAAGCGTTACGAATTACAATAAAATGGAAGACAGTCTTGTAAATAAAAAAAGAAACCCAAAGAAATAATTGTTTTGTGAGATACACATCTATTGCGTGGATAGGATAGATAACACATTTATGAAACATTTCACGTCTGCATCAGCATGACGATGTTATCTTATTTATTCTATTCAATAGTTGTTGCCTATCTGGAAACATATTTATAAGCATACCCAGCCTCCTAGTGCATAAATTATTTTGTGGAAGAAAATTAAGAACTTTCAAAATAACATAAACTTTTTGAGGTCACCAAGGTACCATTAAGTAAATTATTGCCCCACGGCCCTAAATGGTACCTAGTAGCCAGGAGGAGTTTAATGCACCTATCAAAGTGCCTAATTTACTCTCCGGGACAGGTCCTGGATGATAAATTACACATTGAAATGCATTTTCCCAAGTGAATTGGGCTCAGTGTTGTCTGACTAAAATTAATGCTTCACATTTATTTCAAACATGTGAAGGTGAAGGTCTACAAATAGTTTCAGAAGTCTAAAGTGAGACCATTCCATCTATTTAAATGCAGTAAAGGGCAAGACAAATTCAGTTACAAAAATCGAACATAAAATTGGCCAAAGCAAATGAATGAAAAGTATCCTATATGCAGTTAGGAAGGGTCACTGAACAGGAAACACTCAGAATAAAACCTCATCTGAAAGACAGCTGTGCTTTTTGTAATCCTTGGGCGTTCCAAAAAAGGTCTTCCCTGTAAGAATTTAACCTGCCCAACCTTGTACAATCTATGATATCTGCCAGGATGGCAATCCAAGGTGGTATGTCTCCAGGCCATGAATGATGTTGTATTTACTGAATAATGTCTATTGCAAAGAAACTGTAAAGTAGTTTTGCTTTTTGAAAACTTTCCTTTGTTAGCCTTTATGATCTCAGAGGGACTGCATAAATGTCTGGTATCCTACTTATTCTTCCTTTTCCTTTGGGGAATGATGAAAGAATCTGGAGTCATTTCTGAATCCTAGAGCCCTGAACTCATATGATCCTCAATTCCAAATAATCTCAAGCAACTAACACTGAAAAGCACACTGACTTTGTACTATCACATTTGTGCTTTCACTGATGTCTGAATATTTACTCCATTAAGTATCATATTTAAGACTAATTTGACCAAATGAAATTCTACCAGACAGTACAACCATTGAGGATAGATTTCATGGCAAGTAGATTGTGTTGCTGTTGGCTGAAAATTCATTTTTTCCCCCCTGGTGTCCCACTCTGTAAAAGATTATGTATCCCTGTTCTGTTGAATTCAGAAGGTCGTGGGAGGAGCTGACATGTAGTACTTGAGCACAGAAGTGCTTCATCATTCAGCTAGTGCTTCACCCTTTCTCTTTTCTATTATAAGACCAATGATATACCACGGAGAAGCTCCTCCAGTGGCTTGGTCTCCTAAGTGAAGATCATGATGCAGGAGAGCCATTGTTACCGTGAGAGAACTATAGCATAAATGAGGAAAGATGTTTGTTGTTATAAATCAGTGAGATTTGGGGTACTTTGTTATGACGATATAATCTGTCTGACCCTCACTGGTATAGTAAACAATGCCTGGCACATTATAGCTCTTCAATAAATGTTTGTGGAATGAATTGATTTCCGGATTCTTGTAGCAAATCATTATTCACACCACGAAAACCTGAGTGTGGTATATCATAACTCCCTGTGGGTGAAGTAAGGGCCGCAAAACATTATTCTCTGTAGTTAGTATTGCCCCCACCGTCAGGAATAGACCCTCTAAATTTCTCCTTTGAGAATTCTGGGAAATTTCTTCCAGGCTTTTTCTTACATTTTTGTCTTCTCTCCAGCTTTTTTAGGATCATGTCTCCTTTGTTACCAATGGCAAAAAGACATGTGTCATCAGTCGTCACCTCAAGGCACTGCTGTTCTGTTGATGATTTTAGACAATGAGGGCATCAAAGATGAACGTGTTGACTAATGTGAGGCTACCAGTGTCATCATCTACCATGGAGGAGCCTTTGTCTTCTACTTTCTCTTCTCATGAGCTAAAGCTTTTCACAAAATGATTCTTCTGGTTTTTATTTTTTATTTATTTAAGTAGATTCCCATCCTCAGAGTTTGTCATGAGTTCCTAGGAGGTGAGCTAGAAGACCAGCAGAATGACAAGCATCACGCCTTATTCAGAATCTTACCTCCCTCCAATCCTGACATTGTCTTTGACTAAATTTGTATAATAATAGCCAAAATCTATTGACAGGTTATATGTCAGCCACTGTTCAAAGAGCAGTTGAATCTTTATATCAATCATATGATAAGGAAACAAAAACAGAGAAGTTATGGGCTTCCCTGGTGGCGCAGTGGTTGCGCGTCCGCCTGCCCATGCAGGGGAACCGGGTTCGCGCCCCGGTCTTGGAGGATCCCGAGGAAGGCCCGCATACCACACACAAAAAAAAAAAAAAAAAAAAAAAAAAACAAAACAAAAAAAAAAAACCAGAGAAGTTAAATGACTTTACCATGGTCACATAGCAAGGTTACCCAAGCTGTCTTACTTAAAAACCAGTCTATTATACTTTTCAACTCTTTTTAAAGATTTTTCATTTAGGAGGTTCCTTGTACACCAGGGAGAGCCCTGGTGACCTCATTCCACTAGTTTTCCATTTATGCCCAGTGGAAGTCCATATTCATAAAGGTATGACCTAGTGTTGGCTGTCATGTTGACAAAAATTAAGACGATGATGAACATTTCAGATACCATGATGTCATTTTTTATGGCACAATGTTTAAGGGAACATCATTATATTTATTATATTATTCAAACTCTATGACATAGCTGGAAACTATGAAACTGTATTTATTTCAAAATGTGATATATTTAAAATATTTCACCTAGGACATATTCTCATTGTTTTTTAAAAAATTAATGATGGATTGTGGAACTTGTTTTTTTACACAAAATATTTTTCTTTAATGAAACAAGAGCAAAGCTCAGTCAGTCTGTGTGGTATACCATGTTGGAATGTGTAGGCAAACATAAGTTCAAATTATATTATGGCTCTGACAATATAAAAACCCTATGAGGAGTAAATGGCTAATCAATTCTGATCCAAACATTAATGACATACTATGCTACAATTAACATGACCACTTCCGTTTATAATGAAGATGAAAAACACAGGAAAGTATTTATAATAAAATTCTGTATGAATTATAAGAATTTAAAATCATAAGTGCATCATATTTACAACCACTAAGAGTAACTGTACATATGTAAATATACAAAACCTGGAATAGAATAAACTGTAATCATAATAGCTGCATTAGGGTTGTGACCTTTTGGGGCAGTTAAAAATTATTTTTTCAAAAATTTTTTTACATAAATTTAAAAAACTCATGAAAATAGAACTTAATATTTAAAAAAATTAGTCTTAACAAATTTAGTAATTATACATGAGGATGCACTTAATTGCTGAAATTACTTTTTAGTTATGTTTATTAATGATCAAATTGTTGACTGCGTCTCATTTCTTCCAGTCACATTGCTCCCTGTCTTTCTTCCTCCCGTGAAATTCAGAGAAGTGAAGTAAGGAGTAAGGTGAGTAGAATGATTTAAAGAAATAAGATAAGCAGAGATCTTATCACGAATCCTTTGGGAATTATCAGGTAATAAAACTCCACAGAGTTGTTTTTACTGGCAAATATTCAAATACCAACCTTTGACTTAGAGCTTCACTGGTCAAAAGTTGGCAAGGCCAGCTTCTGTGCAATGTCTGTGAGTAAAAGGCCCTAAGCTGAGCAGGGAAATTGCCAGGCTCTGCCCAATTTTATTAGGGCTGTTTTAAAGATGTAGTAACAATGATCCTAATTAGCTTCCCTTAATTCTACCCAAGGTAGTTCATAAACACAAAGGCCAAGTTCAAAATCAGAGACTTTTGAGTCTGGGGTTGGGGGTGGGAGCTGAAAAATAGGTAGCACATGGGCAGCCATTCTTCTTTCTTTATCCAAGGCAGATGTGAATCATCTACCTATCATTTTGAGATATACCGGATTTCATACCCTTTTCAGGATACCCTCTAGGAAATTCATATCAATTGATTGGAGTTATCTTATGAAATGAAGCTATTTGACATTCCATACTTAATCCACTGTTTCTTTTCACTGAGGGAACTGAAACCCCTAATGGGAGGTAGGAAACGAATTTTAAGCAATTTCTATTTTCAAAGCACTCTGATATGCACACAGCGCGTGGTCCTAAGAAAAACATTGTTAACATTCCCATTTGACAGATGAGGAAATTGAGTCTCAGAGAGGCTAAGCAAATGCACCAGCTTACAGTTCTCCCTAGGTACAGATGCACAACCTCAATGCAATTCTCTTGACCTCGGGTCTAGTACATTAGTATATTTTGCAACACCTCCAAGCTGCAAGGTAATGTTATTCTTTCTCTGAAAGAAATTAATGGGTGATATTAAAAGAATCCTTCTTGGGTCAATGGCAGCCACTCATCTTCCCATGAACCAGAAGAAAAAGACTCATAAATAATAAACCACTATGCCTAGCAGCCACCTGCCACCTAAATATTAATAGTGTGTATGTTAAATACTTTTATATAACCACATTAAAGGCATTAAATAAATGTCAGGGCTTGAAAAATTACCACTTTGGGTCACCGCTGGCCACTAAATTCTACAGGCTGGCTATTAGAGCAGGATTTTTAGAAATTCCACTGTCCTGGGCTTTTCTTTCCAGGAAAAATAGTATCTTCTTGGACGATAGAGAGAGCTGCTTGAAGCCTAAAATTTGCTAACTTCATTACTATGTATGAAGTTTGAGCCACAGTGACTCTTAACAATTTCCACTCCCTTCCCCCAACTCAAATTTTGCAATTTCTCAGCAACCTGGACAACTCAGTCTGGAATATTCTTCACAGTACAGAGCAGAATCAGGGTCTTCTGTTTGGACGGAGGAGTAGGCTTTTACCATCAATGATTCAAATATTTGTTCCCTTCTCCAGCTCCTTCTGGAAAAACTCACTTCCCAAGAGGGAAGTTTTTGTGATTAGGAAATTTTTCAACTTCTCTCTTGGGTAAATCATATTGTGAATTATTCTGTTGAATTCCTTTCCATTTGTTTTCTATTTACTTCTTGTTTCATTCCCTCTAGGTCTCATCCATCCCTTCTGTATAGTAAATTCTAATCTGTTTTCAAAATAAATACTCAACTGACAAAACAAATATTAAGAGGAAGTGAGGAATGAAAAAGAATCCAGCTAATCTTGATTGTGTATTTAATGCTTATTTGAGAACTATATCTTTCTCCACATCTCTACCCCCTCATCAATATATTATCTGCCATCTGTAAAAACAAAGGTAACAGATACATTTTTTTCTTGTTAATTTTAAGCAAGATGTAGAAAATGCCATCTACACGCTCCTGGATCTTGACCGATTTCCAAAACTCTACATCTGTTCTCAGAAACTTCTGCTGCCCTGTCTGTATAATTCCTGCTAGTCTGACTTTATAATATCCAGCAGCATTTTCTACTCTTTCTTTCCCAAGCAGAGCCATAGGATGGGAAAGAAATTCTCTGGAAGGTGGTAAAGCTAGCATAATGGGAATCTTACAAGGTTTGTGCTGGCAGCAAATCATAACTCACACTGGCTAGGAGGGTTAACCATACCACATGTGGTTTCGTGGTATGTGCTTGGGGTTCACAGTAATTGGTGTCCATGGTGTAACCAAAGGCATATCATAATTGCCTACATTCTAATAGGGGATATATTATTTTAAATATCATTGTATGTAATAGCCGAACTTCCTAGGCAACCTTTTGAGCTCTTCCACATTTTAGGACTATAAAAATAATGCCAACTCCTAGCAAATATGAAAAAAATCATGTTTATAATTGATTGTAATATATTTTACTCCCTTTATATAATATTTGTCCTTTAACTATTTATTAGAATAATATATATTTTCTGTGGAAGAAGAAAATAAAAATCACGCCTAATCTGCTTGCTGAGATAACCGCTGAGAACATTTCGGTTATTTCCTTCTAGTAATTTCCTGCACATTTAGTTACATATCAATAATCACACAACTGGGAGAATACTGCACATACAATTTGTTCTGGCCTTTTCACTTATGTTTTAGTAGGTGTTTCCCCATATATGATTTGAAGTCAAGATAATAGATATCTTTGAGAAGAAAGGTGAGGGTAGCGTTTAAGAGGGATCATGAAATAGATTTTTGGGATAATGGGAATAATTTATTTCTTAAATTGGATGGTGGTTACAGGGTGTAATTCTCTGATAACTCATTGAGTGCATACTTAAGGTTTTTTGTATTTTTTGTTCTGTATGTTATACTTCAATAAAAAGTTTATTTAATACAAAATCACGAATTAATTGAAAAATGATTCATAATGACTGCATAACCTTCTATTGTAAAACTTCATTATGCTGAATTAGGCCATACTTCCATTGTTAGGTATTCAGTTTATCGCTTTCTAATATTTCAAATACTACTTTTCTGAATATATTTGTATTTATATATTCATCTGTATCACATTCACTTGGGGTAGAGTGCCAGAAGTATTTGCCCCTTTCCTGAGAAGAAATTACACCATAATAGGGAGAGAGATTAATGTAAGTAAATCTTCTGCAATTGCATTTATCGATATGTTAAACATAGTGGAACCTTCAAATTCTTAAATCTGTTAAATCCTGAGTTGATTCCCCATGGAATTTGGACAACAAGTGAGATATTCCTCATCCCAACAAAGATGAACAGTTGTCTGTTCTAGTCAATGGAGTAAACCATTCTTGAGCACCAAGTCCATGGCAGGACTCTCCTGGACACTAGAACACAGAGATGACAAAGGTATAGCTCTGCTCTTGTTTTGTAATAAAAGTTGACCCCAGAGGAAACACTTTCACACCAGGGTGGATATGAACATTCCCCCTCATTTTAAAGTTCCTTCATCTGTATTTTGGGATAATAATACTTACTTTGACGGCTTGCAGTGAGGATTGAATTAAACAGCATTTTTGGAAAACAGTATAGAGGGGTTCCTCAAAAAACTAAAAATAGAGTTGCCATATAATCCAGCAATCCCACTCCTGGGCATATACCCAGACAAAACTATAACTCAAAAGGACACATGCACCCCTATGTTCATAGCAGCACTACTTACAACAGCCAACACATGGAGACAACCTAAATGTCCACTGATAGATGAATGGATAAAGAAGATGTGGTACATATATACAATGGAATACTACTCCCATAAAAAAGAATGAAATAATGCCATTTGCAGCAACAAGGATGGACCTAGAGATTATCATAATGAGTGAAGTAAGTCAGAAAGAGAAAGACAAATTCCATACGATGTGACTTATATGTAGAATCTAAAATACGACAGAAATGAACATATCTATGAAACAAACTTACAGACATAGAATAGACTTGTAGCTGCCAAGGCGGAGGGAAGGTGGGGGAGGGATGGACTGGGGGTTTGGGATAGCAGATGCAAGCTAGTATATATACAATGGATAAACAACAAGGTCCTACTGTATGGTACAGGGAACTATATTCAGTATCCTGTGACAAACCACAATGGAAAAGAATCTGAAAAAAAGAATACATATATTTATAACTGAGTCACTGCTGTACAGCAGAAATTAATACAGCATTGTAAATCAACTATACTTCAATACAATTAAAAAAAATTAAACAGCATTTTCAAAGCACTAGTCAGGGGTGCAATTCAAAATATTTAATAATTCATATATACTGGCATCGACCAGCCAGAACAAATGCTGGTTCTGACAAAATGGAGGCCAGTGGTAGAGAACTGCCCTCCGTCCAAATGCATTCTGGCTGAATATTTTGTGCTGTAGCCCAGAGTAGGTCTTGAAAAGGGTTAGTTTGGGGTTCTTTCTTTCCTTCCAGATAAAGTAAAAATTCCTTCAAACTAATATCTGGTTTTTGAATAAAGTTATTTTGCTTTCAAATATTTGGAGAAAGCAACCCAAGACGTGTGATCTGTGCGGAAACACTTCCTTTAATTTTCACCAGCTACAGTCATTGGAACTCTTCAACCATTCGTACCATTGTTTCCTTTGTATGCAACTCTGATTGCTAAAGCTATCAGCTGCAGAAGCTTGCTGTGAGAAGAATTATGTCCCATATTTATTCCTAAAAGTTGGCAGTGAATATACGAACCATGTGGGTAGTGGGGTTGGGATTTGGGGTCTAGTCATATAAATATAGCAAATGAAAAACCCAAAACCCCTCATTTGATATTCTGGGAGCAGGTTTCAGATTTTTGAGTTCCATAAAACTGTTTCAAAATTGTACCTAATTTGCTAAAGTCAAAGGTATGAATTATTGCAGAAATAGAACAATAACTACAAGTATAAAATGTCCATTAATTACTATAGATTATTTTAGGTGGTTATGGTTAAGCATCTGTCGTGCAACAGGAGCAACTCAGAAATATGTTAACATCTGTTCTTCAAATTTGGAAGATAAATACTTTATACTATAGAAATAATCCACTGGAGCTCTTCAAATTTCACCATTTCCAGTAAGAACTCTGCATTTTGCTGCCATCTTTCTCTTTGAATACATAGGAAATGTGGAGTCAGGAATGAGAATATTGGGTAATGTCATTATTGCAATCAGGGATGGAAGTTTCTGTAAGTTCATTTCAAAGATTGACATTTAAATGCCCATGGCATAATATGGCTTGTATTATACCCAACACATTACTTGGTCTCTGATAGGTGTTTAATGTTCACTGTGGGAGCAAATATGGGCAGAATAAATGTTTCTTAAATACCAAAGGTAATGTGACATCTTTGAAAGAAAATGTATTTTGGTATCTGATGAACATGAGTTAGAGATCTGACTCCATCAGTTACTGGCTATGTGACCTTAGGTTAGAGCCTCAGATTCCTTACCTGTGAAAATAAGGAAAATAACACATTTATAATTTTGCTATAGAATTTAGAAGGAATGTGTTTATAGTCACTGACACAGAATAGAATCATAAGTAATAATAATGAATATCATAAGTAATAATGTATAAATAATTATATTTATTGCTCTTATAAATAATCCAAAAGTCTGGGAATCATGAAAATGTGGGAAATACTTAAAAAAACAAATCTTCCATTGTGGTATCTTCAACATATATGTCAATGAAGAAATTTACCAGTTGTGACTTAACAGATAAAATTAGGAGACTACCTCCTAATAACCATTTTTGGAATGAAAGCTTCAATTTCCTCCTGAAGCTTCTGTCAAGTAAAGTTGATTTCCACAATCAGCCAGTTTTAAACTATAAATAGTGATGCTTTGATCTTGGTAGGAGGCATCCTCTATGAGTTCCTGGACAATAGGCAGGTAAATACCTAAGCAGCAGGTGACGCAGGAATCCAAATATTTCACATTTCATCCATCTTCTCATGAAGCTTCACTGGATCAAACACTGTAGGCAAGCTCTTTTTTTTTTAAAAAAAAAACCTGATCCAGTCAAATTATCTCAAGGCAAAAAAATGCTTTAGTTTGTCAATATAAAGTCTAAGGCTAGAAGTGAGGTGGAATAGAAAGATAATTACATTCTCTTCAGAAGGGCTTTACCTTTGTCCTTTTTTTTCTCTCTCATGATTGGGTAAAAACTACTGAAGAACGGTCTCCAAGGTTTCCCGCTGTCCTTGCCCTTCAGTTTCCAGGACCAGAGCATTCCCTGCGTTGACTGTGCTTAGCTCTCTTGGATTTCCTGGCTGTCCTTATACCCACACTCCAGGTGGGGTCAGCTGTTTCTCAGCCTTGTCTTCTCCCCAGCAGAGTCAGAGCTTAAGTTGGGAACTTTGTGAGAGAATGAAAAGTGGTAGCTGATGGAGCTCTGATTTACCTTAGAATATGGTACCTTTGAGAGGTGGGCAATGAGGAGAATTGGAGTAATCGTATAGAGGAGTTACATGACCATCGCAGGTTTACACACAGGGGTGGGTTCACGTGCAGGTTTGCACGCACGCACACACACACACGCACACGCACACACACACACACACACACACAACCACACAGCCTCAGATGACTTCATTTTCTGTTAAGTTATATACTTACTTACTGCGGTCAGATCAAACTGTTGATATCATACTTTCTTTGGCTACTAACATCAGTAAAATACTACTAACAATAGTTAACTTGCTCTCCACGTGCCTGGACATGTGCTAGGCATTTTACAATCATTAATATGATTACTCCTCTTACTCTCTAAGGGAGGTACTATTATCAACATCTCACAGAAAAGAGAAGCTTGAGGCATTTAAGTGAGCTCTGCAGTCTCGGCGGTGGTAAGCAGTGGAACCCAGATTTCAGGCTGCAGAGCGTGACCCCATAGCCTAAACTCTAAGCCTTTCCATTGTATTCCTCTTTAGCGGTGTCCCAACTAGGACCTGTTAAAAGGAATGGGGCACGGTGACCCATGAAATGATGAGATGCACGTACGATGCTGATGGCAGGTCTGAGCTGTATGTGAGTGCCTGCCCTCAGGAAGATTTCCTTTGCACAAAAATTGGGACACAGGAAGATAATCTGGCTTTGCTAGATGTTCTTGCTTTTCTTCGCTCTACCCCATTCATTCTAGTTTATTCTGAACGTGGCCACTTATTGATCATGTTACACCTTTTCAAAATCCCCTTTGAAAAAAAGGCAGCAAGGGTTTATTAACCCTTTCATTATTAAATTATTCTGTAAGATACCTTTGTGTGCTACTGGAAATTGAGTGCGATCTCGTTTATTCTTCCAGAAAACAAGGATATGACGGTAAGGGTTATATATTAAGATTTTGTATCTTAATACCATTTATTTTCACTTGTTAAAAATTGAATCAGTGAAGAGTATATCAATAATATGAACTTTTGGCCCTGTTGAGTATTCCTTTACATATGAAATCTGTGACATTCATGTAAAATGTCTTTGGATCCTTACTTTATCAGCTCCTCCATACCCTCTCACCTCTGGCCATGACTGAATGGAAGCTAACACTTTAAATTCTGACTAAGGGGAGAAAAAAGGGACACGGTACTTGCAAGGTTATACTTAATTACTAGTAATGAACTCCTAAAATCCTGCAGATCTAATTTTTATTAGTCTCATAAAATGTATTTCTCTTTAAATGTCGTTTAAATTGCATTTTGCTTTGGTTTTCAAGATGTTTAAGTTTTTTTCCCCCCTCTGTTGTTAAAGCTGTATTTTCCCTTTAGGTGCTTCTTCTCATTGATAAAACTTTTTAAAAGTACAGCTAAACATTTTGCTTTAGTCTTCCAAGGGACCTCCTTCTTTTTTTAAAAGTTGATTGTCTGGAGCTTCTATAGGGTATATATTGTAATTGAGTGCTTGTCAACTCAAAGTCAAGGAAACTGATGGCATGTCATCCCATGTACACTGACTGTAGAAATAACATCTTGCTATAGTATAGTTACCAATTCTGCAAAGCTAAGGATGATACTGAATATTTCATTCATATATTATATATATTATATATTTATGTTATATATTTAATATATCAGTATATTATATATTTATATGATCAGAAAAGTAGACCACCAATATGTTAAATTTCCTTGTTTATTCAAGATGATTAGTTGAGCTAATAGTATCACTCAGATTCAATTTCTTAAGTATTGGTTGGTGTAAATCTGTAATCTACAATGCACTATTAACTGAACAAGGGTAGCTTTTGTGACTGTTTCAAATGCGCACATGTTATTTCCCTCAAGATAACATTACAGATATTGAATTTGTGTAAAGTGGCATGGAAAGACTACATTATTTTTCATGAAGTTTTAAGCTTTTATGGTAAAATTTATGTGTAGTGTATATATTTTCTGAAGTAACCATAGGTAAATTTCTCGTGTTCTTGAGGCCTGATGTAGCAGCATTTGAGAGAGGATCTTTTACACATTCTTAATATACTAAAGGCAACATGTTTTTGGATCCAATTTGCAAAGAGAAAGGTAAATTAAATTGCCTTATATTATCAATTAAGTGTATACTACAAGCATATTTATTAAAAATAAACTTTTTAAAACAAACACTGAAACTCCTTTTCTTCTTCAGCTCTTTCCCTCTCTCCCAAACCTAAATCAGTTTAGCATCAAAGTTCAATACTGCCATTTAGGTAATCAGGCCCCATCTACCCTTCAAGTCCCTTTCCCCACTACACTTGACTATAAATCCTGTTCTCCAACCATACTGGATTCTTTACTTTTCTCTGGTATGGTCATTGCCCTTCCTTCCCTTTGTGTATCTGTTGATGTTTTGACCTTTTCTCTCATCCAGATGGATCCTTTCCATTCGTCAGGATTCTATTCAAATCCCATCCTTTCCCCTGAAAACATTTTTTCCCCAGAAGTCGAACTCATAGTAACATATGGTGGTTACAAGAGGCTGAGGGCTGAGGGAAAAGAGGATATGTGCATCAAAGGGTACAAAATTTCAGTTGTAAGATGAGTAAGTTCTGGAGACCTAATGTATAGTATGGTGACTACAGTGAATAATAATGTATTATATACTTGAAATTTGCTAAGAGAGTAGATCCCAAGAGTTCTCACCACACTCACACATACACACACTCACACACACACACACACACACACACACAAACACACACACACACTGGTAACTATGGGAGGTGATGGGTCTGTTAATTAGCTTGATTTTGGTAATCATTCACAATGTATACATATATCAAAACATCATGTTGTATACCTTATATACAATTTTTGTCAAAAATAAATAAAAAATTTTAAAACTACTTTTTCCCTTCTATTTAATGTAAACAATATCAAATATGTTCCCAGTGCAGTGAGACTTCTTCATATCATTCACCAGCCAATTAAATACATATAGTCTCATAGCAAGGAGTAAGCCAAAAAGTCAAAGAGCAGAAAATCAGGCCATCCTTGCCCCTCTCTAATCCCTGGAGCTGTCAATAACCAACCTCTCTCCTACTCTTTGCTGAACCAGGATGCTGCACAGGCTTTTCAAGACAGGGTTCCACTAATAATCAGAGTGGGTAAAGATGATGCAAAACTGAACTGGAAACATCAGTTCTGTTTCTGGCTGCATCCCTTCATAGCTGTATGAACTGAAGGTTCTATTTGAAACGATGTAACATGTATGAAAATATTTTTTGAACTTAGATATTATAAATATGTCATATGATACTACCTCAAACTCTTATTTCACTCTACTGAGATAAAGCCAGTGGTATGCTGGTTAAACCACCAGACTGCCAGGAAAAAAAAATTCTGATTCGTAGCATCCTTAGTGCAAATACTCCCACCTGGCAGACTGCAAACTACTGATGGAACATTACTAAACACAGCCTTAGGAAATATGTGCAGTAAAACACCATTATCCAGTATTTCACCATTCAGATACAATAGATGCCGATAACCTCAAGAGCATAGATCGTAGTATAAGGGAGTAAAACAATTAGGAATGATGAATTTTGAGTATTTATTACTGTTTGGCTTAAATCTAAATTTGATTTAATATTTAGTTTTTAACAATGGCTATCTTTAACAACTGGCCCACAAAACTCCTGAGTCTAACACTTGGCTTTCCCCAGCAGGCACCAGTCAGCCCCAGCACACTACTGGTAGCATCCATATTTTCTCCTCCAAATAAATTAGTGCAAGAGCTGTGTTTACAGAGGAGCACACTCCAGTGTTTGCACATAGTAAAACTTAATTACTGTTTTTAAAAATGAACTGTGGTGTACTTGGAGAACACCGATTGCTTGGAGATATTTAAAATATATATTTTTTCAAAACCCGTTTACACACCACTGTGTAAATGGGTGTGCAGTGGTAAACTCTGCACACCACTTGCCAGAGACTCTGTTAAATTTAGATAGGACGAAAAACATCATATGGGTTAATACGAGGCATCAAATCTTCTGCGGCAAGTGATCAAAAAATATCTGATCAGTTCTGTGTGAGCTCGTTTTGAGGTCCTCCGCTAATGCTTGTAAGCAATCAGAGGAATGGCCGAGAAGCTCTCATCTGCCTTCACTTGTTCACCTTGCTCAACTTCTCAAAAGGCGAAGTATTTTTACTTTTACATTTCCACTCTGTTAAAGTGCCTCCTTGTGTTCATTTTTGCATTCCCTTACCCACGCCTTTGCTGGGGACTGGGAACCTTAACACAAGCAGCCCTCCAAGAGGCAAACTTCAGAGGCGCTGCTAGGCCTGGGGTGCAAAGGGCCCAGCTGCTAAAACTGCCCATGGCTAGGAGGTCATGCACTTAGATGCTCATGTAACTTCCACAACCTCCCTGGGAGGCAGACACTGCTCATATCCCCATTTTATGAGTGAGGAAACTGAGGTTCTGAGACATTAGTTATCTTACCCAGAGTCATCTCATGAGTAAGGGTTAGAGCAGGTCAAGTTCTTTTTTTTTTTTTTTTCCATCACACCACTTTCTCACTTATTCCTTCACATAGTGTGATGGAGCAGGACCCTCTGAGGTCTCTCCGGGACAGACTCCTCCTCCATAACCTCTGCTGTAGCTCCTCTCTGAAGTACCCAGATAATAGTATCTCATGCATATTTCCCGAGTTTTTCAGATGCTAAAAACCACCACCAAATGGAAGAAATTAACTACTTGATGAACATGAGCACATAGTCACCCCCGCCACACACACACCGGTGTCTAAGGATTGATAATGTCAACTGCCCTGTTCTTTTAACATCAACCTATTAGAGAACTGTGCATGAGCCGATCACATACCCTGGGACTCCCCTCCCTCACTTGGCCGTTGGGTGGGATAGGGAGGGTGGGAGGGAGACGCAAGAGGGAGCAGATGTGGGGATATATGTATATGTATAGCTGATTCACTTTGTTATACAGCAGAAACTAACACACCATTGTAAAGCAATTATACTCCAATAAAGATGTCAAGAAAAAAGGGCTTTGCTGAAACCCTTTGGAGAGTTCTGGGTTTTGGGGGGCATGAGCTATCTGTTCTCCTTGCACGGGCCTGCAATGAACTTTTCTCTGGTCGGGCGCATGAACTTGCGTTCAGTAACAATAACACATACATGTCTTGGTTCAATTTCTTAAGTATGACAGGCTGGCGGATCTTTTTAAAACAAGGGAGAAGAGGTAGATAGTATATTATATTTAAATCTGCTTTTAAAGATAAAAGTTGCCTTAACAGGTTTTATTTGACTGTCTCCTCATTTAAACATAACAGAAAACTGAAGAGTGATGGCTTGAAATTTGAGGGCAGGTAACCACAGGATTTGAAATTCTCATCCAGAGGTGGGCTACAACCTGCAGTTGGGCATGGTAGCTGCGAGCCAAATAGAAAGTCAACCCTTCTTCTTCATCTTCTTCTTCACTTTTTATTTTATGTAAACATTTACATTACTGAAGTAAACCATAATTATTATTTAATTCTTGACGCAGGAATCATACTACCACACATGGAGCACACAGTATAAGACTAATATTTTCTCTGGGATTTCAGGCTCAAGTTTAAAACTACGATTACAGGCCCATTATCACAGATAGGCAGGGCAGAGGCTGCTAAGAATTTTTTGTGTGTGTGTGCGCGCGGTACGCGGGCCTCTCAGTGTTGTGGCCTCTCCCGTTGCGGAGCACAGGCTCTGGACGCGCAGGCTCAGCGGCCGTGGCTCACGGGCCCAGCCGCTCCGCGGCATGTGGGATCTTCCCGGACCGGGGCACGAACCCGTGTCCCCTGCATCGACAGGCGGACTCTCAACCACTGCACCACCAGGGAAGCCTCCTGCTAAGAGTTTTGACTCTAGAGAACCAGATTCATTTTTTAAGAGACTGCTAAAAAGGAAACATCTGATGTTTAAGAGCAAAAGAGAGGGGAAAGAAAGTAAAATCTGTCTAGCAGTCCATCATTTGGAAATACATGCCTATGGAACCACATCCACCATGATACAAACTCTTGAAATAAAACACAGGGGGAAATTCAATAAAGAAAGCGATAAAGCCCATATCACACCACGCAGGCCCAGATTAGCATTCTGATAACACTAAGAGAATTCTCAACTCAAGCGTTATATTCCCAAATAATCACTGAGAGAATGAAATTAATGTGGCACGGAAATTTTTCAGAAAAAATAAGAGAACAGACATTACAGCTAACATACCAGTTGTATAAGGGGAAACACTGACTGAAACCACCCACCCTGGCCAGACACCACAGTAACCATTTGCACGAGTTATTTTATGACAGGAGGTTCTGGTAAGGAACACGGAACTAACAAGCCACCACCAACCAGAAGAATTCAGGAAAGGTCAGAGGGAGACGCCAGTCCATATGTCCTGCCAATCTTCCAGAACCCTTCTTGCTGGAATCCACCTTGGCTGAGTGATGCGTGCGCCACCAGGAAGGACCCTGAGTCAGAATGATTGACCAGAGACAATCCGGAAACGAATCCCATCACCATAAAACCCACGACTGCGAGCCACGTGGCAGAGCAGTCCTCCTGGGTTCTCTTACCCACCTGCTCTCCAGCCGGGTGCCCCTTTCCAGTAAAGTCTCTTGCTTTGTCAGCACGTGTGTCTCCTCGGACAACTCATTTCCGAGTGTTAGATAAGAGCCCACTCTCAGGCCCTGGAAGGGGTCCCCCCTTCCTACAACAGTTGTGGTATGATTCTCTGACCAAAGATTTTTATGAGAAGGATCCTAGAATCTCACACTAGTGAGAAGGTTCACCCTTCACTGGATTTTGATGCAATGTGGTTAGTTACATGGTAGGTCAGTGTCCAGGTGTCAAGAGAAATGCAGGGTGACCGAGACAGTGACGATGAGCAGAGAAGGGTCCCAAAACACGCAGGCCAAGAGCCAGCTAAAAGCCTCCTGCTTTCCAGGCCAGACATTCTGCTCTAAGCCGCAAAGAACCCATACGAGCCACACCAGAGAGGGCATCAAGCCTGCCTTAAAGGGAGGAACTCTGACTACTTTTTGTTTACTCTGTCTTCTAAAGAGCGTGAGGCTTTGTGTTATGGGCCCAAGAAGAGGAAAAGTAGAGATGATTAGAAACACAGAAGTGGTTTTAAGTTTCTAATGGAATTCAACGACAGGAAAAAAAAATCAAGGATATTAAGAAATGTGTTCTATTAAAAATAAAGTCAGTTCCCATTCTTGATACATTCCTCTCTTCCATGGGGCACAAATGGTCCACTAATTTTTTTTTTTTAGAACAAATAGAGCTTCTGTGAATTCTGTAGACATTTCTATGCATTGAAAAGGATGGACCCAGTAATTTTCTTGTGATTTTTCTTTCTAAATAAGTGTATGGTTGTTTAGACAAGCCTAAATAATAATAAAATATAGTGTGTACAGAGTATTCTAGCATTTCATTCTCACCACCACCCTCCAAGACAGTAGAGAATGTATTTCTATTATAATTTACAACAAGGAAACTGAGGCTTACAACTATCAATTTTCCTTGCTCAAAATACAGTCACAGTAATAAATGGTGACAATGATTAGGATCCCAGGACCTTTGTCTGCAGGTCCAACTCCTCTCTGTGACACCACATTGCCTTTCTTAGCCCAGTGACCAAACTTGGTGAAATGATGTATGAGGATTCATTCTTGGCCTCCAGGCACTTTGGTACTGTGGGCAGAATTGGATTAAATGGATTGTCTTTTTTTTTCATCATTATTAAGAAATGGAATGATATAATGGAATGGGCTGGAGGATTATTATAAAAGTCTTTTGTTTTTACAAGGTCTAAATCACAAGTGGTACATCTGGGAGATTACATAATTATCTCCTTCCTATGATAACTGATTTATACATTGGAGATTATAATGTACATAATCCTAATATGCAGTAAATGTAACCTGGAGAAAACTTACATGCTAACGATTGGGAATCATTTGAAAGTCCAAGAGAAAGATGGTTCAATGAGGGTAAAAAATGCTTACATAGTCACTACTAAAGGTGTATATCTGAATAAATTTTATGCCATGAAAGTGCCAAATATACGTTAATGAAAAAAACTGTACATATGGTATGATCCCAATTTTGATTTTAAAAATACTGCATAGCTCCCCCATACGTGTGTGTGTATGCCTTGTGTGTGTGTGTACATGTAATTGGAAGGAAATATTATTAAATCTACAATATACAAATAGCATGGATTTTTCCTCTGTGATGGGACATGGTTGATTTATGGATAATCTTAGTAACTACTTTAGTATTATGGTTACGCTATGGAGTGAGCGGCTGGATTTGATTTCCAAATCCATCACTTGTTGTATACCCTCAGGGATCCTTTATTTTTGTTGTTTCACATGTAAAATGGGAATAATATTAGTATCTACCTTCTGCGTTACTGCCAAAATTAAAAGGGGTAATATAAATATTACAACAAACAGCATAGTTTCTGCACACAGTAATCCCTCAAATATGGCAGCTGCTAATTTGTAAGTTCTTCTTTTATAGTTTTCTGAATTGTTCAAATTTCCTAAAAGAACGTGTCTATGTTTCCTAACCAGAAAGTAAAAACAAATATACAAAAGTTTTATAAAAAGTATTGAAATTAATTTAACTAAATTTGTAACAAACGACATGATGGGGGGGCAGTGTGATAAGGTAAACTATTGCTACTTCACCACATTTTAGTCTATTTTAATTCTAATAATTTGGTAAGATATCTATAAATGAGGCATAGATCCTGGTAGTAAGGGTAAAGAAATGGAATTCCAATCGGATTTTGCTCTTCCAAAATCCATATGTGTTTCCAAAGTCCCTAGTGTTCTTACCAAGCCCTCCTCCAAGGGGGTCCCTACTTCCAAGCTAGTTGAGAGAGAAAAATGAATATCAAAAACAATTCACAAAAGAGTAAAGAGTGCAAAGAGGCATAATGGGAATTCAGAAAGAAGGTCAGAGTGTCCTGGGGTAGTCAGAACAGGGAGGAGGTGGAAACTGTTTTAGGCCCTGGGGGATCAATATTAATAATATATGTTAAAGGAATATGCCTATGAAGGCATTTGACTAAAAAGGCAATAGAGTGGCAGCATTTCCTGCCCTTCAAGTCTCCAAGGGTTATTTTTTTTTAATGAGTGGAAAAAAATTTGTTAATGTTTCTACAGTTTTACCACTACATTTTCTTTCTTGCGTTGCCACACTTCCAGTGACTTTTATTATGGCGCTAAAATGTTTCCCAGGCATTATCACCATTTCTACCCAGTGACAGAATTTCCAGGAGGTGGGGAGTTGAATAAATATACAAATAGAGAAATAAGGAACATCTGAAAATGCAGCTCTAGGACCTCCCAGCCCCACAAATATGCACAGCATCTCTCAGTATACAAAGGCTTGTGCAGAAATCCCAACAGGATTCTCTTCCCAAAGTAAATAATTTCCAGTCCCATCACTGCATAAAATCCCCTATTGGAGGGCATGGTTCAGAGTTACTGTCATCACACTCATAGCTCTTTACAACTAAGACATTGTTTTAATTATAAAAGGGAATGTGATTTAGGAGAACCAAGGGAAATGTGGATGCCATTGAATAATAAGTGTAGATTTTAGTAGGCATCCATTGATTTTTGAGATCTTGATTCCTTGCTCATGGATCTAAAGAGGGTGTGAACGTGGTGGAGACATAGTGGAAGCAAAAGTGATTTGGACTAATCTCTAGAGGACCTCTAAGCTCCCTTTGATGCTAAGATTTTGTAGTAGTAATTACCATTTTCTAAGTTTCTCTTATGCGTTGGGTTTCTATTTATTTGTTCAACAGTAATTATTAGGTACCTATTCTTTACCAGACATGGAGGATGTAATGGTGAAAAAAAGCCCCAGCCACCTCCTGCCCTTAGTAAGTGGCTCATAGTCTAGTAGGAAGACAGTCAACCAAACTAAATTAAACCTGTGATAAGCGCCATGATGTCGGAGAACTATAAGGTAGTTGAAGAAGACATAGAAGGAATTTGGCCCACTCAGCAAGATCAAGGAAGGCGTCCACAAGAAAGGGATGACCGAGCTAAGATACGATGAAGGAGTTGCCATTAAAGAGATGATGCACTGTGAGGGACACGGCAAGAATGAGGACTTCAGGCTTCCAAGGAGGCCCCTTCGTCTGCAGCAGAAGGGGCAAAGATGAGGACTGAAGCACAAGAGCTACAGAGGAAGGAGGAGCCGGACCGTGTAGAATCTTTTACAATAATCTGTGATCAAAATTCTCACCCAGCTCTGTGAATTAGACAATATCCTTATTTTTCAGAATTGAAAATTGAAGCTCAGACCATGTGAGGAAATGGGCTTAAGGTCACACAGCTCAAAGTTGCCCAGTGGTGGGACTGGAACAAGGTCTATCCACTTCCAAAGCTTGGATTCTCAAATGATTCTGCCAATGATTCATAATCTTTTGTGGACACATTGTCCAGTAGATGTTCTCTCTAGATGACCCCTGAAGGACAACTTTATTCTATGGTTCTAGGTTCTAACTTACTTCCCCACTGCAAACCAGTGCCTGTCCCATCACAGGGAAGAACTCTGCTTGCTCTCCCAGGTAAGAAGCATGGTTGCTTCACCCATCAAATCTGAATCCTTGTTTTAGATAATGTCTTCTTTTCAGTTTTCTAGTCAAAGCCATTGGTATTCAATGCTCCCTTGGTTGACTATGGTGGCATTTTTTTTCAGCAAATAAAATGACCAGTTACATTGTTTCATTCACATAAGACTTTATTTTCTTGTTTATTAAGCAGGAATAGCAACGTTGGTTGTTTGTTATGTACCATTTTGCTAGAGCACCCTACACATGTTATCTCAAGGCAACCTCAGTGAGCTACCCAATGGGGTAGAGATGTATTATTATTCTCTCTTAACCAAAGAGGAAATTGAGTCTCCCTGAGTTTAAGTGGCTTACCTTAGGTTACACGTTTGTAAATGACAGAGGTGAGATTTGAATCCAGGAGAACTGCCTGACTCCAAAACCACATTTTTAACTGAATGTTTCAAAAATTCAACTTCTGAAATAGAATTAGTGTTAGAGGAGAATTAGTGAAATAAGAAAATCCCGAAAAATATTGCATGCCAATATGTACTGTAATTCAACAATAATTATATTGTTAAACAACGAAGAACCTATCATAAAAAGATTCTCTGAGGCTTTTGACACCATTTATGGATGCTTTAGGAAATAAGTGTGATTTCCTAAATTAAGATATCAAGTTTAAGATGCAGGATGGTTCTTTTAAAAGAAATGGCCCTATTCCCAAAGATGAAGGATACACACATATATTTCGAGGCTGTGTGGGTGGGTGAGAGGGGGGAGGGGGAATGGCAGGTTGGTAGAGAGAGTGAAATAATTATTCTATCTTGGTAATCTCTCAAAAATTACATGTTTGTTTTCAAAGTTTACGTGGTAAACTGGGCTGGAGGCTGGGGACAGCATTGTTAAGGCCCATCCATAGAATGGGATGTTGATGGCTCTGCAGTGTTGTATTTCTTCCTTTCTAAAAAAGAAGGGTTTTTTCCTTCATGGTGCATTTACGTCAAAATTCTAAAACTTCTCTCAGGCGCCTATCATATCAACCTTGTCAAGTCTCACTTGTTGAAATGAGTGGGATTTGAAAACGTCTGAGCATGCTATTACATTTTCCATTTATGTTCAGGGAATATGGCTGCGTGGAAATGAGGCCAAGTGTTGCAGAGGGGTTGGGGGAGACTTAAGGGAGAGACAGCTCTAAATGAGTGAAACCCAATAGATTGATTATTTCAGGTGGTGGAAGACAGTAGTCTCCATGAAGGATGAGGCACAGAGCTTGGGAGGAAAACGCAGCTTATTTTTTACATGTTTTACTTTTATTGCTCTAATTAACCTACTTGTTATATCAAACGCTAGAGTTTAAATAAAAGAAGCCAACATTTTTGCTTCCAAATGATATACAAGTTAAAAGTGTTCTATTTATTCTCACTGAAATAACAATAAAGATAGTCTTGGTTTTTTTCTTTTTTAAAATTCAGCAAGTGACAAAGAAATACCATGAAAAATATTTAGCTTCTATTAAGATTTCTCAACTTCCAGAAAATAAATTTAATATTTGTGTTAGATTTGGGAAAATGCAAACCTAAACCTAGCCCTAATTATATTTTAACCTTAACCCAAACTCTATATAATAGAGGGTGTTGGGCAAGAGAATAAGCAGATGTTTTTTAGTGGAGGCAGGAACTCTTTATCGATAGCAGAAAATTCACATGACTGTCAACTTCTATTTCTATAATTCTTAGTGTTTTTCTTTATATCACTACAAGTGAAAATCTTTCAGCTTCCCTCAGAAGCTTCTATGTTTTGCAAAAAATTTAATTTGATGAAGATGCTTCTTAAATAAACAGCAAATTTCTTTTTCATTGATGGAGATCAAATGATTTCCTCCAGCAGCCAGTAGAGGGAGCTGTTGGCATTTGATTTGGCCTTATAACTCGACCTGGAAGTTCCCTTAATTAATTCAATGTTTGAAATCAAACCAGCCTTTAAATGTAATGATATTAATATGCAAGGATAGACGTGTAAACGTGGAGATTTTCCATTCCCATTCAACTTTCTACACAACCACACATTTCTGGTTCTTCTGTGGGCCTCTTTTAGAGAACTTATGTTATAGAAACGTTGGCAGCTATAAATTAAAGCTACTCAGAATTGAGTTCACGCACCTAGGCAATGATTCAACATTTCTAAGACTGACTGCAAGTCAAGAAAGAAAGCAGCTTCTTCTATGAAAGAAAGAAAGAAAGAAGGAAAGGAAGAAAGAAAGAAAGCAAAAAACTACTTAACTGAGAACAATACTCGAAGTTCTCAAAGAAAAATTATATATGCTAGATTTACAAAAAATTTGAGTAGCTCTAATCCAAGGGAAAGAACTCTCTGTAGTTAAGATTCTGGGCATATCTGACATGGCCCTTGTGATGAAATATAGTATATTGATTTTTCTTATATTCCCTCCACTCTAAATTTACTTCTGTAGCTGTGGGTTAGAAATACTCATTCTGATTCAGCTGAATTTATTTCTCCTAAAATGAACATAAAAATAAACTAGTAAACATTTAAAACAATGAGATGAAATCTCACCAAACTTGAAATGCTAAATTACCTGAAGAGATAAAGAAGAAAGTAGAGTTCTATTATAATCTGCATTAACAAGTAATTTTTAAATACACCATCCAAACATTGCCAATAGAGTTCGGATTTCTCCATCAAGGTGCTCTAAAAGCATAATGGAGATAAAGGGTTAACAGTATTCCTGAGTACATAAAGAAGTGCCATTTTCTTGGGACACTATGACACATTGTAATTTGCAAACTAAATGCTAAACCGGAGTCATTGCTTATGTTCAAAAAACATGAAAGGGAGTTTCTTAGGAAGAAAAAAAAAAAGATTTTTTTTTTTTTTTTTTTTTAAATCTGAATGTGAACAATGTTCTACGCTATTTCCAAGTGGTGTGTAAGTTCTTCAAATCACTTCTGTGCTTCCATGTGTCTGGCTTGGTCTCTGTTTTGTGTTGCTTTCTGGGCTTTCCAGTCAACATTAATTTTGCTGCTCTTTCCGAGAGAATTTGTTAGAGGGAAAAATGAACCACGCATGCAGGTAGAGTTGGAAGGCAGGGGACAAAAGTGCCCATATTGTCCTTCTTGAGTGGTTTAGACAGCTGGAACAAAAAAGCCCAGTACTATTAAACATGTAACTTTAGGTGAAATTTTGTTCCATGTGAAACATTAATTTTAATAGAGACTTTATATTTATATAAGCTCTGGTTTGAATAATAATGTAAAATTAAATTTAAATTGTAAATAACGTCCAGATACTAGTTGTTTCCTGGCTCAAATTCTTCAGCACATATGGTGCTAGCATAAGCTTGTGCCTGTCTGCCTACTCTGGGTAATTTTGCATGCAAATAGTTTTAGTGCCTATGTTGAGGTGCTAAAACGTGTTTAGTACACTTGAAAATATTTGCATTGCAAAAGGAGAGCAAATCTCCTGAGGAAAATCAGATTGATATTTTGTATTAAGAGACCACTCTGGGCACTGCGAGGCATTCTTCTATGGAGAATTCTGTTTACAGTGCAACTAGCATTTTTAATTGACTTTTAGAAAAGAAGCTCTGGCTACAGCTTTGCCAGGTTTATAAACCGTTCGACCATCTTCTGGCAACATTCAGTGCATTTATCAGGAGGAGAGAGAAAGCAAACGAAAGAATCGACTTGTCTTGGCTGGACAGTAGCTTTTCATGCCTCAGTTTGGTGGACTGTTAGGATAAATGTGTTAATTACAATGAAAAGTTTCAGTTGGAGTGTGCCTAACTAATTAGCTAACTAACTAACCAGCTAACTCAGGAAAGGCTTTAGCACAGGGAAGCAGCAGTGACGCTGGGTGTGAGGCCGCACACACGCTCCCATTTGCCTCACTCCCATCTGCTGCATTTACAGGAATCAGTTCGTTAAGAGCCTGAATTGAATCCAAATAAAATGCATTTCTGATGCAAGCCCGATGACTGGTGCCATTCTACGCCGCATTATGTCAAATTAGAGCTCGGTTGGGAATGAGGGTACAGAGATCTTACGTAAACATTGCACGCATAGAACACTGAGTGAATAAGTCTAGAGAAATTCAACATCCCATTTCTAGAAACGGGTCCACCCTTCTCCTGTCCTGAACACCCTTTTAAAGTAACAAATAGAATTCAAGAGCCGTGCTAGTAAGAGGTTTGTGAAACTTTTCTTGTAACTACCTTTTCAACATTTATGGAGAATTTTATTTTATTACATTGACCAATTCAGGTATAGCATGTCCTTACAAAATGAAAGTAAGTCAGTGTCCGAAAGATAAACAGATGACCCAAGGTCTACCAGAGGAATTCAAATTGTGGGACTTTTCTGTCTGTACCTCCCTCTTCTGTGAAGAAATGATAGCAGATGGAATTTTAATAACACCCATTGTAGTGCAGTTTTTCTATCGCTTGCAGCCCAAGCTGCACATAAGGGATCGCCTAGTATAGATGCTTATATTGGCTGAAACTCTGGCGTTCCATTCAGATTTTCTCCCCATATTTTACCCTTCCACGCCTAATAATTTTTTTCATCTCTAACACTTCCTATTGTGTGTAAGGTGCAGTATTTTGTGTCAACGAATAGCCACAGACAGGTAGCAAGCAAGAGCCAAAAGGAATTCATTGTGAATACACACCAGTAGGGAAGCGTTGACTGTGTTGGTGAAACTCCTGATGGCCATCTCTTTCCTTTAAAATAATCTTAAAAAAGTTAAAAAAAAAAAAGCTTCTGCTGTCTGTGGGATCCTGGCACATCAATCAATCCATTAAGTAAATAAGGCAATAACTAAACAATAAATCATTTTGAATTTCATGCACGCACAAACGTTTTGATACATAAATTACAAGAAGGGTTTAGATTCTGAGGCTGTACAGCCTACTATCCAATAATTTTCCATACAAGATAAAGAGCTATTCTAAACTGTGGTGCATTGCTTATTCTGGTCCCCAAATCATGGGGCTTCTTTGCATCCCCTTGGTGGTGGTGTGTGTATGATGTATGGCATGGGAGTGTGTGTGCGTGTGCGCGTGTGTGTGTGTGTGTGTGTGTGTGTGTGTGTATTGGGGGGCATGCTGTTAGGGGGAAGCCTACCACACATTTCTGCCATCACAGACTGTGAGCAAACAGCTGTCTCCACAGCTGAGGCCACTGGAACCGCATGCGCGGCTCCAGTAACTCGAGAGCACGCGGCTGGTCCCTGGATGGCACAGAGCACTGCGCCTGCAGCAAAGCGCCAGAGCTTTCCTGAGGCTGAGCGGGCGGAGCCTTTGCCACCAGACACAATAAGCATCTGAAATGGGGGCTCATGAATAATTCATCCTTGGTGTCCTACAAAACAAAGAAATGATATGTTTGCTGGTAGATAACTGTGTTGTGGCATTTGTAAATCTTTCTGAATGTGGAGTGGATCATGTTTCTTGTCGGTAGAGAAATATGTTTTGTTTTTTTTTTTCTTTTCTGAAACGAAAAGTTGGTAGTTTGATGTAACAATCCTACATTGAAGGTCTTCCATGAAATACTGGATTGGGTTAGGCTAATTTGGCTCATGATTTAGGAATTTTTAAAAAATCTCATTCAGTGAAGAGGGATGGTAAAACGGTTTTACAGCAATAAAATACAGCAGGATACCAAGCTCTCAAGGAGAGTATTGTTTTCCTTGGTAGGCAAGCAGCCCACTCTTGGCAATGTGAGTTTCATTACTATAGCCTAGAGAGAGTGGTGCCTCTGGCATCACAGGACAGCATGGGGAGGAGTAATTCTTCACTTTTCACTAAAATATTAGTAAAAATGATACTTTGGTGAATTGAGCCCTAAATTGTTTTAGTGATAGTTAAATACCCACTAATTTAACACGAGTTAAATTGGCAATAAAAATGACCCCCAACCAAGTTGAGCCACCATCCTGTTTCTGCACAATAGTTCTGGACCTAATGCCAGGGATCTAAAAAGCCGTTGGGTAGAGCTTATGCATTTGCATAACGAATATTTCCAGTGTTGTCTAAAGTAGCTAGCTGTTCAAACTTATCATAATTAGTATTTATAATTAGTATCTGTGTATTCATTTCATTTATTCTTTAATATCTGTGTACTCATTTCCCCAAGGGGAAAAAAAAAGAAATTGATTTAATAGTTCTTCATTATCTTTGAAACGACAACCTGGCAAAACAAATCATGGCTGATATACTCTGTCATCTCTCCAATAATTATCTCAAATCTGTCTTCTATTATTCACTCATACTTTCACCATTTTTCTTTTTTTTTTAATTTTGTTTTGCAGTATCTCCTTGTCATCCCCCTGGCTTTCAGGTTGCCCAGGAATGATTGTACATCCATAAACCTCACACAATTCGATATGCTTGGCAGGGAAAGTCAGAAAGAAGGCAGGCTGATTTTGCTGAAAGAAAGAAACAAGCAAAAACAAAATATGGATCTGCCAATTATATGCTGGCGTGAAAATACAATTCCTTCTTGCTCTCAGGTAGGTAGCAGGAGCTCCAATCAAAAGAAGAGCAGTAAATGCTGTGTGAAGTGCATTTTTGTTTTTTGTTGTTGTTATTTGTATCTTTAAGCTCCAATAATGTATCAAATAGTAGACTCACTAATATGTACAGGTAATGACTCCTTTTCTTTACCTTGGCTGTGTAGGATTAAGATTGTAAATAGAATGATGGTGGGATATAAATTGTTTCCTGCCTTTTTTAAAGATAAGTAGATTTCCAGTGGAGATAATAACTAAATAAGTGGTAGGGATGTCCTGGGGCCAGGGAGATAATCATGAGAAATACAGGTTATGGCCTTAAGATGAACACAACACAAACCAAACCTAAAAGGCCTGAGGCAGAGGCTAATAGAAATTTCCCTCATTTCCCATTGGCCGCTCACACCCATGTGTTCCTTCATCACCTCCTGTGTACTTGGCTGTAGTGAGACAGCAGAAGTCTCTCAGGTCTCCTCTTCCTGAGCCTCCACCTTTTTTCAGGCTCCGTCATCTATTGAAAGAGGCTGATTGCTCTTTTCAGAACATCACACCTGGACTACCAACATTTTGTTTCCAGTGTGTCAAAGAATTCTTTATGGGAATGACAAGCAAATTCATGACCCTTATTTTGTGTATGATTCATTTACATATCCAAGAACTATAAGGAAATTTAAAGAAAAGGCATTTATTTAATGATGTGTGTGCTATGATAACACAAATAGTAACCAAAGAGGAGAGACCGCAGAAAGTCAATCAACAACATATAAAATTGCTAGTATATTTAAGGTTAAGAGAACCCAGGATCTTCGGATCCGAGAAGCCTGGAAAATGTCAGTTTTCCAAAATTTCAATCCTGTCTCTGACACATTTATATTATGATAGACACAAAGTCCCTAAATACATTTACTCATCTGTAAAATGGGGACAAAGATACATACTTCACAGAGTACTTTATTTTTTGTTTTTTTTTTGTGGTACGCGGGCCTCTCACTGTTGTGGCCTCTCCCGTTGCGGAGCACAGGCTCCGGACGCACAGGCTCAGTGGCCATGGCTCACGGGCCCAGCCACTCCGCGTCATGTGGGATCTTCCCGGACCGGGGCACGAACCCGTGTCCCCTGCATTGGCAGGCGGATTCTCAACCACTGCACCACCAGGGAAGCCCTACAGAGTATTTTAAAATATCAGAACTAGCGATCTTATGTATGGAAAGCATGTTGGTAATTTGTAACTTTCTAAGCATATTAGAGTCACCTGGAGAGCTTTGAAAAGCTACCGATGCCCTGTTCCCACCTCTGTTCAATTAAATCAGAATCTCTGGGGAACCGGCCTTGGCATCATAGTTTTGAAAAGATCTCCAGGTAATTCCCGAGCACAGCCAAAGATCTGACCCACTGATGGAAAAGCCTGAGACTGAATGAACACTCAGTAAATATTATCCATTTCTTCTTGTTCATGTCATATGAATATCAGTCCAATCAGGACACAGATTTTTATCACTGGAAGGAATTTGCAAGGGCAGTTCATCCATCTCTGTACTTTGAAGGTAAAATAGCCAATACCAGGAGGATTAGTGATGTACCCATGGTCACAGAGTTAATGGTGAGATCCCAGTATTTGTACTAGAATTCTGAAGTTGTCTTCTCTGGCACAGCTTTTAAGAAGGAAAGTGAGGTCTCAGAGAGGCTAAGCTTTATCTTTCCTTAACTTCTTTAGTTTCTCAACAGTATTTTATCACAATGAGGATATAACTAATGTCAGAAGCAAAGGATTAAGCCCTCAGCTATTGTCCTTATTAGCACTGTAATGACCTTGACCTGGTAGCATTCATTCATAGAAACTTTTGAGCAGAAAAACTGAGTTCCAGCAATGCTTGCACAGAGAAGGCATATGCATATATAGTTTGGCTTCTGATACTAGGTGTCATAATGCTTCTCCATATTACTGAGCAGTTCCTGTGTGATTGATATGGAAAATCAGAGCAATTTACCACCACACAGTTATGAGACATCATACAGGTGCATTTAATTTTTAATTACTCTTAAAAATGTTTTTAATAATTAATAGCAATAACCACTAATTGGCACGTAAGCCATTCTTGCACCAGCAGGCAAACTGTAGGTTTACCTCTGTACATCCACCCCCAATCAACTGAAAATTGCTTCAGTGCTTATCTTATAATTACTGCGCTTAATGCTGTTTACATTGTTTGGAAGCTTTTGTAATTAATTGATTTTTTTTTTTTTTTTTTTTTTTTTTTACCTCTGAACCTGTACACGGAACAGCAAAGATTAGTCCTTTGCTCAGTAACATCTTATTTACATTGAATTGTTTAGACACATATAAGGGGGGAAATAATGGGTTTTGTTTTTACCTGCCAGATGTATTTGCTCTGTTTATATGATAGTTAGATCCCATGTAGAATTTTGAACTGCTCTAGCTACCTTCTTGTCTTTCTGGTTCTCCTCAAGGCTGTTGGACCATGGCACAATTACATTTTCAGGCAGACTCTCAGACTCTATATACCTTTACCCCTTCCACATTATTAATTTTGCGAAGATTTATGGGTAAAGGGCAATCACTTGAGAATGTCTCTATTAAAGTAAAGGCCAGAATAGTTAAAGTTGCAGTTTGTTCCTTGGCAGTCAAGAATTGATATATATCTGCGCCCATCATTGTGCCTTTGATCTTGAAAGTGGCAGTCACAGTGAACTGCTAAAAAAGAAAATCATGAAATAAATTGAGATATTGGTATGCTAAGCTAGTTTTAGAAATAAGTGATGAATCTGCCAATGTTTTCATAGTAGTAAATGGCAAATAAAATATTATGATGAGAGAGGCAAAAGATAAAAATCTGACTTTATAATTGTCGACCATTAGGTATGGGTTACGAACTGCTACTGGATGAAGACATGGGTAGGAATATTCCTTCTTTTCTTTATTCATTCACTTGTGGAATAGTTACTGGGAATACGATGTGCCCAGCAATGTGCCAGACAATGGGGATGCAAAAAGAACAAAACATCATGAGACAGTGTAGTCTTGGGAGTCAGAAGAAAACTTAGTTTGAAAAGCTTGATTCCATAATGAAGTAAACAGGACACTTTCAGAAAATTATATGATCTCCCAGAACCTCACTGGTGTCATCTGAAAAGTGAAGACAGCGACAGCTCTTGAAGGCTCATTTTGAAAATTAAAAGAAATCCCATATGTGAAACTTTGTACTTTTCTGTATGTATGTTAATGCATGTATGCTGTAATTTTAATTAGACCAAAGAACTCCCAATCCAGTGAGAGAATGAGATATACTATCACTCACAGAGTTATTTGATTGCAAGCAACAGAAACAGATTCTGGCTGCCTAAGCAGGAGAGAAATTTATTGGAAAGCTCTTGGGACACTCACAGGATTAACTAGAAGCCTGGAGAATCAGGCTTGAAAATAGAAGAAGAACTAGCATATCTAAGGGTTTAAGTACCAAGAACTTCTCAACAGTCTTGGAGGGCACTGCCAGTGAACAAATGCATTCCAATTTTTTTCCCTGTTCTTGTATCTTTCTCTTCAAGATTCAAGACTTAGGAGAAGGAGAGAGGGAAAGAGGGAGAAAGAGAAAGGAAGGGAGGGAGGAAAGGAGGGGAGGAGAGAGAAGAGTTAATAGAGTTTAGTCATGTGCCTATTCCTTAGCAGGAGAGGCTGGGGGCCTTGATTTATAGGTGCACTGAGACATATACATTGGGGAAGAAATAACACTCCCCAATGGAACTCTGACACTACCACAAAAAAGGGTGATTGGTGATTAGTAACCTGAAATCAACACAGATTATGTAACACAGAATCTGATTACAGTATCAGAAGTAGGGCTGGCTTCATACACATGTCATCTGTGCAATCACAAAAGTCCCCACACTTGATTTAATGCTCTGTGCCACCATTAAAAAATTCCTAGTAATTTATAAACAAGGGACCCATATCTTCATTTTGCACTGGGCTGTGTAAATTTTGTGGCAGGTCCTGGTCATATGTTCTACGGTAGGGATCTATACACAGCTCCATCGAAAAGCACAAGAGATGGAAGAATATCCAGGTAAGAATTCATGCAACGGTCACGGAAGGGTTCAAGGGATAAGAATTAAAGCATCAGTCAGAGCTTATAGAGTGAAGAAAGGGGATGGGGGGCATTCAGGTAATGAAAACCGAGAAGCAAAGGCTAACAGAATTTCCTATGATCAAGGACATTAAACACGATTCTGGCACAGTTGTAATTAAAGTCATCCTCTTTAAGAATGGTAAAGCAGAGACATTATGATTACAGACTGGAGAGATATACTCTCTGTTCTGCAGTACAAATCAGCAGAGGAGACCTGGTGAGCTATGGGAAGGCTCCCACCAGAGCCAAATAAACTAGGATGCTTCTGGGCCACTAGAAACACGTGGTTTAGAAACATGTGGCTTAACCATCATCTAGTTCTTGCTTGCAGATAGCCTCCTCCTGAAGTCACTGGAAGCAAGCACTGTCCCCAGTGCATGCTCCTGTCTTCTGGGCACCAAGCACCAAGTTAATGGCAGGGTTTTGAGTGGGATGGTGGAGAGGAAAGCAGGGCAGTTTAGCTTCGCTTTCTATGTATTATTTTAGAATCGATGCAACTTTGTTTTTCAGTATTTTCTGATATCAAGACTTTCCTCTTTTATTGAATATTTTTATAGAATTTCAGGTTTCTAGCCCAATACTTTTCCAAAATATAGATTTTCTGAACATGCCCAACCAGGGCTCCTTCAGCCTTTGCTGGAATACCTCCAGTCCATTCCAGTTTTTGGATAGATGTAATTGTCAAAGTTTTTTCTTCTATTGAGCTGAACTTGACCTCTTTGTAACATTCGCCTTGAAATGTTTTGGAATCACTTGGATTAAGCCTCACTCCTCTTCCACATGCAAACACCAAATATATTCTCTAATTACAGTGAAAATCTTCTTTGCTTCTGAGGCCCATTCTAGTGGGAAAATATCTATAAGGTTTTCTTTAAAAAGCTCCTTTTAGCACCGTGAGAACTATCAACTATATGGTGGAGCCGAAGAGGATCCTCCTATGGGCTGAATAGGACTGTGTTATATTTCAAGGGTAACGCAGGCCTGAAAGTTTCTCCTGAAGATTCATTTTGCCTTCTGAACTTCATCCTCTCCGTGGGAAACAACTTTCTCCATTCCCTCCATCATTTGTAATAGACCAGGCTCCCATCCAGCTGAATCCATTGCATGAGACGTGGAGCCCGTCACAAACACACTTGTGCCAGGAAGGACAGCCCAGACATTTGCTATCTGTGTCTCAGCTTTCTCCAGTTCCATTCTTGGGTTGCTTGTCTAGGGACACACCCATATGCACTATTTCCCCTCTCCCCTGGCAGTGGGAAGAAATGGCAGATTGCTCAACACTAGGTTTTCGAGGGAGTTCTTCTTTTACAAGATTTTCCCTAAATTTTAGTGAGATTTTTTTTTCAATGTGCTGGAGTAGCATGCCTTCAGATGGGGGTGCTGAAATTAACCTATTCAACAAAAACAAGATCATCTTCATAATGGCAATTTTGTTTTGTTTTGTAGGGAAATCAAGTCAATGCTTATAGGCTCTTTTCATAAGCATAAACATTCATTGAGTAAAAGGGAATTAGAAATGTACATCCTTGGATATTTGCCAGTGACATATTGACAAAGGGCTTCTCTTGCAACCAACATCTTACTCCTGAGTATCATTTCTTCTCTTTAGTTGCATGACAATATGCCACCTCTTAATGCTGAAAATGAAAACATCACATGCTACTCCCTTACCCCTCAAATATCAGGTTCAGGAAAACAATAAAAGATAGCTCAACTTTCTTCTCATGATCTCTTTCTCACTCCCTATACCCTAGTGACCTTTGTATACTTTTTTCACTTGATTATTTCCTTTCTGGCCAAGGTAGTACTGTACACTCTCATCACGAAGAGCTTGACTGGATTTGAGATAGTATCAGCAACAGATACAGAAAATTATAGAAAGTAAGGTAGAAATAATTACAGAAACAGAAGGTAGATTATTTATAGAGCAACTACTGTGAACCATGCCTTCTGATGGGAACGACACATACATTTTCTTAAATCCTGGCAATGCTGTAAGGCAGGAATTATTACTCACATTTTAAAGATAAGGAAACTGAGGCTCAAAACTTTTAAGTAACTCTGCCCAGTTTGGGCTGCTCTTAAATGGTGGAGTGAGGGTTCAGAGCCATTTGACCTAACTTCCAAAGTTTATGTTTCAGGTAAAGAAGTGAAGAGAAAAGCCTGGACTTGAGACACCTGGAAGAAAGTAATCTAGACTTGGCTGCATGACTGACTAATATACTATCTTATGATGTCATGGGCTGCAGTGTGTATGTATACCTCACATTATTTCCAGGGTAATTTGGAATTCTTTTCACTAAATATTGAGCTTTTACGATATTTTAATAGTGATCAAGATTTTGGTTATAAGTGTCTTGATTTAAGCCATCCTGATTAGATGAAAAGGATGCATAAATGTAGAGCTATAATTGATAGCAATAGAGAACCATAATTTGTTAATTCCGTCTAATGCTGTTGGCCTTGTCATTTGTTTTCTTGAGGCAAAGATTTAAAAGATATTACATATCAAAATATATTTTAGACATAAACATTCTTTTTTCAACTTTTTAAAATAGAAAACAACATGCATATTCAGAGTCAATCCAGCTTCAACTCCATTTACTATTTCAAAATTCACTCAGAGTTTCAAATCACTCTGAGCTTCCCTTTTCCTTTTTGTCCAGTGGAGATACGCGCTTGATGGCCCTGCTTAATAAAATAAAGTGTCAGTCCTCCAAGGCTGGCAATGCGGCGGGAATCAAAGTGTAGGCAGGGCGGCTAGACCAGACAGCTAGGACTCTCCCCTCCATGAAGGAGTCACTTGTTTCTTGGCCAACTATGAAGGGGTTAGACTTGGTTTTGTTAATTGAATTAGAGGTTCTAAGCCACAGTGGTAGAATAATAGAAACACCCCTAATATAACTTGAAGGAGGGCTCTGAGATCCATACCAGCCAGAGATTCTCCCACTGTTACCAAATTAGATCTGGGCTTGGTATCCTAAGAGGAGCTAGTGGGTTTTATGACACAGCTTGCTAGTATGTAAGTAGCACAGAGCAAATTTCCTTAGAAACGACCTAAAGTAGAAATTACGAGCAAGAGAAGGAAGTGTTAACTTGTACTTTTCCAAAACCTGGGTATTTTCCTTACATCTCAAAGTCATTGGGAAATGCAAATCAGAACAAGATGTGAAATCACCATTCAAAGCATAAAGCATTCTTATTTTTAAAACTGGCGGATGGCAGAAAGATATATCTTATAGTCCGATTTAGTCGTCATAAATCCTAATAGCTGGTTGGGAAGCTTTCCTGACTTCACTTTTAAAATTTATTTTATTGCACTTATTGTTGGAGCTGGGTCCTGGCGTAACTGCGAGAGACCTGGGTGCTCCAGTCAGAGGAAACTTGGATGCCAGCATCAGCCGTGCCACTTCCTCATGGTATGACCTACACCTCTCTGTCCTATTTTCCATCTGAGACATGGAAGACAAATGCCCTCAGAGGGTTTGGTGAGGAATCCACAAGTTAATATCTAGAAAGCACTTAGAAACCAGCTTGGCTCAGAGTAAGTACTCAGGACCTGTTAGGTGTTATTATCATTAAGCAGATAGAATGTCAAAGATTTTCAACATTCATAAGTAGAAACCCTCAGTGCTGGCATCTAGGGAAACTGTGTAGTGCATGGGTATTTTATTTTCCACACTGACTCCAGCTGAGAAGCACTTGGTTTTGCATGGGGTCACCAGTAGTGGTCAGGGGACAGGAGAGACTCCCCCGAGAAAGAAAATGCAACTTTAGCTCCCAAGAGAAAACTCCATATGCCTCTGTTTGTTTTTTTTTTAATATTGATTTAATTTTTTGGAATGGATTAAAATACTCTAGTGAGCCAAGAAGGCTGATGGTCCAGAGAGAAGAAGCCGAAGATCTATGAAGACAAGCTTGTGGTCTATCTCATTCTGGGTTTGGAATTCTAGGTAATAGTTATTCTCCAAAGAGAGCTAGGAGCTAAGACTAAGGACTCTAAACACAGCCTTAGACCATAGTGACCCTCGGTTGTTCATGGTGGCCCCAATATTTTATCTTGTGGCCTCTTAGATATTGTGGCATTACATATGGGAGGAAAACTTCTCTTGGGCACGATGTGGGGGAGGAAAACTTCTCTTGGGCACGATGTGGGGTAGGAAAAATTCTCTTGGGCACGATGTGGGGGAGGAAAAATTCTCTTGGGCACGATGTGGGGGACAGGTTCCATGCTTCTCAATTCCTCTACCCTTGACTTCAGCTCCCCTGCATCACTTTTTTTCTTCGTAGCATCATTAGATATCCTCAGTCAACTTTTGAATTACTTTAAAAGGTTTATGTTCTAACATGTAACTAGACTCATAAATTAGCTCTCAACTTTCCCTAATTTTACAGCTAAAGAAAATAGAAGATTGAGACAGGCTAAATGAAGATCACAAGGCCAGTCAATGCGGAGCTGAATCGGAGACCCAGGACTTCTAATGCCTGGTTCAAAGGGTACGTGGAGAGATTTTTAGTAGCATACTGGATTCATTAAATACTACTACTACTAATGATGATGATGATAGCAAATACATTTTCAGTACTTATGTGCCAGGCACTGTTTTAAGCACTTTGCATTTCTTAACTACTGTCATCCTTACGAGACTGTGAGGAAGGTATTACCATCATCTCCATTTCACAGACGGATAAACCGATGCATGGTGAGGTTAATAAACTTGTTCAAGGACCCAGATATTAAGTGGAAGAGCGAGGATTTGAGTCCATATAATCCAGCTACCACCAAGTCCAGGCTTTCAAACACTATACAACGTCTTATTTAATTAGCTGTTTCAGCCCACATGTAGTTTAACTCATTATTATTCATCTGTTTTTCTTTAAAAAATCATTAACTCTTCAGGCTACTTATTAGAAATCAAGAATTCATCAAAAGCCACACATGCCCATTTTGTACCTTTCATATTAGTTTATCTATGTTCACAGAAAACTTTTTCAGAATTCGCATATTTATATATATATATAGAGAGAGAGAGAGAGAGAGAAGAGAGAAGAGAGAGCTACTGTATCCAGAGCCTTTATCTAGGATAGCAGGAAGTGATATTCAGATTGTTAATGTATTCTGGCCAATTAAGTTAACAAAACTGTCATGCATAGAATATCCACTTCTAAAAAAATGGAAATAAACTTGACACTAAAACTGTACTCATCATAATTCAATTTCATTTAAATTCTGATTTGGAGGACATGACAAGTTTTGTAGTGTCTCCAGCTTTCCCTATTAACAGCATTTTACTTTCCAAAGAAGGAGGTATATAAGAGGGGTTGACAATTAATTTGTCTTTAAATAATATTTCAGGAACTTTCCTAAAAGTTATTTCACACAAATATATCCTTGGAGTCCACTACTTTTGTTTGTCATTTCCTAATGTCTAAATGCAAAAACTCAAAATAAATTTGAGTTATTTAAGCCTAGTCGTCTGATGGATCCCTTGAAATGAGATTTCCCTCTCATTAATCCTCACATATACCACAGTGGGATTTATAAAAAAAAAGGGAAGAGGTTTGGGCATATTCTGTCATCAATAAAAAACATCAAACTTGGTAAATGATAGAACGTTTACATGAGAAATGGACATTCCAAATAATAATCAATGATGTCTAATCCACAAGTTAGGAAGACAGTATCTGTGCTTCATACCTGAATACACAATATGTTATATGTGGAAATTTGTTGGCCTTCACCAAATAACATCCAGAGGTTATTAGGTATCTATTATATTTATTATAATTTTGCTACTCACATGTTCATAAACTAAACTCTCTTACCTTACATTAAAATAAAAAGGTCTGTGTAAAGAACCCATTCAAAGGGTTACATCTTAAAATACGGGGCATACTCTAATTTTGCTATAGATTTGTTTCTTTTTTAAAATGAACATGGCCAGAAATAATTATTTTCCTTGCAGGGGCAGTAATGCTAAAAACTGGTATTGCAGGTATCAAACTTTCCCTTAGTCTTTAAGTCTTTATTTGGAATTTACCCTAGAGCAAATAAAAAAGAACAACAGGGAACACACACAACCTCATGTGAATGTACACACACACACACACACACACACACACACACACACACACACACACGCTCAAAGAGAAAACCTCCATTGAGGACCCAGCCATCCATCCCCTGAAGTGATGTAATCTCTGTGTAACAATGCTTAAATCAGCACGACATTTATAACACATATTAAGCGTTTTTTATTTATTTCAAGACTTTAATTGGCACAATATATTAACAGCATTGTTGCAACAGTTCCACTTAAGGATATTTTCTTTCCCTAAAAAGAGAAAGAGAGGGAGAGAGAAAGGGAGAGAGCGAGAGAAAGAGTCACCCAGAATTACGCTATAACCCGTTAACGTTATTCCTTTAGCCAGAATGAACTGTGAAAGCTGAAGAAGAGAAAAAAAAAAAAGGGAAACTAGTTTCAGAAACCATATTTTAAACTCGATTCCATGTTATTAAACCCAGACGAACTTTTTTTCTGCCATTACTAATATAACCTATTATGAGAATTTTTTTTTTTCCCAGGGACAAAAACAACACCAACTTTCCCTCCCTAAGAGCTTCTTATTGTTCATTTTTGTTGCTCTTTGGAGAAAAACTCATTAAAATATTATGAAGCACAGCGCGTAATGATGTGCCAGTCTTCGCCAATGAGGAACATCTGTAGCCCAGTATATGTATATTTATATTACAGTCAACCTGAATGCAGACTCTCGCTCTCACCCCTTCTTTCCTTGCCTCTGTGCTACATTTCTTTGTCCCAACTACAGAGCCCGGCAAACGTGTGAAGTGCACAGGCTACAGTGCACGCATTGTCAGCCTCTGGGGCTCCAAGTGCCAAATGTTATTATTTCATCATTAGCCCGGAGCTCACGCCAGGGTAAACTGTGCTCTGCTAAATGCCTCCAAACCTTCCTCTTTTTATTCTTCCAGTTATTTTTAAAATGTATCTTTTCCCTCCTTTCAGTTCTCTGGCACAGAAGGATCTGCAAAGTGCATCCAACACACACCCAGCTCCCAAATCCATGCTTCTCTCCCTCTTTACATTATTCCACTTGCTTTCAAATCAAAGAACCTTGGGCATAATGAAAACATTGAGAGCTTGCCTATACCACAAATATTTGTGGAAAGCACATGGTGCCATTTTGCCAGACTACTCTTATTTGTTAAACTGAGTTAAGTGTAACGCGATTCCAAAAACTGCCTTTAGAATGAAAGACAAGGCTTGTAAAGCCAGGGAGATAATTACCGCAATCTGGGTTACAGAAAATGCAAAACAAAGGAGCACAATCCCATTTTGTGTGTGTGTGTGTGTGTGTGTGTGTGTGTGTGTGTGTTGCGTGTGGGTCTTTTTGTTTTGTTTTGTTTTGTTTTTTTCCCTTTGTTGATGTACCCAAACATGTAAATATTCCATGGCATGTGTTGTACGGAGATGAAAATCAACCCGAATCCTGCACAGACAGAACAAAACACATCCTCTGTAGTGGACAGTGGCATATTCGTGGTGGGAATATCTTTTCAGAAGGGAGGGCTTATTTTCTGTTTTATTCTCCCTCCATCTAGCAAACACCCACCCAAGTGTGGCAGTTATCACCCGTTGCCAAGACTCTGACACCCACCTAACCTTCCTTTGAAGCTGTCAATCTATTTTTGCACAAGGAAATAAAAGTTAATTTGAAAAGAACTTGGGTTCTAAAACCTTTCCTATGAATCCATAAAAATACTGAAGAATCCTCCACTCCTTCCTCCCCATGTTGTTTTACAGGGATTATTATGCTATCAGCCTTCCCATTGTTAGGACTGTTGTCCTTTGGGATGGTTTTGTAGACTGGACCATTCCTTTCTTTGTCTGCCAATTGTTTCTAGATCTAAACCACTTTCTGAGACAATTATTTCCATACGTGTATGTGTATGTAAATATTAATAATCATTGCACGTGTGTATACTTACGTGTGCATAAATAAACACCATTCCCACACATATTTCCCATCTTTAAAGAGCTAGTTCTTACTCCATAAAAAGATTCCTGTTCCCCAAAGCAGGTTGTTAACGTTCTGTATTAAAGAGAAAGAGCAAACCTTCCACGTTTCCTTGTTTTATGTTTAGAAGAAGTGAACCTTACAGGTCTGAGCTAAGCTTTTTGGTATGTTTTAGCCGAGTCCAGATTATGGGCTGTAGGTTTTGAAACTCACATCACCCAGTTTTCTCAAAAACCGTCACCGCAGTTCCCTCTTTAAATTTCATCTGGACTGTCTCTTACAGCCCTGCTGACCCCATCATTTCCTTCTCTTATTACTAACATGCTTCTCCCCACATGCACAACAGGATATTTTTCAGAGGAAAAAACAAAAATATATGAGGGGTTTCTTTCCTTCCAGATGTAGACATCTTGTCACCCGTATAGCAATAAGAAGACATAGAAAATGAACCTGAGCTTCGAAGAGACAAAATATAGGACGTCACGAAGGTGCATGTAAGGATAAACCCATGAAGCCCTCGAAGCAGGATTTGGCAACAGAACTGTCCCATTGAGCCAGAAAGCCAGCCAGGGCATAGAATCTTGTTATTATGACTTGCTCTGTGAGTAAGACCTGCAGGGAGGGTGTGAAGGCTGCCTAGTGTGAAGCCTGTTTAGAATAGTGGGGGGAGTGTGCAGTGAGTCTAATCAGGCTGTGGCTGCTTCCAACCACCTTACAATCTAAAAAACAAGGCAAAAATAACAGTTTTATGAAAAAATCCCTAAATAAGATCATGGATCCCATTTTGAATTCTACTCCATTAAAGACGGGTAGTCCCAAATATAGAAACAGTTAAACTACCTGTTAGAAACTGGATGAGAAGCGATGCAGCATTTGAAAGAAAGTAGTAGCAAATGCTCATGATTAGAAATGAGCACCAGGTCAGTCACAGAGGGAGCGAAGATGAACCACTTGGACAATTTTGGTGAAGAAAGGCTCAAATGCTAATTTGTACTCTCTGAATTATGTGAAGCATTATTGGCTCTTTTCCTCTATAGCTTTCATTTTCATTTCTAAACATGATTGAATTGTTTTTTTCCTTCACTTAATGTTTGATTGAATCATGTGAAATTTATACCATTTGACAATTTTTGACTTACAAAAAATTTAATTTTATACAGTTCAGCCTAACAATTCTTTCCCTGAAGATAATGTGTCTATTTTCTTCTGATTGACTCATCTTAGAGTCCACTATTATTTTTGTATTGTTTTCTTTCTTGTCCTCTGCTTTCAAATTTAGTCATTCTTCATATTTTAATGCCTGTTGAAATTTTAGAGAATGGTTGGTTAAATGAAAAGAAACCATTTAAAACCAGTGTTTAATATGGGGTCAAAATGGGATTATTTTTCTTTCAGTTCTATTCTGAGGCCCTCTGTATATAGCTCAGTTTTCCAGATCATTCGCCCACTACAAATATTAGGGGCAGGATGTCATGTTTGATGGCCTCAAGGCTTTTACTTCACTTCAAGTCTTACAAAGGGAAACTTGATTTTAAAAATATTCCATGCAAAAGGAATAGGGTCAGAGCAAATATGTTCATAAGCTCTATTACAGACTTAAAGTGATCCTTTCGTAAACTCAGAAGTCCCAAGGGTGGGGAAGGGAGTTTCCACAGAGAGTGCTGTCCATATGCTGTGGGAAAGAAACGAATGGTTCTTTCCTTCCCTGCTCCTAGGAAGGGTCATGCATTCTGGAAAAAGCTGTAGACGGGAACATTCTGAAAGCAGAGTGGAAAGCAAGCATTTCTAAGATTCCCGCAAAGCCTCCCTCACTGTTAGGAAGGCTAGATTGAATAAAAGGGTAACGAACATCTGAGTGAGAGTCTGGAGTAGCCAATGCTATAAGAATTTAATGAGAGATTTTCAGCACCTTTTCCAGATTTTAGGGGAAGGCATGAATGGTGAAATTAAAAGCCAGATGAGTTTTAACCCAACCGTTCCAGTTGCCCAATAGAGATAATGGAACTTCATCGGTTTAGAAATAACACTGAAAGGGTGATTTTAAAAACTTAATACAACTTGGCACAAGTAATGCATGAGCACAAATCTCAATTCTATTTTACTTCCCTGGCATATAAAAGCTGTACTTTACATTAGTCCTAAATATGAGTTTTGTTCAAAAAATTTCCATAGCATCATTCACTGGGAAGTAAAAATATTAATCTTCATACGACTCAAAATTATAATAATGTCTCTTTATACTAGTCTTCATAATTAGCAAAAGTAGAAACAATTTCAATATTTATTTTGAAACCAATAGGTGGTGCTATAAATTTCTATATTTTGCAATATGCTCTTTTATTTTCCCATTTCTCAGCGGCATTAGAAGTTTCCCTACTTATCACAGTAAAATTTTTCAGTGCCAAAAGACAAAAAGAAAATGCCTGCATTGACTTTCCCATTCACTTAGCCACAGTGATATGTCTCTTTTCCATTGGAAAATCAACTATAACTCAGTGTGTGAACTAAAATGCGAGGAATCTATATAACTTTTGGCAGAAAAGTATATTTATGGAAACAGACCCATATATAATTCTCTGCGGTCTCTTTCTTTTCCTAGTCTTTCCACTAATGGGAATGCCATAGAGGAACATAATTGTAATATTTAATCTAATATTTCACTGTATGAACTATCTTATGGTATTAGATTTATAGAAAAAGCAGTAACGACAGCATCATGGGGTCATGATTCTGTTGTCATGGTATCATGGACCCCCAGAATCATGGAAGACAGGAGGACCTTGAGATCAGGCAACTATAGATGAGACAACTGACAAAATAGAAGCTGAAAGTGCTAGAAACAGGAACTTGATATTTGTCATCATGGGAACCAACATGTTTCTGCTATAAGACAAAAAAGTTCTGAGGGATCACAGACAATGCAAAATTAAAATCCAAATTCTACTACAACTTTCAAGTATAAATAGTAACCTCAAACTGATGAGTTTCATTGATTATAGACCTTGAAGATAAAAATCTAAATCATTTTCCTTCCCTTGTAAGAGGTATGGAAGTCCTTCACAAACTTCCAGGTGTGTATATGTGCATGTATATATATGTGCTTGTGTATGTGTGTGTGTGAGGCTGACACACTGGAAAAACAAGAGGTTCAATGAGGTCTTGTAAAAGAGCCAAAAAAGGACTATGACAGTTGCAACTAGCTGCCATCTCAACTCTATCATTCCTCAAACATCTGGGTGATTTTTACCTCTCTTCTTCCAGATGTTTTGGTAGCTAGTAGAAATAGCCTTAAACTCTTGTCAGTACTGAATGAGCAGCCTAGTTACAACTGGAAGATGTGTTTGTAGAAGACATCATAATTTGCATAAGATTACACCCTGTGCAGCAAAGCTTCCTCCTTCCCAGCAGGAGCCCTTCCTGGTCTGGCTAGTTAGTTCCTGCTTCTCCCAGGCTTGCCCTTCAGGGGTCAGGCTGCTTCCTCCTGGCTTAGCTGGTAGGAAGTGGACTGAGCCAACTATTAAATAGTCATTTTTCTATTCACATTAAATATTTCATAATGTTTAGGATACAAGAAAGAGGAAATCATGACTTAAGAGTAGAAGCAAATGTCTCTTAGGAGGCATTAATAAAAACATGGTATCTAGAAAAGGGAGTTGAGAGTGCTATGCTATACTGTGCTGGGCACTGCATTCTAGAATGAATTTTGACCAATTAGTGTGCAACTGAAGGGGAGTAACAAGAATGAAGAGACGCGATAAGCCACATGAGAAAGAGTTTAAGGAACTGAAGATTTCAGGAGGAGTAAGAGACTATCGGTGAGGATGCAAGAGGGTAGGATAGGATAACTGTCTCCTAGTAATTGACGAGCTGTCATATAGAAAAGACATGAAAGTTATTTGATATGATTCCAGGATGCTTATCAAGGATTAATTGAAAGAAGTTGTCTTTTAGTGTCTCATTTTACTGTCAAGATATTAGCATTAGATATAGATAGCGTTCTTTCACCATTATAAAGTGAAATATAACACAAAGTGAATCCAACAATAAACTGAAGTGAAATAGACTTAAGTAGTCAGGGCATGTTTTGGCTCAATAGCAAAAAGAACTTTCTTAAAATGGATCTATTCAATAAGTATTTATTGAAAACCTATTAGGTACCTGGTACTTTTCTAGGCACTGGAAGAGAAAGCAGTGGACAAAAAAGAGTTCTTGCTCTCACACTTCTTTTATTCTAGGGTGAGAGGGATAGACTCATTAACCAGAGAAATAAAAATACAACACGTAATATATCTGGAGGTGATTAAGTGCTATAAAGGAAGAGGGGATAGAGCGGCGGGGTGCTCTTTAGATAGAGAAGTCTATTAGTACTATCTGCTCATGGAAGAGACCACGTAGGAGGCACGGGATAATAAGAGCTCATCATAGAAAGTGTTCCAGTAGAGATTGGTTAACCAATTTGGAGGGGTATAAAGTATGTGCACTTACATGTTTCTGTGCTTAGGTATCCCACTAGTTTATATATTTATTTTGAACCTGGGGAATGTCTCATTCATCTCTTCATGGCTAACACTTACTACCTACTACATGGTAGTGCTTCATCTAAGTGTGTAGAATGAAAGTTCTACAGGGAATTAGGCAATGGATACAACGTACAACCCTCCAAATCCTGTCCCAATTCAGATGATATATGATTTATTTCCTTTGTGAGCATTCGCCCTCTTCCATCTCTTTGCCAATTCTATCTTCACCTTTCTTCTTTAAGCCCTGAACAAGTGAGTATTAGTTTGGCTTTTTAAAATTGCAGAGATGTAAGATATGATTGAAAATAGGAAGTGTGGGGAAGATAAGGTTGCACAGGAAATCACCTAATCCCTCTGGTTGCAGTACTTTTAGTACAGGACTCCTCCCTGAGCACATCTGGTGGAAAACAGGAATAGTAATTCAGCCTTTTGGGGCAGGTGGGGGGCACAACTTGCTTAGTTAGGATTAGATTCAGCTACATGGAAAGAAAATCGAAATTAACGATGGCTTAAATACTCAAGGTTTTATTCTCTCATAAAAATCCCAGAGGTTGGACATTCAGGGCTGGTAAAGCAGTTGCATAAAATCTTCAGCAAATCATCATCGTTTGAGGTCTCCATTACACCTAGAATGAGGTTCTCTCATATATATATATGATCCGAGGGGTTACTGGAGGGCCAATCAACACATTATGAATCTAAACTTACAAAAGTAAACACTAATATCTGAATTACTTTCATCTGTTTCATGTGTTAAGAGATTTTGTTTAATACCTGAATTTTGGTGCTAAAGAAATTGGAAAATTGCTGATCTCTTTTCCAGATGAGGACACTGAGGAGAAATTGTTTTGCTTGAGACCTCAGAGCTAACTATCGGCAGGGCCAAAACGAGAACCCAAATCACCTAATGACATCTGTGCCATTTCCACTGTTAGGCTAGTTGGTATCTTATTCAAATCCCATGGAACAGTGAACACAGAAATAGAAGAACTGAGGGCTACCCCACTGTTGAATCTATGAATCTATCCACCAGACGTTACGCACTTTCAGTGTTCAGTAAATATTACCGTCCACATGAATGATGAAAAATTTTAGAAGAAAAAGGATGTTGTCTTTATTAATATCGTACTGTTTGGGGCAACAACATTACACTCTGAACAACATGAGAAAGTGCAGAAGAAACTGTTTCTTGATACATAAGAATATTATGTATGTCCCTTTAAGAAAGTGAGTTCCATCACTACACCAATCGGTTCTAAAACAGTCTTGTTTTGCCCTTCTTTTACTTTCTTGCTTCAAAGAACTTCCAAAGGTGTTTGGAGTAAATTTTGTCCATGAGCTACAGAACCATGAAGATGTAGGACAACTGATTTGGTAAGATTGGGTGGGAATTGCTTCCTTTTTACATCAAAACTACTAGAGAAAGTCAGGGCTTTGCCTTTATGTCTAAGTAATGCAAGCCATTAAGATGGAGCCTCCGTGAAAATCGGGCAAAATTGTTTCAAACAGGGGTTGGATATATTTAAAACTGAGCAATCTGCCAGAATCAGTTCCTATTTTGTGTACGGTCAAACTGATTGAATTACCGTTTTTGCCTAGAACCACAGAAGTCCAGGAGAATTCCGGGGCCAAAACCACAAACAATGGTTCTTTGTCTAAGGGGACCCCATGGTTGGGGTTTTACCCGCAACCATGTGTGATTTCAATGTAGAGCAGAATAATTAAGAATTCAGCTCCGTTCCAGAACAGGTCATACATCTGTCGATCGCTGCTCAGCCCAGCCCCTCGCATATGAACAGAATATTCTACTACACATGGAGGCATGCAAACACCTTTCCCATTTTCTCAGTGATTTAGAAGTGAAAATTCTTGTGCCCGTAATCTGTTCCTTCTCAGTTTAGCAACATACAGAGTGAACCAGTTTCTCCTACTTATGAGAGAATGGCGTGAAAGTAGGTGAAGCTGGCAGGAAACCCAGCATCACCACTCTGGGATCTGCTGGAGAATCAGACAAGGGAGGTGATAGGCAGATGACACCACTGAAGCGATGCCTTCCAGGGCTGCACATCTGGGCTGTGCTGGTGCCAGGAATGAAGCATGTGCTTTGATTAGCTGCAGCTCAGAATGAAAATGTGGAGAAGCAGAGCATGCTGTACACCATGGCCAATAATGCAGAGATGTTCAGGGCTCAGTGCTGACTCTGCGTGTGTGTGTGTGTGTGTGTGCATGTGTGTGTGCTCATGCGCGCGTGCACGCACACAGGCCCGCACACCAGCAGAGTCTGCAATATCATGTGTTCCTGCTTCTGAATAACAGCATCTAGTCTCCTAAGCACAAGTTATCCATGGGCTCTGGAGGTTTAGGTATGCTGCATGGAAAAAGCCCACTTTATGTGTGTCAGGAGAATAATGAAACAGTAGTTTGTCAGAAGGTCTTTGCTTAGAATCATGATAGATCCGTGGCTGGCTGATTAAATAATATGAAAAGATATTTCCTTTCTCCCTAAATCCATCAGGACTTGGTGTTTGGAGAAGGTGAAGAAAATGTTGTAACATTTTAATAGATTCAGGTATTCTTTGAATGTAGTAGGCATTTAATATTTATGCAGTTACTGAAGACACACCATATATGCACATTTAAATGTACAATGATTGAACTGCTCAAAAATCATGTTTATTTTCCCACTCACTTTCACCTAGCAGGAAGGCTATTTAAATCATATAATAGAGCCTATAGTTGATTAGGATAAGCAACTAACAAGGCCCTTGAGTTGGACTCATTTTGCTCATTACCAATGCTGTTTAGACAGCTTGTATTCAGATTCAAAGACCAGGTTCCTAATGACTGGGGAAAGCATACAGTTGTTCACTGCTGCAATCAGTTGGGGAGATTCTGTATCAACAGCCTGGATGGCCTGACCACCCTAAATCTTATTTAGTTATTTTCATAGTAGATATTTGGCCTGAATAAGGCAAAGAACCTTTTCATCTTGTCACTGAATATTGTCTTATGACATGATTCTGACATAACAGTTCACAGCTATAGTGATTCAGTGCAGTAAAAGAAACAAAACGGTTGATTTCGCAAGACTTATCTTGGCCTATTGGCTGGGCATGTAAATAGCAGATCATAGAAGTATTCTTAGAGCCTTGACCCTACCATAATATTAAGGAGTAAAGGAAAATGAGATACAACACATGTTTTCTATTCCCTTATTTATGGTTCCCATAGAAATCAGTGTAGGTGCTTTAAAATGGTAGCAAGAGAATCATAAGTTATTTAGTTGTAATTATTGAATCTGAGAGCTAGAAGGAAACCTGGAGGTTTCTAATCAACTTCCCTTATTGTAGATGAGAAACTCAGGACCTAGAAAATTTAACCTTTGTTATCTCCAGAAACAAGAGCCCAAAATACAAGCCACAATTCTAATGTCTTCTTTTCCCATTTTCTGTCCCATTGATTCATTAAGGCCAAATGTTATTAAATAAAAATAAGGTTTAGTGTGTCCTTGCTATCCAGATCACTTTTGGTTGAACCTCCAAACTTAACTTCCTTCTGGTTTCTGCTTCCAAACCTCCTGCTGCCACCCAGTTCTCTCTGGTTACCAGAAATTTTAATTTTTGTCCATAGTTAAAAAGTTTCCAGTCCACAAACACTATGGAATTCTTGTTTTTAGCCCGGAAGTTCTCTATGAATGAGGGGAACCTAAAGAAAAGGGTATTTCTGAGGTCATTCTCAAGATTATGATGGGCTCTATGAGGATTTTGTGGCATCTAAACCAAAGCCACTTCTAAATTTTATTCCTTTATTATCCACTAGACCTGCCCATCCAGAGTCCTTTATGTTAGATAATCATCAGCCCACCAGAGGGTCTTTCCCATAATGGGCTCACAGAAAGAAGCTGCTCTGAAGCCCTCTACAGCTCTATGGCACAGACCCACACTGCTGTGGAATCAGATGAAGATAAGGGCTCTGCAGCGCACTGTGACAAAGGGACTCATGCCGTGTTGCAGTGTGTAGTGACCTAGCATTACCATATGGCTTCTAAATGTGCAATGAAAATCCATCAACCATCATGCATCTAATGAGTAAATCACACACACACACACACACACACACACACACACTTTTTATTTGATGTAGACTAGTTACATTCTTCAAGGAAAAAAATGCATCTTAGTAGAAGTATTCAATCTGTAATTTACTTCTCATTTATTGCCAAAATGAGCACAAAACCAACAACGTGAGATGGTAAAGCCCTGCTACCCTGCACTGAGAGTTGCTTTTTTGCGTGAGAAGCATTTTCTGGAGTTGCTTTGAATAGGCCCTCAGACACCACTTCAGTGTCAATGCTGCTGCCATGTGGGGCTTTACACTGAAGTAGACTAAATGTCCGTGCATTTTGCTTAATACCGAAAAAGATCTTGTTTGTGTTTAATTACAGAGTTGTGTTGGTGCTTGGAGCCCATGTATTAATTTTCTTCTTGGTCCAAACAAGATTCTACAGATTGTTGGGCCACATCTTTGACACTGGATCACCTTGGAGGGGCTGCCTAGTGAGACTATCACATCACATCATTCTAGAAGGGACCTCTAGGAATGTCATCTTGCTGATCCAAACCTCCTTTGGATTTTTAAAATGTCCCCAATTTTAAAAATGCCTTTTAAACTGGAGATAGTCACTCCTGAGTAGTTAACTAAGAAGTTTGTATTTCATCATCTCCTGCTTAGAAGAGTGCAAACAGCTCAATTTCAGGTGTGCAATAAGACCTTCCCGTGGCACGTCCGCAACTAGAACTGGGGATGGGTCACAACCCACATATGCAAATTCTATTGGCAAGTCTGGGATCTTATGAAACAAAGCAATACTGTTAAGATTCTCAGGAGAATTTGGGGTCAGGAAATGTAAATGGATAGGGATAAATTAATATCTTTATAAGTCTTGTAGAATTCTAGGTTATGTTTTCTGAATTTTTGCCATATGATAAAGCCTAAGAAAGAATTCTAGAAATTATTCTAAAAGGATCATTACACAATTTTATTTGCTCTTCCCACTTATTTAAAGGGGTAATGATATTTATAAAACTTTGAGAACGAGACGTGCTTTCAAGAATTGGCAAAGATTTCAGATGAGACTTGCAAAGGCTATTTGTAAAGATTCAAATTTGGCCCAAAGGTCATTGGTTGAGAATTTCATCATTATGCTGTAAGCATCTTTGTTTATCTACATCTATATACCTATATTTTACATATACCTGTATATATCTTATTCTATAAGCATCTTCAGACTTAAAAAGTTTTAGTAAAGAACTACAATTTCAAACCCTCAGTATACAAAATGATGCATAATTCCACCAGAATTTCAGAATGCAAAAGGCTCAGAAGATCTTTTTGGAATTAGGATAAGCTTTGAGGAAAATTCCCAAGTTTATCATAACCAATAGGAATAAAAACTGCCCCAGCTACAGAGAGATTCAACTCTCTGGTAGATTAGCTAGTTGGTTAAATTCAGCTAGTAAATTAATTTTATATTCTCTAATAATTAGCTTTGTTAATCTTGTGCCATAAGAGACAAATGGCATTTCTTGTTGAAAAATACTTATTCCAGTGAAATCTAACCCCAAAATAGGTGCTATATTAAAATACAGCCCAGTTTGTTTAGAGTGGTGGGATGGGGTGGGAGGGTGAGGCAAAGCACAAGAGGCTGAATTTTTTGGAATAGCATCCTGTGTTTCTACCACCTCCTAAATGGCCATCAAAGAAAGCAAAGGCAAAGACTCAGGATTGACACACTGTCTCTCTTTCTCTCACATCTGATTTGGTCCCCAAGTTACCCACTGAAATCAGTGCAGCTGACAGCTGGTTTTGATTGAGAACTGCAGCATTAAAAGCAATAGTAGCAGCCGACCATTGCCCATAGTCAACTACCTTTTCCTGTGGAATGGAGAGCTAATTACTTGTCTTGCAATTTCTTCCCCTCTTCAAAGGAAATCAGTTTGATTCCTCCAAAGTTATCAAGCATAAAAGAACTCTGCCCCCAAATCAGGATTGCCCTTTTTCATTTTCCTCATGATTTCTGAGATTTTTACTGTCGTTACTCTGGTCTTCATATCCTGCTTCTCTGCTTCCACTTAGATGTGCCAATTAAAGAAAGATATGGTTTATTTAAAAAATATGGTCCTAGGGCTGACTGTAAAGAGACCTCTTAAACAGGCCTGAACTCTTCATCAGGATTAGCTGAACATAGTAAGTAAATCCCATGTTGAATGGTGACCTTGTAAAGGCTCCAAGAAGCAGGACTGTACTGGGCTTTGCAGCAGCTTAAATGAAAGAAACCTCCTTCTTCTCTTGGGTCTCACCAATCCTGGGCCAGGCTATGTAATGGGCAAAGTGCCCACTTTAAGGGGCCACAAGAGCAGTCTAATAAAGTGGTTTCCCAAATGTGGTCCCAGGACCAGCAGTAACATAGGACTTATTAGAAATGCACATTCTCAGGCCCCATCCAGCCCTGGTGTAGGACACAGCATGCTGTGTTATAAGAAGCCCTTCAGGTGATTCTGATACATGCTAGCATTTGAGAACCACTGATCTAGAGCATCAACAGTATTTCTGTTGATGCCTGTTGGCTTAAACCTGATTTAACTTCCCTAGGGGGAATGCAGAATCCTGGATTGTAAGGAAAGTTGGATGGGCAGATAAGTCAACGGCAAAAAAACACCAACATACCTTGACTATGTAAAGACAACTCGATATTTAGATCTCTCTCTCTGTCTCAGACATATCAGTTTACAGATACAAAACCATTCATTTACTCAACAAATGTTTGTTGCTATATATCACAAACCATTCCAGATTGAGAGTACTATAGTAAACAAAATACACTAAGCTCCTGATCTCATGCTACTTACAGTCTAGTAGGGAAGAATTTTAAGCCTATAAGCAAGTGAATACATGAGGTTAGTAATAAGGGGATAGGGAGTGACAGGGTAGGGGTGGAGTGCTATTTTGGATAAAGGGGCTAGGGAAGTAGAGATAACTCTTGAGCCTTGTCTCATATCTTCTTAGCCATCTTTCTTATTTCATCCTTTGCTGCAGCAGCCAGATTCTCATCATCTAAGAGCATGTCAACTTAGTTGTACCTTGATCTCTATTCTCTTTTCAGAGGCTTCTCTGCCCCACTGAATTTATTCCCCTTGAGCATCCTGAAATGCATGAACTCACTTGGTCAAGGGAAGTAACATTCCCTTTGGTACCTTTTGACCAATTGGAAAGGGGTGTGGTAGATACATACTTGCCTCTTCCTCATCTGGGTAGACAGTTAAGGGGAGTATTCTTCATGCTCCACAGAGGGACCTAGCCGGACTGAGCTCTGGCTGCCCACAACATCGACCAGCTCACTAATGTACCCTTGGTTTAGCTTTCTCTCCTTCCTCCTTGACTCCCTTCCTTGGGATCAATTTTCCCCAAAACTACCTGCATCCAAACCTTTGTTTCAGGTTCTGCTTTTGGGGAAACCCAGACCAAGACAGTAGTCCTCTGTAATGAGGTGGTATTTCAATAGAGACGTGAGAAATGTGAGGGAGGAAGTCAGGCAGGTATCTTGTGGAAGAGTGTTCCAGACAAGAGCAAACGCTGTGAGGCAGGATGGCATATTCCAGGATCAACATGAAACCCACGTAGCTTGTGTGGAGTGGGCACCGGGGAGTAAGAGTGGTAAGAGGTAGAGGTAAGAGGGTACCAGAGGAGGCAGGATGCCAGATCGTGTGGGGCCTTACAGGCCATGAAAAGGACTTTGTTCTGAGTGACAAAGGAAGCCAGGGAGATTTTGAACAAAGGCATGGATCTGAAAGATGTTTTTAGAGGATCACTTTGTCTCCTCTTTTCAGAATAAACTATAGGGGAGCAAGGGTAGAATCAGCAAGACCATTTAGGAGATTTTTACCATAATTCAGGCAACTTGGACTATGATGGTAGCAGTGAAGGTGATGAACTGACAGAGGGGGTTCTTGGGTTGGATATAGAGTGAAAGAGGAATTAATGATGTCTTCAAAATTTGTGGTCTAAATAATTGGCATCAATGGAGTTGCCAATAAAAGTATCCAAGAGAGAATTCCTGAGCAAAATGAAGGGAACGTAATTTGAAGAAAAGGAAACCACAAAACAGTTAATTTATATTCTGGTTCATCAGTAACAATCTAATAGTTATGGCCATTGATGAATCACACATTATTCTTAGCCTATAAACTGCATGGACACTGTCCAGAAGAGGAGGAATTAAGCCTCCATCTTTTCCTAGGACATAGCAGACATGAGAACATTCTCAAATAATGTTGCATCAACTACTCTTCATGATTATATTTAATCCTTAAATCAACTTGAATGTTAGGTGTATTTATTCTCATTTTATAGATGATGGAATTGGCAAATAGCATAGCCAAGTCACTTCTCCGAGGTTTCCCTGCCTAAAAATGACAGGTCTCAGATTCAAGCCCAGGTCTCCCTGACTCCATTTGTCTCTGCTCCTAACCAGCAGTATCTCCTCCTCTCTTTCCCATTTCTAGCACGATGACTTGTCAAACCTTAATTCCTCCACTATTGCCGACCTATGTAAGGTTGGAAATTTCTTTTTCCTCTCTTATTCTTTTTTTTAAACAACACAGAAGTTTATTTCTCTCTCACGTATTGGTGAAATACAAGGATTCTGTAGATCAGTGGTCCCCAACCTTTTTGGCACCAGGGAGCGGTTTCAAGGAAGACAGTTTTTCCACGCACTGGGGTGGGAGGGATGGTTCAGGCAGTAATGCGAGCGATGGGGAGTGATGGGGAGCGATGGGGAGCGGTAGACGAAGCTTCGCTCGTTCACCCACCACTCACCTCCTGCTGTGCGGCCCGGTTCCTAACGGGCCTGGTACGGGTCCACGGCCCAGGGGTTGGGGACCCCTGCCGTAGATGATACACAGATTCAGAGTATTGGCCCAAGACTCTTTCTGTTTTGTTTCTCTGGTAGTTTCTTTTAAGTCTTTTTCCTTCTACCTCTTCTGCAGTAGGACTTGGATCAGACTGAATTCCAGGTAGGTTCAGTATTAGGTGCAAAACTCTTCTACCTTAAATATCCCACCCTGGGTAATTATACCAAATTGTTTTTCTTTTACCTTTTTCATTCATCCCTTTGTCACCTTTCTCTACACTCTTCTAAAATGTTTTTCTCTTTCCTCATTTCAATGCATCTTTCTCTTGATGACTTGACTATTAAAGGTTAGATCTTTTCTGAGATGAATGCAAATGGTTCTACAATGGAATAACATGTACCAGTTGGCATGATGTATATATTGTATGATGGTTTTGACTCTACTTTCCCCTTCTTTTTGAATATTTGCAGTACAGGTCAGTTTCCCTCAATTAGTGCTTCAGGGTCACCCCTTGTATTTGCGTTCCACTCAGAAGACTGGGGTTGAGTCCGGCAAGAGCAGTAACCAAAGGAGTTCTCAGAATAGGTTGGATATTAACAGGTACCTACTCATAGAGAACCATGAATGCAAAGAGAGAATTCAAGTTATATATAATCAAGGAGAAGAACCCAGGTCATAGCCAGAAAAGCAAGACCAAGTTCAGGCCTAAAGAATGAGGTGAGGTTGTAAATAAGAGATTGTGTAATGACGTCATAAGCCAGAAGGATCAGAAACACACGGAGTGTAGTATATGAAGTAGGTTAGGACAAGCAGTTCAGAACTAAGACTGTGACCAATCAGAAGGTATTGGAAACCTGTTTTTATGTGAGGCCAGCTGCTTGGTACAAGGATAGATTTAATGGATTAAAAGTCTGGAAACTAGATCTTATTTGTAAGTAGAGGTATTGTGGGAACTACAGGCTAATAGCTTACACGTTCATCATTTAATTAGCCAGGGTCAGTGCTGACAGCTGTTTCTGTGTAAATATCTTCACCCCGTTGATTCCTTCATTCTTTCACTCTCATCAACAGTTTCAGACATGTTTCGAGCCTATGTTTTACGTCCAGTACTCTATTTGGGAGGAGAACTGGAAATAGGAAGGTGAACTGGCATAGTCCTTGTTCGTAAGGAGTTTTTAGTTTTGCTTGGAAATAGATTTAAAACATAAATGACATGATTTGATAATGCTCTGATGGAGGTAGATATGAAGTTCAATGGCGGCACAGAGCATCACGATCCTATGTCAGAAGTTGCTTTACAGAGAAGGTTGCACTTGAGCTGATTCTGGAGCATTAGTCAGAGTTTGCTGGGCACACAGAGGGAAGGGGACAAGTGGCACAGGAGCAGGTGTTCCAAGCAGGGCAACCTGCAAGTGCTGCGGAATGATCAGGTCTGGTGTGCTCAGGAAACTTCAAAGAAGTTGGTGTCACTATACATTCAAGGACATGTGCTGGTTGTTTCCGGGGGAGGGGGTTGGCCAAAGATGAGACTGGAAGACCTGGGAAGGGTGAGATCCCGGAGGCACTTGCACTCCATCTATTGAGTGCAGATTTTATTAGGTAGATGATGGTAACTCATTGGGTGATTGCAGGAGGGGACCCACATGAACTCAACATTAGAGAAAGCCTTCTGAGGGCACTCGTGGCCGTTTGAGCTGTCCTTTGGAGTATAGAAGCAAGCAGTTACTAGGTGGAGCTGTAGTGATCAGAGACCCTTGAAGAGGCATTATAAGCAAAAACAGAAGGCCCTCTTTCCCCAGAAATTTAGAATATTAGACGACAAGAAGTTTGGAACTACTTTGGCAATAGCCTTTCTTTTCCTAGGTTTTCTTTGAGCCGGTAGTCTTTGAGAAGTACCACTGATACATTTTTTTCTTCTTCCTTCTTTTTTCTTTAAAGAAATGATTTTCAGGTAATTTAAATCAATTCATTTCTTTACTGCAAAGCCCTAGCATTTTGAATGGAAAGAGCTGTCTTAAAGGAAACCCATGTGTTTTTTTCAGTACTAATATTTGACTAGTGAGCAAAAGCACTTCTTTGTCTGAAGAAGACATTCTCTAAAGAAAGTTTTTTCTGGACGTGGGTCATGGAGTCTCTTGCCCCAAGTACCAAGGGTGTACTGTAATTCCTGGCTCTATTAGTTAAGTGTTTTTCTTAAGGAGAAAGTGTTAGGTGTGTTTACCCCCCTTTTCCTTAGGGGAGTGTAAATATCACCCCCAATTCTTTCTAGACTGGCTTTAATTGAAGAAGAAAGTAAAGCAACATTCACTGGGGAGGAAGTTGAGTGACTATGTTTCTATAAATAATATGTGTTTAAAGGTAGGATCCTTTGAATGCATTAAGGGAAAGTACTGCCTCTAACCCTGATGCCTTGGACCAAAGATCCTTTAGGCCAGAGACAGCATCTTACATCTCCTTTTGTTGCCTTGCACTGCACTGTATTCATAGCAGGATCTCAATAATGTTAGGCACTCCGGAGAGTGATGGAAATTTGTGGGAGAACTGTGTGGAGAATTGGGCACTGATTCTGTGTTCCCAGTGCTTCCCAAGCTTGCTTGATCATAACAAGGGCTCCTCTGGGGCTTTTAGAGCACAGACTCTGGAGCCCTGTCCCAGACTCCTAGATGGATTAGGATCTCCAGGGAGAGGTGCCTGAGAATCTGTATACACAGCAAGTATTCCAAGTGACTCTTAAATTCAGGCAAGTTTGGGGAATGCAGGTTTAAAGTGTCTACACCCTAAATGAGGTATAAATTCCTAGGGGTAAGTGGGAGAAGATACACCAAGAGTCAAATATAGAAATAACATTTTTAGTTGAAAATTTGATATAATTCCCCCGGGACTCAAAGTGTGGTCCAAGGACCAGCAGCATCAGCGTTACCCAGGAACTAGTCAGAAATGCAAACATCCATCTCTGACTTACTGCATCAGAATCTTCATTTTGACAAACCTCCAGTGATTTTTGCGTATGAAAATTGGAGGAACATTGATCTAGAGCAGGGGTCAGCAAATTATGGCCAGTGGGTCAAATGTGGCCTGTTTTTGTAAATAAGGTTTCACTGGAACAAAGTCACATCTACTTAGTTATATACTGTCTCTGGCTGCTTTAGTTCTTCAGCAGAAGAGGTGAGTAATTGCAACAGAGACCATATGACTTACACAGCCTAAAATATTCACTGTCTGATCATTTACAGAAAGTTCATTGACCTCTGATCTGGAGCACATGGTATGCTTAGGAGTTTTCCAATAATAGTGCATAATATATAATAATAATTGCAATAGCAATTCACTTCAAACAGAACTTTAAAAAACCTTAAAAATCCCATTTTCCCTCCTGTTCATTTTAAGTGTGAGATGTAAATGTTCATTGGGATATTACTTATTTTATAATCTATGACTATGTCACATCTATCTCAAACACCTTAATTAATCTCCTGCTGCCAATGAAATCTAATTCATCACATGGCACTTAAAAGCTTTCCAGTACCTAGACCGAGCCTTCAACCTCCTCTCTTATAAACCTCTCTGGCACACGATGCCTCTTGTCAAACCAAATTTCTGGCTGTTTCTAGCATCTAAACATTACCTTTTTGCAGTTAAAACTCCAGACAAATTTTTTTTTATGCAGAAAGCTTTCCCATTTCTCTCCCATGATATTTAATGTACACCACTAGTATTTAACTTTCTTATGTAATGCCCAATTTGTACCTACTTTATCTTGTCCAGTAAAGTAGATACATCTTAGGAGCTGAGATTGTATTTTGATCCATTTTATAATTTCAAAGGGACCAAATATATACAGGTGATGCATTGTGGATATTTATGAGTTGGATATTAATTCTTTGTATTCAAAAGTGACTGGATCTCAACCAGACTCTTGTGACTGGGGTGTGAGTGTCAAGGAGGAAAAGTCCCAGGAGCCAGGTCAAATAGACAGGGGTAGTTTCTAGGGTCATTGTAGCAGGTGTTGCTGGTGCTTGCCCATATCCCTGCAGACAGTTGCAGGTAATCTTGAAGGAAGGTGAGACAGGAAATGATGAATAAATTTCCCAGCTTCCTTACTCCTTGTTGGGAGAGCTCTGAGCAGTGTTCCACTCAGTCTCTTGGGATCCCAAAGGCATGGAGCCCAGTGGCACAGAGGTATAATCCATTCCTTAGAGACCATAATCTTAGTCCTTTCGGGCTGCTATAGTAGATAGCCATCGACTGGTTGGGTGGGGGGGGGTTATTCATAATAAATATGCATTGCTCATAGTTCTAGAGGCTAGGAAATTTGAGATCAAAGGGCTAGCGGATTAGTGTCTGGTAAAGACCTGCTTCCTTGGGCTTCCCTGGTGGTGCAGTGGTTGAGGGTCCGCCTGCCGATGCAGGGGACGCGGGTTCGTGCCCCGGTCCGGGAAGATCCCACATGCCGCGGAGCGGCTGGGCCCGTGAGCCATGGCCGCTGAGTCTGCGCGTCCGGAGCCTGTGCCCCGCAACGGGAGAGGCCACAACAGTGAGAGGCCCGCGTACCGCAAAAAAAAAAAAAAAAAAAAGACCTGCTTCCTGGTTCATAGATGGCCTTCTAATCACTGCTTTCTCACATGGATGGCAGAGGGGTGAGGGATCTGTCTGGAAGCTCTTTTATAAAGCCACTAATCTTATTCATGAGGACAGAGCCCTCATGTCCTAATCAGCTCCCCAAGGTCCCCACCTCCAAATACCATCACATCAGGGATTAGGTTTCAACATATGTATTTCCGAGAGACACAAACCTTCAGTCAATGGCAACCATTTACTGGTTGTCCTCCCTTTCCTGTCTTCTTTCCTTGTTTCCTCACAATACTTCTTGGGATCAATTTTCCATAAAATCTTTGCACCTAAATCCTTGTCTCAGGACCTGCTTTTAGAAGAACCCAAACTATAGTAGACAATCTCTAATATGGCCCCCAGTGATTTCTGCTTCCTGGTACTCATGTTCTTGTGTAATCCCTTCCCTTCAAGTGTAAACGTGATTTAGTAGCTTGCTTCAAATGAGTAGAATATGGCAGAAGTGAAGATATGTCAGTTCTGAGGTTAGGTTATTGTAAGAATGTGGGTCTGTCTTGGGAGCTCTCTCATTCTCTTTTGGATTATTCATACTAGGGGAACCCAGGTGCTGTGTTGCAAGGCAGCTCTGTGAGGAAGTTTAGCAAATCTTCTGAAGCTGTTTGCAAACAGACCCTTCCCCAGTTGAGCTGTGAGATGACTGCACCCTTGATTGCGGCCTCATGGGAAAACCTCATCCAGGACCAGGCAGCTAAGTTGCCCGTGGACTTCTGACCAACAGTAACTATGAGATTTTAAAAAATATCTGTGGTTTTCAGCTGTTAAGTTTTAGGATAATTTGCTATACAGCAATAGATAACTAGTATACAATCTAAGACAAGAATGCATGTCAGTTTTATTGGGGATTTAGCTGAGAGATTCTCCCTGAATCTTTTAACCAGATCAAGCCCTCATGCTTCATGCATCCAGGTGCCCTGTACCTATTCCTTAGTACTTACTACTCTTGTGTTCTCTTGTTTAAAATTTGCCTTCCTAACTAGACTGCCAGTTCCATGAGGACCACTTCCATCCTTTTTACCCTCCATTTCCAGTGCCTCTAAGAATTATTGATTAAATAGGTAAAGCAGTTAGTCTGGCTGGTTTTGTATGCCATTAACAGAAACTCAACTATTTGTGTTGCAATAAAAAGTCTGGAGATGGATTCTCAGGTCCAGCTGGACTGGGGCTCAAATGATGTTCTAGGAATTCTATATGACTCATTTTTTCTGTCATTTTCTCTTTGTCTCTTTTTCTCCTTTTCTGTCACTCCCCCTCCCTCTCTCTTCTCTCTTTCCCTCCATCCTATGGATCTGCTCTCCTTTGTCAGCCTCATTTCCAAACAGACTCTTCTCAGAAAACTGGCTGCTGAAATGCTCAGACTGAAATCCCCAGAGCTGAACAAACCAGCAGAAAGAAAAGTATCTCCTCAGAAGTTTAGAAAATGCCCTGGGATTGAGTCTTTCTGAGCTAACCTGTGTCACAAGATCATCCATGAACCAGTCACTCTGACTAAGGGAACAGAATGCCCAAACTAGCTAGGCCTAGGTCCAAGATTCACCTCTAGACTCTGTAGGATGGGATGCCCTACCAAATCCATATATATTGAGCAGCTTATTCCCCAAAAGAAAATCAAGGTGGTGTTGCCAGAAGAAGAGGTAACGGATACTGAGAAGAAAATATAACCAACCAACCAACCAACCAAACAAACAACAAAACATTAAAAAAAAAAAAAAAAACCTTAGATATCCCCAGACAGTAGGGAATCAGAAATATGGGTGGCAAAGTCCAAGATCACAATTAAAAGAAAGATAATGGTATGAGTCAAATATGGAAGACAAGGTGCTACCAAGCTAATTGGAGCAATAGCAGAGAAGAAGGGAGAGTTGAAAGAAGTGTAAGGTAAGATCATGACTAAGAATATGTACAGAGAGAATGTGTCAAGATTCCCTTCCCACCTCCCCACCCCCACCTTTCTCCTACCCCATACTTGCATTCTTGGGTAGTGCTTAATGCAGAACACTGGAGGTTTAAAGAAACTGCTCACGGATAGACAAAAAAGGATATTTGATACTGGTATTTTTGTGTGAGTACAAGTATCTTTTCCCAGAACTCAACCATCACAAAGTCACATGAATAGTCACTGCCAATATCTGTGCAAATTAGCACAGTGTTAATTTATTTTCAGTTTCTCCTTAACTAAACAAGTAACATAAACCATAAGTGTCATGGTGTAATATCAATCCAGACACACCCTAACACTAGATGCAAAACAAAACTTGCAGAATAGACATTTGAAACTCTATATGTCAGCAACTCTTCCAGGGCCCATGAAAAGGCATTAACTTGAAGATATATTCAGTCTGGGACTAGCAGGTGTTGAGCATCTGCATGCTATTCACACCCTTATTATCCTGGACATAATTAAGTTGTATTACTTCATCTGAGAATCATCACCCTGATGAGACAGTTGCAGAGGTGAGATGGTGGATACCACTGACAGGAAAGTATGGTGGACTATTTTGGGGTGACCTAAAAAAGTGAATAATCAAAGGCATTTTGTACTTCCTGTATTTCTGTATAGTCTTTTCAGAATGCATTCTGTCCCTCTCTGCCTGCAGAAACCCTGGTTCTCCTCATCCCTTTCTCAACAATGTTTCCTTCAGTCTCCGCTTTGGTCCAACCCCTTGGCCTTCATGTAATGTAGGATTTTTCAATCTCCACACTATTGACATTTTGGGCCAGGTAATTCTTTGTCATAGAAGACTATCCTTTTCATGGTAGGATGTTTAGTAACATCTCTGTCTCCTGCCCACTAGATGCCAGTAGCATCCCCAGGTACCTGGGGGGCAAATTTTCCTCTAGCTGAGAACCATTGACCTAATGCTACATATTTTCCTGAGGTAACATTGAGGTGATAGAATTCATAACTGTGGCTTTATCATCCTTACTAATGGTTCCCATATTTATACCTTTGTTCTGTCACCCCTATAATAGGACATCTCTCTCTGACTGTTCCTCTCACACCCATAACTGAACAGATCTAAAACTAAACTCTATTCTTTCCCTAAATCTTCTCTTTCCCTTCTCCAGTTCCACCTCCCCCCTCCTTTCTTCTCTCTTCCTCCTCCTCTTCCTCCTTTTTCTTCTTCCTCTCCATCATCATCATCATCATCATCATCATCATCATCATCATCACCATCACCATCATCTTAGTTGTAGATGATGCCCCACCTTTACTTTTTCAAATGAGAAATCTCTGGGTTATCTTCTAGTTCTCTTTATAATATATATTCAGGATCAGACCAACCTTTTGTTGGAATCTAAAGCTTATACAATTTGATGGAACTTCTTTAAAAAGTTTGTAAGTTTACAAATCAGATAGTGTAAGGAGCTAGTGTAAGTGAGGGAACATGAAGCCTACATTTTGTTGGTTTCATTATGAATTTACCTCTATATTCATTATCTTGACACAGATAAAGACAATCTACTCATTTATATTCAATAAAAAGATAAACAGTCTTCCATCATTAATTGGGAAAAATTTTATCTAATAAAGAACAGCTTTTATACAATGCCTATCATGTGTCACGGATATTATGCATTTTTTCTTATTTAATTTCCTTTGCTACCAATGAGGAAGGGATTAATATGCTATTGTGGTTAAAAGAATGGCCACAGAGGCCAAACTGCCTCTGTCTGATTGATGGTTGCACCATCTACAATGTGACTACACAGATAACTCAGCCAATTGCAGAGTAAGTGTCCTCATCTATGAAATATAAATTTTAGTACCTACTTCACTGAGTTGTTTTGAGGAATTAAATTATCTACTATGTGTAAAACACTCAGAAGAATGCTTAGAATATAATAAAGATATTAAAAACATTAGCTATTATTATTTTCACTGATAAAAAATGAGGCTCAGAAATTAAATAACTAAACCAAGGTGATACAGTTAAGAATGGGAGAAAAGTAGAAAATTGAACTTGAAAGCTCAGGCTTTTTCTACTACTGCATCACTTCTGCAGTTCAGCCTTCATGGGTTCTGAAGAGGATTAAATATGTTACTACTGGTTTAATTGCTTTGCATATTGCCATACCAAAATGCAGAGATTAGACTGAGAGAGATAAAAACAAAAACAAACTAAAAAGTAGATGTTAGGAAGTTTGTTATTAATAAAAAGTTTGGAATTAGGAATAAATTTAACAAGAGAAATGTAAAACTCATAATATGAAAACTACAATATCTTCCTTAAAAAATTTAAGAAGATGTAAACAAATGGAAAGACATCCTATGCTCATGGATTGGAAGATTTAAATTGTTAACATGGTAATACTCCCCAAATTGGTCCACAAATTCAGTGCAATCCCTATCAAAATCCTTGTTGTCTTCCCTGCAGAAGTTGACAAGCTGATTCTAAAGTTCATATGAACATGAAAAGAATCCAGAAGAGCCAAAACAATCTTGAAAAAGAATACAGTTGGAGCACTCACACTTCCCAATTTCAAAACTTACTTTAAGTCTACAGGAATCTTGACTGTGTGACACCGGCAGAAAGAAAAATATTATGGATTAATGAAAGAGAATTAGGAGTCCAGAAAGTATCTCTAACATTTATGGTTATTTAATTTTTGATTAGAGTGCTAATACAATTCAATAGGGAAAGAACAGTCTTTTCAACAAATGGTAGCTTGAGATAACTGGATATCCACATGTAAAAGAATGAAGTTGGACTCCTACCTCAAATTACATACAAAAATCTACTCAAAATGAATCAAGGGCCTAAATGTAAGAGTTAGAACTATATAATTCTTAGAAGAAAGCATAGGCATAAATTTTGGATCAGGCAATGTTTTCCTAGATATGACACCAAAAGTACAAGCAATAACAAAAAATAAATTTGACTTTATCAAAATTTAAAAACTTTTGTGCTTCAAAGGACATCATCAAGAAAGTGAAAAGAATGGGAGAAAATATTTGCAAATCATATATCTGATAAGACACTTATATCTAGAATATATAACAAACTCTTACTGAATTGAAAACTGGGCAAAGGATCTGAATAGACATTTCTCCAAAGAAGATATACAAACAGCCAATACACGCATGAAAAGATACTTAACATCTTTAGTAATCAGGGAAATGTAAATCAAAACCACACTGAGATTTGAATTTATAAAACTCACTAGACTGGCTATAATAAAAAAGACAGATAATAACAAGTGGTACTGAGGATATGGAGAATTTGGAACACTTATACCTTGCTGTTGGAATGTAAAATGGTGTAGCAGCTTTGGAAAACAGCCTGGCAGTACCTCAAAAAATTAGATTACCAGATGACCAAGCAATTCTACTACTAAGTGTATACATATGCAAATATATGTACATAGATGTACTTGTACATCTATACTTGTACATAGATGTTCATAGCAGTGTTATTCATAATGGCCAAAAAGTGGAAACTACTCAATATCAACAAACTGATGAATGGATAAATAAAATATCATATATTGATATAATGGGGTATTATTCAGCAATAAAGAGAAATGAAATACTAACATATACTACAACATGAATGAACCTTGAAAACATTATGCTCAGTAAAATGTACCATTCACCAAAGACAAACATTGCATGATTCTATTTATATGATATGCGTGGAACAGGCAAGTTTATATAACCAGAAAGTAGAGTAATAGTTGCCTGGGTCTGGAAGAAGGGTTGGGGGAATTTGCCAAAGTTGATTTTAATTCAGTACCATCCCCAACTCAGTCTTGACTGACTCATCAGAGAGACTGCTAGTATTCTTACCACCGCTAGAAACTTCTGGGAAATTCTGACTGCTAGAAATGAGGACTGTACCCCTACACTTTCCCCACACTTAGGCCTTTCACCTGTGTTCTCTGGTGTAGGAGGAGTTGCTCATCTGATTGGTCAAACTGAAGAGACCAGGGAACCATGTGTTACTAACAGGAAGGATCGTAATATTTTAAATATTAGCTCACCTTACCACTTCTAGACTCAAATGAAGAACCACGCTCCATAAGGTATGGAATATAGCTTCCCCCGAAGCTGTGGAAGTAGCCAGGTGACATAACCTGGGGCAAAGTTTGCCCAGTGGGAACAGTATATGGGAAGAAAGAGGCAGGACAATTCCCTTTCCATCCCCACCCTAGGTACTGTTCCTAAGCTCTATAGCTCATCCAGAGGTGTCCAAGTAGCCACGTGACTCTGTGGAGCAGCGTCATCTTGTATTTACCTCCATGCATCTCTGCCTCACTTCTTTTTTCTCACTTTGGCTGCTTTGCTCCAAATAATTTAATTCTCAGTAAAGCACTAGCACTTATGTCTTGCCTCAGCTTCTGTTTTCTAGAGAAACTGGGCTAAGACAAAGAACATCTGTGCTTATCCAGCTATACAAAAGGGAGCATTCCAGTGCCAGTTCTGTTCCAGTTATTTGTAGGTGAGGCTTCTTTGAGAGGTGAGAATTTCAGGATTTAAGAACCAAACCTCATCCTGAACCTCTAAACTCATCATGTATGCTTTCTCCCTCCTCTGGTGATTAGATCATCTCACAAGGATTTCTGCTCTACTATTTCTTTCAAAATGACCATTCTGAATTCTGTGATCTTTTTGCCTGCATTTCTACTTTGGGTGATAGATTTAGTTACTTTCTGGAGTCCAAACATCACTGTACTTAACTCAGCAAAAATTTTGTGCCACATGTATGTAACCAGTTGCTGTAACCATGAGAGTTAGAGAAAATATGGTTTCTGTCTTCCTGGAAATCTCAGTGCAGTGGCAAACCTGGATAAATATACTTTAATCCAAAGTGACTGAGGCATTGACTATTAGTGGAACAAGTACAGAGGAATGGGAATGTAGGAGATTGATTCATCCCATCTGGTAATAATGGGTAATGATTTACAGAATAGTTGGTGATAGGTCAACCATCGCGATGTACATGTGAAAAAAAAAAAGATAAAAGTGGGAGCGATGGGACTATAGGTATAGAATGAATAAACTTAAGTAGGAAAGGACCTGCAGAGTGGATTCAATGAAAGGGAACCCCTGGAGCCTAGGGTTTATGTGTGAGTGTGTTGTGGGGGTGTCAGATTTAATACAGTGAGTAATGATTAGAAATATCCACCATCTATCTCATAGTGAGCTATGACTACCACACTGAGGGTGTAAGAATGAATGTGGATGTATCTGGAAGACACTGGGGTGTTTAAGTAAGGTGGTGGTATAATAAGGTCTGTGCTTTTAAACATGACTTTGCGCCTGAAGAATTGGTGAGGAAAGAGTCTGCAAGCAGGATCACTTGGCAGAAATTCAGATGCTGCTGACTGACTGCTGTGGTGGTGATAGCGCCAAGATATGCATTTACACAAGGACGAAAAAAGAAAATTCAAGAATTAGCTTGTGAATTTTTACAGGAGAGATGGAAATTTGATTAGAAAAACTTTTAGCTGAATTAATTAAATAATGGTTTTAACATTGCGAGAAAGTTAAAATATGTTTGGCCCTAAGGACTATCTGGTTAAACAAGTTTCCAATATTTGATATTTTTGCAGGTGTTCCCCCATGAAAGAGGGGTCATTACAGTACAATGAAGGCATTTCCCGCCCACTTTAAAAAAACTCATCTTAAAGACTAAAAAAAACATTTTCAGAGCTGTTTTTTCCTCTACGGGCTATGATTATTATACAGATATATTTTTTCTTGTTTTTATAAATGTTCTGTACAGTTCTTTCTCCAAAGAAACCACCTTTCCTAGAAATAATTCACTTTATTTTGTACTTTTGTCATGGAGTCTTTTAGATTTTTACTAATATAAGCAGGATTGTCTCAATATCACTCAAGTATCCATCACCCATATTTTAAAATTATCTACTCCTGGTCAATCTGTGTGGCTAAATTGATTCTCCCACCTGCCCCTTTATCCCACGCTTAGACTATTTTGAAGCAAACCCTAGATATCATCTCATTGTATCTCTGAATATTTCTACATGTATCTTTAAGAGATGAACACTCTTTTTTAAAAAACATAACTGCAGCATCTGAACAGTTAAATATTAACAATGATTCTTTAAAATACCCAGAGTCAGTCAGTATTCAAATGACTTATTTATTATTTTTACTGTAAAGTCTGTTTTAATCAAGATCCAAATAAGGTCCACTTTGCAATTAGTTTATATATCTCTTAAATCAATTTTAAATCTAGGGATTTCCCTTCCATTTTTTTCCCTTGCAAGCAAGCAGAAAAGCTATTTGTCCTTAATAATTACTCAGTGTCTGTTTATTCTATATATTTCTTGTAAATTGGTAGTTGAATCTAGAGCAGTGACCCTCAACAGAGGGTGACTTCCTCCCTTTCCTGCCCTGCCACACACCCCATTCCAGGAGACATTTGGCAATGTCTTGAGACATTTCTGGTTTTCATAACACGGGGATGACCCTGGCATCTGGTAAGTAGAAGCCAGAGATGCTGCTAAAGATCTGAGAATTGCAGGAGAATGTCATGCAGACGTCCCCCACACAACAAAGAATGATCTGGCCCAAAGTGAGTGGTGAGACTGAGAAACCCTGCTCTAGAGGCTTGATCAGATTCAGTCTCACATTTTTTAGCAAGACCACTACAGTGATGTTGAGTGCTTCCTTCCGGTTGCTAGTGATGCAACGAGCTATCGATAATCAAAATCTACAAGCACGAATTCATGAGGGGTTACGGTATGGTAATATTCTAGTTATGTCATTTCTTCCTCATTTATTAGCTGGAAGGATTCTATAAAGAGGAATTTCCCCTCATCTACTGTTTGGTTACCCAGAGGGATGATTTAGTTTAAAATATTAAAGTCTGCTGAATATCTAGCAAGTAAGTAGAATTCAACCAGCATGCCTGCATATGCTTTCTTCTCAAAGTACTTAGACTCAAATCCAAAGTCAGTGAAATGGTGGAAACAACGTCAAGATTAATTGGTTTAGAATATACAAACCTTTCCCTTTTAGTTTACTAGACAATCCAATAGAGAATTTCTACTGAGATTTTTTTTTTTCCCTCAATAACTTTAGCTGTATTTAAAGTTAACGAGCTTTTTCAATTAAAACCACAGATATTTAGCCTCTGGATAGCATTTGGATGAATCAGGGTGTATCTAATTATGCTGGATAAATTCTTAAGAGGTTAAGAAGATTCTTTATTCAGAACAAGCACATCTTAAGTGGGAATCATGTAGTCGTTCAACCGGCATGCAAACCACCTGTGTAAAAGGAAACTTCAGATGTGGTTGAGAGATTGAAAAATGCATGAAATGGAAAGCACAGAAATTATTCTTTTAGATGGTAATCAATTCTAGAAGGCAAAAGAGCAAAATTTACAGCATGAGTGTCCACAAAGCAATCGTGGTATAGTCATCAGGAGGACCCTTGTTCTCCAATTATCATTGGCCTAATTTCAGGCACAGCTAGACTCAGATGACAAAGAAAATCAGGAATTTGTTCCAGAATGAGTTTACAATGGTCTGGCTAGGGTCAACTGCCCATCCTTGAGCCTGTTGCTATTTATTATTTATGCATGCATGAGTAGTCATTAGGACTTACTCCTTTGGTTTTTTTTTAATTTTTTATTTATTTTTTTATACATCAGGTTCTTATCAGTTATTTTCTCTTTCTGACTTACTTCACTCTGTATGACAGTCTCTAGATCCACCTACGTCTCTACAAATGACTCAATCTTGTTCCTTTTTATGGCTGAGTAATATTCCATTGTATATATGTACCACATCTTCTTTATCCATTTGTCTGTTGATGGGCATTTAGGTTGCTTCCATGACCTGGCTATTGTAAAGAGTGCTGCAATGAACACTGGGGTGCATGTGTCTTTTTGAATTATGGTTTTCTCTGGATATATGCCCAGTAGTGGGATTGTTGGATCATATGGTAATTCTATTTTTAGTTTTTTAAGGAACCTCCATACTGTTCTCCATAGTGGCTGGATCAATTTACACTCCCACCAACAGTGCAAGAGGGTTCCCTTTTCTCCACACCCTCTCAAGCTTTTGTTGTTTGTAGATTTTCTGATATGCCGATTCTAAACAGTGTGAGGTGATACCTCATTGTAGTTTTAATTTGCATTTCTCTAATAATTAGTGATGCTGAGCAGCTTTTCATGTGCTTCTTGGCCATCTGTATGTCTTCTTTGGAGAAATGTCTATTTAGGTCTTCTGCCCATTTTTTGATTGGGTTGTCTGTTTTTTCAATATTGAGCTGCATGAGCTGTTTATATATTTTGGAGATTAATCCTTTGTACGTTGATTCGTTTGCAAATATTTTCTCCCATTCTGAGGGCTGTCTTTTCATCTAATTTAAATTTTTAGTTTTGGCTGCATTGGGTCTTCACTGCTGCACACGGGCTCTCTCTAGCTGCAGTGAGTGGGGGTCACTCTTTGCTGCGGTGCGCGGGCTTCTCATTGCGGTGGCCTCTCCTGTTGCAGAGCACGGGCTCTAGGTGCATGGGCTTCAGCAGTTGTAGCACACGGGCTCAATAGTTGTGGATCGTGGGCTCTAGAGCACAGGCTCAGCAGTTGTGGCACACAGGCTTAGTTGCTCCACGGCATGTGGGATCCTCCCGGACCAGGGCTCGAACCCATGTCCCCTGAATTAGCAGGTGGATTCTTAACCACTGCTCCATCAGGGAAGCCCCAAAGCTTTTTATTTTTACTTAATTCTATAATATGCTCCTATATCCAACAGAGGAAGTGTTTTAACACATATCCTAGAGTGTACGGGAATTAAATTACATGTGCAAAATGCAGGAAGAGCATATAAATTAAAATGGTATAATTAAATGCCTAGGCGAATATCTCATTCAATTTACTGAGTAGGCACTCAGTAGATGGTAGCTATTATGTAATAGTACAAACACACAAATGAAAATAGACTTAATTTTTCAATATCTCCAAAATATTCAATAATCTCTCCTAGTATTAAATGTGAGGTTATCCAATCTTCATTATTTGTAACTTTTCCTACTTCTTGGGTTGAAATTCCTGATACTTCAGTATCTTTTGTTTTCTTAGGCTGATGATGAGCAACTGGTTACTAATTTTAGTGGTAGAAACCTTCAAGGCTCTGGTGACCATTAACTCCTCTTAGAGTGCTGGAATAAGCATTCTTCATAAAAATGATTTTTGAGTCTTGTTTTCTGAAACTTCTCTATCTTCACGTGACTATTTGACTGAGTGTTTTCAATGCTCTTCACTAGACTACCATCTCTCTGTCCATTTATTTACTTATGTGAGGTCCTTGCTGGTTATCTATGTTAAATATAGCAGTGTGTACATGTCAATCCCAAACTCCCAATCTCCATCCTTCTAAGTGGAGATCACCAGTGATTTCGGTCACTGATGACATCCTTGTAGAAAAGTGCAAGAATGAGATGGATGCTATAGTAGATACTGTTATATACCACTGGAATCCCCCCAACAAGAATGAAGCCCCTCATTTCACCAGCTTCTGGGAGGGATGGTTAATGTCTCACAGCTGAGAAGTTCCCTAAGCTTTGCTCTCTGCTGAAGGGGGCTGTTAAAAGTTATGCTTCCTCTCTTCAGGACAGCCCACATCCAATGACTGCTCATGTGGGGCTACAGTTGCCTCAATTTGGGACCTCTCTGAAGGACCATCCCCACTTCAGCATTCCCTGTTGGAATTGCATCATGGTTCAACTTGTTCCTATGCCCAGCCCTGCTTCCCTGACTTCCTGACAGCTGTTATTACCAAGAGCATTCCTCAATTAACTTCTTGCATAGAAATCTCCATCTTAGTGTCTGTTTCCTAGGGCTCCCAAGCTTCAGCAGTGCCAGGGGTAGTCCTTAAAAGCAGATGCCGAATGTGATTGTGAAGTTGTATCTAAGTCTGTCTGGCTAGCAATGAGGACCTGACCACTGGCCATAGGTGCAATATTGACAGTTCCAGGGATATGGTAGCAGTAGAATCTTTAAAACTTTCACCAGTGCTGAACTGGGAGGGGAGGAAGTACATTGGCTGGTGCAACATCACTGGCATTCAACCTTAAGTATGTGAGAACAGGAGAGGGTAGTTCTTATAACAACTAAGAAATTAGATAGCTGTCGCGTGGAACAATCAATGCATTGGAAAAAGTATGATAAATGCTTATGAGTACTTTACCACCAATTTAAGGCTAATTGTGAAAACCAGAGCACTTTGGCAGCATGTAACGTGGCTCTCATCTCCTGTAGCTGGAGGACAGAAAAAGCTGAGGATCAGGCCCAGTTAGTTCACTCTCCTTTTCCTGTAAGTTTCCCCAGTAAAAGAGACCAACTAGAATCCTGGAAGAGCTGGTCCCAGATGGAGCAAATTTATTTTATGAAACGAAGGGACCTAAGGGCTGTGAGGTGTGAACTATAGGACATGCTGTGTTTCACAGCCCCTTCTGGATTAAGACTCCCATTTTCCAGCCACTATTAGCATTCCTGATGAAGGGTGACAGCTGAGGCCCTTCTGAGGTGTGCTCTAAGCTAAAAGGCACTGCTTCACAGACATTTACACCTCTTCCCAGGGGGCCGTTTCATTCAATAACTGTTCCATACAGGGGTAGGAAGACAAGTTCTGTGGCTGCAAACAAATGACAAACTAACAAGAAGAAAAAAACAAAGCAAAAAACTCCCTCTGAGTCAAGTATTGAGGGTATTATCCGTAGGGCCACTATTTTTTTTTAATGGGTCACGTTGTGGTGTCGTTCTGTTTTGGATGCCATAATTTAATACACACATAAATACGTAATGACGATGTACAGGCATACTACAGACCAGAGGTTTTCAAAATTATTTTAAAGTAATAAGACTCTTTTTCTCAGAATTTTTTCTGGGGGGCGTGGAGGAGGCAGAATTCCTACATCCACTAAGGCTGACAATGGAGTTGCTCCAGTTGGAGAATTTTTTTTCCCTCCATGCAGTTGCTCATAATTTGTGTAGCAGAGACCCCCTTCTCATTTCCTTCTTCTTCTTCCCTTTTGCTCCCTTGAAGTGGCTTCTGGATCAAGTTGGAGGATTTAAACATTGGGTGAGGTGTAAAATTGGTGATTTCTTGGTTTTTCTAGACTTTAATTCTGTGCTATACATCTGTCTCCAGAGATTTGGAGAAAGAGAGCTCTATGAGGTGGGTTAAGTTAGCTACAACCAAGGCCTAAAGACTGTAAGTTCCTAAAATCTTGTTTCCATGAGGGTAGAGACAGATGAAAAGTATAAGAGAGCTGAAACCAAAAGATTCTTCTTGGTCTGAGCAAAGATGGAGGGCAGAAGCAGTACATTGGTTCTACATTAGGGAGGAACTAGTCCTGTTTCAGTCTTGTTCCAAAGGAGGGCACTGCCTGTGTATGTGAACAAAGAGCTAAATGTACAATGGACTTGTATACTTGGGGTTCAGGCTCCTAATGATGACTTCTCCTAGGTGAGCATTACATAGGGATCAGACTTCCATTGAAGAACGTGCTATGATTAGAAGAGGGCTCCAGTGGGATTTCATGGTCAGAACTAGAGCAGGGGAATGAAGCTATATCCTGAGAACAGTATTTACCTCCCTGCCACCTTGACGTCTCAGAGTTTCCTCGGTATTCAGCAATTCTCAATCATCTCTGCTTTCGAAGCAGCACTGGTTCCCGTAGCCTGCATTTTCTCCTGGAGACAGTTTGGCTCCATGGTTTCCAGGAGGCTTTTCTCCAAGTCTGCCACGATTGCACTATAGCCCCTTTCTCCATCAACACTGGATTATGAAGGAATTGACACCAGAAACCTTCCTGAATCCACTACTCTGGGGCATCTTCATGTCCTGTGGGCACGGGTGGGTGAGATAATGAACAGCATTTGGAGACCAAGGGCTCTGTTCATTTTGGTGCGCAGTTCCCACCGTCAAATGTGATGGAAGAGTAAACATCATCTTGGTGCCTCTGACACCTACTGGAGCAGGATGCTTCCCCTCAGCTACTTTCGTTTGGACATGGCCAGAAAAGACGGTGTTATATTCAGAAGCCAGCAACCTTCAGCTTAGGGAGCACAAGGAGAGATGACTGAAGGAGAACAGACTTCTCCCATATCTTAGTCACTGGAATACGTTTGGGAATCTCTGGTTATACTATGAGGAGAGAGCTGAAGACTTGGTGGCCTACTGGCCAGAGGCACCTGACAAAGGTATGTGAATTGTATCCCAAACCATAAAATGAGACAGCGTGTGGCTAAACTTGCAAATCTAGTTCTTCACTGACTTGTGCATCATCAGCATTTCCCATATTGCTGCACGGTTTTGTAAACTGAATAACCTTCATAATTATGATTTGATTGCAGCATAATGATTCCCTTAAGAGGATGTGCCATAATTTGTTAGGCATTCATTGATTGCTGGACATTTAGGTTTTTTCCAGGGTTTCGTGATTACCAATAATATTCCCAAAACAGGCCTATTGCTTCTCTTCTTATGTTAAAACATTTCCTTCGAGTACATTCCCAGGAATGAGATTACTGAGTCAAAGTGTGAACATTTCAGTTAAATAAGTCCAAAGGAAAGAATACATTCTATATGGTTGAAAAGTATACCCTGAATCTGAAAAATATGAATTGACTGGGTCTGAATCTTTACCCCATTTGATTTAATTTAAAATGTAAACTTTTCTTTTCTCTATAACTTTATCCCGTGAATTAGCATCAAACACATAGGCTCTACCAATAGGCTGACCAAACAGACTCTAACTGCAATCCCGTGAAACAGTACAACAGAAGTGATCTCGCCCTTGGGTTCAGTACAACATCCACTTGCACTATCATTTTTCCAGTAATTAGCTCTCACCATCCCTAACTACAGCTGTGTGAAAACAATGGCGTCCACTTGGCAGTGAATCACATACCAAAGTGTTACTCAATTGTCCAGAAATAAAACTGAAATCATTTCTCCTGGCTAACTGAGTGTAAGGTACTTTTTTATGTACCAAAGGGTAAAAAATCAGGCCTCTTAAGCAAGCTTTGGCTTCAAATATCAGTTTTCTGATAGGGGAGGATATTTCGATGGCCTCAAAATATAAGGTGGACTCACAAAGTTCTCCTTCTTCCCGTGGTTTCTGGCATTCAGAAAGTATTCCTGGAACTTCACCTTAAGGCGTATTCCACATTTACCTTACTATTTCCCTGAGGGAAAGGTATTTCACAATAGCTACACTATAGTGATATTTGTTTCCCTTCAACAAAAATGTATTGAGTGTGTATGCAGCAGGGTACATGGAGAGAATGTGTGCTTGAGAATCATGCCGAGCTGCTGTGCATCCGTGAGAAATGCATGAAGTTTTTCTAACTTCCAATGCCCTAATTTATTAAATGAAAATAATAACACTGCTTTCACAAAGTAATTGTGAGGTACAAATAATATAAAAAAGTGAAAAGTGCTTGGTATACAATAAGCACTCAATAAATGCTAGTTCTTTTTCTTGGAGTCTAAATGGAATACAAAACTGAAAGACATGGCTCCTGCTCTCAGAGCCTACAGAATGGCAGAAATGAGCAGACAAGTACAAACAACTGTGATACCAAACAGTCTGCAGCAAATATCATGACAAAGAAACAAAGTTTGAAGGAAACGATCAAGGAGAGAGATGGCTTCAGAGGTCCCAGGCTTCACCAAGCAATCTAACTTCTTTGAGACTAAGATTCTTCATCTGGAAATGAGGTAAATTAATCTTAAGAGGCTTTGAAAACAAATGACATCATGCATATGAAACCTCTTTGTCATTGAAACAACCTTTGGATTTCTTACTTTAATAATGACCATTCCAAATTTAGCTATATCTGGAAACACTTTATGGAGGTTGATGGGATACAAAATAGTTCTTGTAGAATGGGTTGCATGTTGATCACATAGTAGAAGACTTGGCTGAGGGAGTAGCTTAGGGTTCACGGGGAAGAAAATGCACCACAGGGTGAGTGAGCAGTTTAAATGGAAATAATAGCATGCAGTTGGGACCGTATGGAAAAAACTTTGGATGAATGGTTTGCTAAGCACATATCTGCATTTTATTTTACATTATGGGAAGCTCTTAAAGTTTTTTGAACTGGTAGCAAAACCACTCTCATCTCAGAACTGAGTTTTAGAAAAGAATTCCCACAGTGGTATAGAGACAGCACACACCCCATCCCTTGTTGAAAAGGAATTTATATCACACATCCCAGAATCAGCAATTTAATTAGAAAGTTTAGCTTAAAACATCCTGTGGTAGCTGAATAATGGCCCCCAGAGATGTCTGCATTCTAATTCCCAGACCTTGCAAATATGTTACCTCATATGGAAAAAAAAAAGGGGGGGGGGATTTTGGTGGTGTGATTAAGGATCTTGAGATGGGAATAGTGTGATTGATAATCCAGGTGGCCCCAATGTAATCACAAGGGTCCATATAAGAAAAAGGCAGGAGCGTCAAAATCAGAGGGAAAGAAGGTGTGAGCAGAATTCAGAGTGACGTGCTTTGAAGATGAAGGAAGGGGTCATGGGTCAAGGAATACAGCCTCTAGAAGCTGGGAAAGGCAAGGGCATGGAGCCTCCAGAAGAAATGCAACCCTGCCAACACCTTGACTTTAGGACTTCTGACCTCCAGAACTGTCAGAGAATACCTTTGTGTCATTGTAAGCCACTCAGTGTGTGGTAATTTGTTACATCAATAATAGGAAATGAATACATATCCACATCCTCTATCTCTGTTGTTTTTGGATTGTTATTTTCAATCTCTGTCCCTAACCCACTACCCACACCCATTATAAACAAATTAAAATACCAAGACTTTTCTCCAGGGATTTCTTTGGGAACACAAGCACATAGCATCAAACCAAACATTTTAGTATCTGTAAAAAAGATTCAGATTTGACTTAGAAAAAAATCCAAGATCTGTTTGCAAGTGGTATTTTTGCCTATTTGGTTTTTCTCATCAACCTGACAATATGTGGAGTCATGAATCACTGGATTGTCCATTGCAAAGGCATCTCAGCCTAGGACCAGAGGGGCTCCACAGACACAGTTAAATTCCAAATGCTGCTCTCCAAAAGAGTCCCTTCATATATACAACTATTCAGATGATTTATTTTATTTTATTTGCTATTCAGTGTTCAATTTGGCCTTTGTACAGCCTGGAATTTGGAGGAAAAAAAAATCACTGTCTTTTAAGCACAGTTACGGTAACAAGAAACTGGAAAGAGGAAAAGCATACCACAAACTAAGGGGCTTTAAGCACCTCCCAGGATTCCATCATGGCCATTCTTTGTACTCCTATCACCTATGACTTCAGCCAAAAACCATTAAAATGAGCTCCTTATACTGTGCATGGTTTACAGATGAGGGTTGTCTGAGCATTAACTTGCTGCTTGACTCACCCCAGGATTTTCAGGTGTTGCACGAGGGAGTAAAGTACAGAGCGCACCTTAGGTCTTGGTTGTCAGCCATTGGACGGTGGCCATCGTATTATGAAACCTTCCAAGTATGCTGGGTCTCAACCACAAAATTTAATTTTCCCTACTTCAGGGACTAATCAACTACTATAGACTTAAAGACCTAAAGAGACTTTTTACCTGCAAAAAAAAATTCCCCCTTCAGACTGAAGTGAAGCCAAGTTGAGTTTTGTCTATCCTTAGGGTTACAAACATTGACAGAAATTCAGCTTGATGAGAAAGAGATAAGAGATGGAATGTCTATGAATACAATCTGTGATATAGATTAAAGAAAGATGAAAGCTCCAAGGTTCTTGGTAACACCTCAGTAAATAATGTTTGAGGACTCCATGATGGGCAGTCCCCACCCTACTTGTTAACAATATAATTTTACAACCTCTAGCTATCAGGGAATGCCACCCTATCCTTCCTTCTGTCCCCATGAGGATTCCCCTGTTCTCCGACCCCTTTCCTTTTCCTTGGCGACTCCTCATCCTCCACTCTCATCATACTCTACTTCTTTACTGTGAACCGGAGGACAGAACTGGTGAAATTGAAGCAGAAATAGAGAAGAAATTCACATGCACTGAATGTCTGTGATATTAGTTCTGGGCTTTCTTGAGAGCTCTTTTATGATAGGGAACAATAACCCCGAAGATGTTGGGGCCACTGTTTTTCAGATGCCTAATAACTGGTAGCCAAGGCTTTCTAACAGATTCTCAAAGCATTCCATTATACAATCAGGATTTTGTTCATGATAAAAAGGAACTTGTAAATATCCTTAAAACTTTCAACCTTTATTTTAAAACTATGTAAAATAAATAAGGCCCCCAAAGAAACAAAACTCATATTTTTGACCACCAAAAGAGTGCTACCAAAGCAAGGGGTGCCACATGGCATCCATTGTTCCTAGGCTGATGCAATCAACATGGAATAATAAAATGGAACAGGCTGACTCTTGAGGTGGAAAAACTTTTGATTATGTGGATTACACGATCAGAAGCAGCAAATCCACATGGCTCTGAGCCAAGTGACAATTGCAGGAAGGGCACTGCATCTCTTTCAAATACTTAAGGATGAGCTCACTGAGACATCAAAGAAACACGTTTTAACTATAGCAAAGGATTGATTTGATTGCTTTAGGACATAAATTGTTTGGCATAGCACCAGAATTTGGGGGTAAATTCCAAGCACTTTTTACAGGTGACCCAAGACTTATAGCTGCTTAACGTGTAACTATCGTTCAGGAAACAATTAAGATGTAAGTGCAGGGGTAGAGTCAGCAGTATACCCCAGGGATCTCCTGGGAGGTATAGAGTTTGGGGGGCTGGCTAGAAGACCAATCATAATTTTTGATAATTTCTATTGAAACATATAATCAAAGTTCTATACAACCAACTGTAACTAGTTTTCCAAAGCAATTTGTGATTTGCAATGCCAAACAGGTCCAGAGAAAACAAACCAGTGTCTTACTTAACGCAAGTATTTTATAGATTTTTTCCCCCCAATGAAGCAGAAAGTTGATTCTGACTGAAGATTGAAATGCCTGTTAACCAGATTGCATTCTCAAGGTTTTTTCAATCTGATTAAGAGTCTCTGCATTTACCTGAAAGGGCAGTGAATTTAACAGTAAGAATCAAAATGGTTAATTGGAAGAACACATAGTACTTTACTTCTTTTGTCCCTTAATGCGACAAATATTATGAGGTGTCTACCATTCCACCTTTCTTTCTTATTAAAGGAAAAAAAACAGTTTTGTTTCGTAGCAAGGTGCTCTGTCCCAGGAGGCTCCTCCTGTTGTCATACGTAAATCATAGGTAACTCTTTCCCCTCTGCCTGTTATTGCTATGGATGTGGATATAGGAGCCAGCTTTGGCCAATGGGGTGATATTAGAAGTATGAAGAAGAAAGGCTTTTTTTTCAGCCATCACTTCTTATTCCCCTCTTCTGTTTTGAATGTGGTTCCAAAAAACTTTGATGATTCGTACATCGGCAACCATCAAGGGAGATCTCATCACCTAATTGTGGATGTGCAGAGCAGAAGCTTGGGAAGAGCAGAGCCCTTAGGGATATCATTAAATCCCAACACAACTCAGGAATCACCTTCTCTGGGCTTCTTGTTCTGGAAGCAATAAGTATCTTCTATTTTAAGCAACTTTTGTTTGAGTATTTTGTTAGATGTAGCAAAAAGCATTCAAAATGATAAACTTAATAGACTCTTTCTGCCAGAGGGTGACACACTTCATCATGCAACTCAGGGACTCAAAAGAATAGAAAACAGATTTGAAAACTTTGGGCCAAAGAACCACAGGGATCACCCAAAAGTGTTTTCCTGTAGGAAATCGTGGGAAGAATTTGGACCACAGTGATCTTTCCCTTGTAAAAATTAACCCACAGGTTAAGGAACAGTTGAGTTCAAGAACTTTTTATGATTAAAAATCATATGTCACTGCTTTTTTGAAAGTTAAAAGGAATTGAGAAGTCAGAATTCCTACAAACGTGCAGGATACACTGATTAACATTCCATTTCATTTTCTAAAATGGTCCCACTTGCTATTTTTGGGAATCTTTCTGGTAAGTTTTACACCTGTGTTCCAGGAAGTCAAGACATCTTAATTTTACTTATTAAAATGAGAAGTGGTCTCAATTACCTTGTAAAGAGAGAAAAACATTAGGAAGATCACTATGAGTCTCCCAGCTGTAAAATTAATTTCTGTTACCTTTAACCATATAAGAAGTATTTTTCAGACAATTATTGAGAAAAGGAGATGGTGGGAAGTCGGTGGAAAGGGTAGAGAGGAGGGCAGTCAAATGAAATAATGGTCTCTTTAAATCCACCAGTTCTGGTGATAAAGGTTGTACTACACACATGTTAAATTTATCAAGAGGAGGCAAGACAGCTCCCATGACTAAGAAAGAAAGCCATTCTGAAGGGTTCTTTCAAAATGATTGCTGTTGAGGCTTTACAGGAAACATTAGCTTTAAAGGAAAATTGGAAATTGAAGGAAGTTCCTACCAAAGAAAACAATTATAAGTATTCTTAATTGCCTGGAAATGATTTGTCATGCAAAATTGGACCATGCATGATACATTTATATAAATGGTTTAGAGGCACCAATGTTGTAATGCGGCATATTTTCTTTGCACAAAGTGCTCTGATAACACATTCAAGGTAAGGGATCTGACTTTCACTTTTCTCTCTCCTTGCCCTTCCTTCTCCACAACTTCTGCTTGCTTCTTGAGGCTGGGGAGGAACAGAGGGAGGAAGAGCAGGCATAAAATAACTGCAAGAGTCAGTGACTGCTACTCAATGTATTTTATTATTTCAGGAATTCATTCAAAACTGGGCTGCAATTACATTTAAAACAGGAGAATAATGGGCTATTGACATGTATATGGTTTTAGAAATATAAGGCCTCATTTTCTCAGCTGGAATTTCCCCTACAATGTGCATTTGCATTACATTAGAGATGCTCTTGTGGAACAAGAGGATCACAGGCATTCAGACATTTTGACATTATCTGGGTCAGAGGCAAGGTTTAAAAGCAATAGCTCTACAAGTATCAAAGCTCTCTTACAGGCCAGCATTGCAGTGCATTAGAGGAGGCAGGCCTGGTGTGTCTCCCTGCATTGGCCATGTTTTATGACATATCTGCCTAACCCAGACATTAATCTACTGAAGATGAATTGGCCTGGTCATGGTCCTCTGCTAACCTTCAACGGCGTGTACATTACCTAAATTGAAATCTGCACTTTTTCATGCCACGTGTGGTTTGATGTGATGGTCCAAGGAATGTAGGGTGCATTAGAATCTCCCCTCCTCTTTACCTTTCAGCAAGGCAGCTGCAGGCTTTCCTTCTCACTTGACAATGGAGGCATTCTTCTCTACTGCTTTGCCCAAGAGCAGCTATCCTGGCCGGCTCAAAATTGCATGGCACTGGTCAGGTATGTAAGCAACTCAGCGCCTTTCCTGTTCCCAGAAGTGCCAAAGACATAATGAAAAAGGAATGCAGAAGTTTTCACCTGTTGTAATTGTCTAATAAAGCCCTGCACAATGAATTCTTTGTCATCTTCCAAGAAGAGGTCAGTTGTAAGAGTCAGTGATTACATGAGCCCTTTATGTGAAGAGAAAGACCTGTATAATTGGTGTGATACTACAAATAAAATCTCCCCAAAGTTGCACAAGATGTCTATGATTTTCTAATCCCTCACGTCCTAGTTTCCCAGACATGACATTCTTTATTTACCCTGTACTTAGGTTTATTTCCTGAATGGGCAAGGGAAGGAGATTTATACTGGCCCCTCTCTAATTAGTGGAATAAGGTGGGGAAACCTAGGAATCAGTGAATCCTTATGAAGTTGCCTTTCCTGAATTTTCTATGTTCTTCTGCAGGTTAAAATTGAGAGGTTAGATGGACACCATATAGGGGTCAAGAGCATAGGCTTTATGGATGGACAACCTGCATTCCAATCATACTCCTTCAACAATTGCAGAGTTGTGACCTTTGAGCCTAATTTCCTTATAGGTAAATTGGTGATAGAATGAGGCTAAATGGGATTCTGTAGTAATTTATTCATTCAACAAGTACTTATGAAACACTTCCAAGTACCAAGCACAATGTGTCTGCAGCTATTGGGGACAGGGTGCTAATGTCTTGCTTTCATGGAGCCCATCATGGTTAATCCAGGAAAACATTTAGCATACGGTGCTTGGCACATAGTAAGCATGCCATAAATTTGCTATTAGCATCATAATTACTGTAATAAAAGTATGCCCGGTCACATTTCCACACTTCCTACTGAAGATACTCCATGCCGTCATTTAAAAGAACGACAGAAGGCTTATTTTAAATAGTGGTATGAAACACTCCAGAAAAGCATATTTGGAACTTTGACTACTCACTTCCTCAGTACAGATACTTTTGTAAACCACCAAGTCTCTGTTTCGGCCATCAAAGATGTCGGCGCGAGCTGGGCGTTTCACTTGAAGTTTACTGAGAGCCAGCCATGGGCCAAGCACTTTTGTGTTGGGGCAGTCGGGAAAGACAGCTTTTTGACTCTTTCCTGTTATTAAAATCATTTTTGTTGTCCATAACACTCAAGGAACAACTTCAAAGAAGTTACCTTGCTCCTGGGTATAAATACTCCTAATGTTTTGATCCATGAAGAACCTATTCAATATTAGTGATCAAGAGTGCCAATGCTGACATTCAAGCAACTGGAATTTTAATACCATTAAGCCTTCTACAATAGAACTGAGTTCATTTGTTGACCAAAGTCATTTAAAGTGAGAATGACATTGCCTGGCAGATTCCCTTGGAACTGGGTTGCAAATGATTGTGACATGAATAAGGAGTCTCTGGCAAATGGGTGCCAAAGAACTGAAGGGAGATGGGTTCATTTAGTTGGACAGGAAAGCTGTACACCTGCTGGAGTTCTACCTGGCATAAACCAATTACACTTGTTTCCACTTTCTTAGGCAATAAATTTGCGTGGTGAGTAATGGTGCACACCTACCAATTTAGAAAATTAGAGTAAGAGTTTCTGTTCCAGGGAATTGGCTCCAAAGGGTATGTGGAGAGCTGGAGGCTCTTTGAATAATCCAAAGTCTCCACAAAGTAATTCCTTAGACTGTCTCACTGGCACTGGGAATGATTTGCAGAGAATACAGAACATTTAAATACAAACTATTCTGCAAGACTTTGATGACTGTATGAAGGTCTCTGCAGAGAACATGGTGAAACACTGTAAACTCCTACCAGAAAATAACCTGAAGAGGTCATTGTACTGTTTTGTTGAATGTGATTTATCTCCTAGACTTGGAGAAAAATGGCCGTTAAGCAAGGTCTCAGATTTGATACAACGAATGACTACATCATGAAATGTTTTTAGAAGTACTGATAACAGCAAGTACTGGTAAAAGCAAGCCCAAGTTTAGACTGAATTTCAAGTCTAAATGCAGTTCTCTGTTGATTTTCTTCCCCCTGAAATTAGGAAGACCTTTGTCTGTTTTCCTTTGACCCTGCTTTGTTTTCTTCTGAGAGTTTCCTAGGGATAAAATATTTTAAGGACCATCCAGTTATATGAACCTCCTTTGCAGAAGTGAAACCATGAAATGGATACAGGAAAAGCTGTGCTTTGGCTTCTAATGGAGATTAGAATACAACCCTCTCTCCACATCACCAGAATTTTTAGTTTCCAGTTCCTTAACTGGTATCTGGAAGTACAAACAAAGAAGAACAAAAGTTTCTGCCAACCTCACTTACCTAGACAGTTTTTTGCTCATACTTTTCCCCAGAATTGAGGCACAGAAGACACACAGAAAGAGAGACATAATTTTCTAGTTAAGTCAGGGTATAGTAGCAGCACCATATTTCTCTTATTGCTCAGACTCTAGTGTATCAGTCAGAATGGACCGAATTATGCTTGAAAACAAAAATCCAAATATCCCATTGGTTTAAAATATTAAGTTCATTTCTAGTTTACACTACAGGCAACTTGGCTTAGTAGGGGTGCTACTCAACTAAGTCACTGGAAGATGCATTGACATATAACACATGCTTCCAATCTCTCCATGACAGAGGAGAGAGAGAACACAGAAATGTGCACATTGGCTTTTAGGTACTTCTCCTCAATGGGGACACGTATCACGTTTGCTTCTATTTCATTTGCCAAGTAAATTATATATCCAAGCCTAATTTCCAGGAGACACAGAAGTGCAATTCTCCAGTGTCCCCAGAATCACCATACCCAGGAAAATCTTAATCTACAGTAGGTCCTTTAAGAGTCTTGTCCATCACCTTAGTCCCTCAATTAGCCCACCGTGTCTCTCAGCTGGGGGCAAGTTTGCCCCCACTCTCAGCTGGGGGCAAGTTTGACCCCACTCTCCAGAAAACACTTGGTAACATCTGGAGACAGTTTTGATTGTCACATTGGGGGGAGCATGATACTGGCATCTAGTGGTTAGAGGCCAGGAATGCTTCCAAACATCTTGTGTACAGGAAGGCCCCCACAGCATAGAGTTATCTGGCCCAAAATGTCAATAGTGCTGAGGCTGAGAAACTCTGCATTAGATCAGTGTTTTTTTCAAACCTAGAGGACTTAAGACACTTCGTGCCCAAACAGAAATCAAGACATATAACAAAGCTACAGTAATTGAAACTGTGTGATACTGATGAAGGAACAGACAAGTAGATCAAGGGAGAAGAAAAGAGATTGAATGTGGCAAATGACAGAAGTGACAATCCCAAACAGTGGAGAACAATGTTAGGGTAATTATCTATCTGTGTGGAAAAAAATAAAGGGTTATCTTTTCTTCATGTCATATGCAAAGATAAATTCCAGATGGGTTAAACATGAAAAAGTAAAAGCAAGACTGTCAATTTACTAGAAGAACATATAAGCATGTTTTTATGACCAAAGGGATAAAAAAGGTCTTCTTACACAAACAAAAAAACCCCTTAAAATATGCATAATTGTGATTATATCAAAATTATATGACAAGCAAAGAACTGGGAAAAACACTTTCAAATATTTATACAGCACACATCTAAAATATATAAAGAAAAATCATCTAAAATATATAAAGAAATTTATCAAATATAAAAGCAAAAGGGGGAAAACACAAAATGAGTCTAGAGTATCTTGTAGTGTCTCAAAGATGTGCTCAGGAAGCAAATGATGATGGTTTGTCAAAGAGACAGAGGAACCAACCTAAAAGAGCTCCCAGTGGCAAAGCTGGAACAATTTGAGTAATAAAATAAATAACATAGTACTGGATTGTAACCCAAAGTATAAAATAAATATACAGGCGTCCATACTGATACAGATAAGTGATGGACTAAATAAATAAGCAGGAGAGAAGAGACAAACCTTCCTTCTGAACACTTTTTGTAGATGGTACCCCCTCCCCTCCAAGGGGATGGAGCTTAACCACTCCCTCCCCAACCGTTGAATGTGGGCTGGACTTAGTGAGTCGCTTCCAAAGAGTAGAATATGGAAAGGGGGAAATGATGTAACTCTACAGTAGAAAAACGTAGCAAATACTATCTTGGTCATACACAAATAGTATGTCAAATCAATGAAAAAGCCTGCAAGGATCCATGTTAAAGTAAAAAATGGTCATTAACTTCGTTAGCGCACAAGGTGGAAAATGTGACATATTGATATCTGGAGAGAAGACAGGAGTGGTACTTTGAAAACAATATACTTTCCCATTGACAGAGGAATGGATGAAGAAGATGTGGTACATATATACAATGGAATATTACTCAGCCATAAAAAAGAATGAAGTAATGCCATTCATGGCAACATGGATGGACCTAGAGATTATCATACTAAGTGAAGTAAGTCAGACAGAGAAAGACAAATATCATATGATATCACTTATATGTGGAATCTAATTTTAAAAATGATACAAAGGAACTTATTTACAAAACAGAAACAGACAACAGATATTGAAAACAAACTTATGGTTACTGAAGGGGAAACATGGGAGAGAGGGATAAATCAAGAGCTTGGGGTTAACATACACACACTACTATATACAAATTACTATATATAAGATAGATAACCAATAAGGACCTACTGTACAGCACAGGGAACTCTATTCAATACTCTGTGATAACCTATAAGAGGAAAGAATCTAAAAAAGAATGAGTATGAGTATATGTATATGTATAACTGAATCACTTTGCTATACACCTGAAACTAACACAACATTGTAAATCAACTATATTCCAATAAAATTAAAAAAAATTTAAAAAGAAAACAACATACTTTCTTTCCTTATATAATTAAAAAGCAATTTAAAATTAATAACCATTTTGGGTGTTTGTTAAAGATAATCAGTTCTTTGACCCTTACTCTCAGAAATTCAGTAGGTCTGGATTGGGGCCCAGAAATAAGAATTTTTAACAAATGCTCCAGATGATTCTGTTGTGGAGGGCACAACAGACACTGCATTTGAGAAACCAGAAGGGAATAAGTAAGTTTTCAAGTTGTATTCCATATATTATTTACAACCCTGAGCTGGACAGGATTAATCTCATATATTCCCACAACCAACATTAGGATTTGAAGGGGACCAAGTTCTGATTCAAATGAGACATAAGACAAAAAGTTAAGGCAAATAGGAGATAACAATATCATCTTTATTACATATTGGGACGATATGGCTTGTATCTGTGGACAGGTGACCTTTGTAATATTAAATTACAGACTTAAACAGACTCACCTGCCCATCATACTGGGCAGCTCTCTGCTTTTACCTCATGGCAAAGAACATGTGCTGTCTTCAGCCAGCTTCACCTACATGAGTAAGAGAAAAGAGCTACCCAGGAGATTCTTCCTGAAAATATCAAAGAGAATTCAGCCCTCCTCCCACAAGGAGCAGTGGGTGAGAGACTGTAGAGAGTGTAATCCTAGTGGAGCTCTTTCTACATGGAAACAAACATACTGGACTAGGGAATGACTGAACCCCTAACAATACAGGGTGATGTGAAAAAAAACAATGGTGTTATTCAAAGAAGCTGCTCCCTTAGAGGCAGTTATATCATTCAAAGGCATTAGTACTTCAAATTGATGCTTCAGTTTTTAATTCCATTTTCTCCATAGGTTATTAACATTGAATTCACACATTTTATATATGAGAGACTAATGAAACAATGGCCCTGAAATTTTCACTTGTTCTTGTATCTATGACCTTGTATGGTCCTCACCCAAACTTGCTTTGGGCTTAACCACAAATATTTTGGTCAATGCAATTTGAAAATGGGACTTAAAGTCCTTTTTCATACTGGGTTTTGGAACCCCTGCCAGTGCCACCATATGGGTAGGGCTGGGTTAGCCTATGGGATGATCAGAATCAGAGAGCCAAGATACCCCACTGTTCCAGCTGACACGTTGCACCATAACCACCAGACCTGTGAGCAAGCTTATCTGACACCAGTCAGCCCTAGACATACTGCCAAATGACCAAATGACCGCAGACACATGAGTGAACCCAGATGAAGTCAGGAGTCTGGTCTGAACCAGAAAAAGGCTCACCCAGCAGTACTGCCAATAGTAAAATGGCTAAGCCACTGAGTTTTTGGAGTGGCTCTGTAGCAAAAGCCGTATGATACTCTACATACCATGAAGTATATCACCAAATAATATCCTACAAGTGTTTCATGAACTTTATGAGATAAAAGTAGATAAAATTCAAAGCTCAATCATTTTAAATCTGTAGGGTTTGTGTTTTGTAATGTCCTCTTGACAGTCATACACAAACTATCTGAACATTCTTTAGTTGAATTCAACGTTGACATGAGACCTCAATATGACCAGGTCAATGGCTGTGCAGTCAACTCGTATAGGCACTTTTGTTCTCAGGACCATGCTCTTGGACAATACTGAGAAATCTGCGGAGTTCCAGTATGCCCCAAATGATGGTTTTAAGAATTCATTATCAAATGTGTTAAGAGCGAACATGCTTTTATCAGGTACTGGTTTGAACTGTGTATTGGTGAGAACTGTTTGAATATTCACATACAACAAATTGTTCTCATCAGTTTGCATTTGAAACAGGTAAATGTGATTTGTTTCCTCTATGGATTTGGTACAACTTTGCCTGTAAACAACAGAATGTTATTTAACATCTCAGAATTCCCCATGAAAGGGGGTCATCAAAATGGAACAGTCATCTGAAACAGATCTGTAAAAAGTGAGTTCAGATGCTGTCTGCCAGGAATAACCACCCACTGTCTTCTAATTCATAGGTAGCTGAAGACCAAAACCTGTCCCCTATTCCATCCTACTGGAAGCTCAGTGACTTCCCAAACATGGTGCTGGGGCACCAAGAATTCAACACCACCACCAGTCCTGTCATCCTCTCCTTGGTTCTTCTCCCCAATTTATTCAAGCTACTTTGGAGATCTTTGGCTGAACACCATAAAGCTTGGCTAATACATACCCTTGGTTGCAATCAAAGTTATTTTTAAAAAATTTGCTATGTGGAAAAATATCCAGAAGGATAAAGTTGAGCATTTGAAATCCTTCATTAGTTTTAAGTCGTCATGTACCTCATAAAAAAATCTCCAAAGCTAAAGGGGAATAAATACCTTTGCCAAAATCAGTCTTATGAAACGATGAATTTTGGTACATGCTGAAGAATCACCAACAAGAACTATAACAACAAACACCTTAAACATCTGCACCTATTTAAAGCCAATATTTTTGGCACTGGCGTGAATGTAATTCTCTCTACAGATATTCGTATTGTTTAAAAGTTAAGGGCAGTGGCATCCATTTTGTTTACTTGTAGCAGCATGATTGTCACATTAAAGGAATACATTAGATTCTTTTAAATTTACATTCCAGCGAGCAAAGCAAACTCAAACCAGAAGATGCTTATTATGCACAAATGTAAGCATACATGCTCACACCAGGAAATGAAACTTGAATATTTTGGAACCATTGCAAAATGCTAATTATGACTATTATACCACTTTATGTGAAATCCTGGCTTAAGGGGTGATAGAGCTTTAAAGTGTTTCTTTGTGGAAGGAAGCGGTTCCGAATATTGCTGATTCGTCCTCTCTGCCTACCTTCTGAGAGGGGTGAATCATTTAGTTTGTAACTAGAAAAATTAGATATTCTAAATCAATTCTATTTATTGTTGGTTTAAACTGCTGCGAGATCTTTCAAATTAGAATGCAGTGGTTACCTCTGTCATAGAGGCAGGGGTGGGTGGCAGGACAGATCACTGCAAAAGTACACAAGAGAGCTTTCTACAGTGAAGGAAAGTTTTCTATATTTTAATTGGGGCAGTTCCACGGGTGTGTGCATTTGCCAAACCCACCAAACGGTACACTTAAAATCTGTACATTGTATGTTCAAAAGAGAAAGCAATAAAGACGAAGGGCCAAATCAAGTAGGGCATTACAGGCTATGGTAAAGGATTTCGATTTCACTGTGTGTGAGATGCAAATCGATTAGAGGTTTTCCAGGGAGGACGAAACGTGATCTCACTTACGTTTTAAGAGGTGGACTCCGTCTGTGATGTGGCTGATGTACTGGAACAGGGCAAAACGTGAAGCCAGGAGACCATCCGGGAGCTATGGCAAGAGTCCAGGAAAGACCCACGGTTGGCTTAGTGGACGTAGTCGCAGTGGGGTTGTGAGAAGTGGTGGCGCTTCTGCCCCGAACCCTGTGCTACGCTGCTCAGCTCTCCCTGCCCACCACGGAAAGCATTTATACTCCAGCTGCTGGGAAGGTCTGATTGCCAGCAGCCAGCTGTTAACCATCTTTGGGAATGGTATCTTCTAAAAAGAGCCACCTGGTCCTTTCCCCGGGCAGTCCAAACACAATGATAGGTTGATGCATGGGTATAAGGATCTGACTCTCTGGACCCAATGCAGGACAACTTTGAAGGGCCGTTCCAGCCTGAGAGTCCCCTGCAGGGTTGGGAACTTCTCTCTTTGCTCATCCTGGTTCTGTTTCTTTCCCCACATAAGTGTTGATCCTAAAAGCACTTTCTAATAAGTGCTCATCTCTGTCTCATTCTGCCTTGTGGAGAGCCCAATCTCTGATGCTTTCTTTGCAGTGGAAGTTGATTGCTTTTTTCATTTGCCTAAAATTGAAAGGTGTATTTCAGGAATGTCATCAGCTCATCCAGTGATATATGGTGGGTCGTGATGGTCTGGAAATATCAGGCAAAGATGACTCTCCTCCAGCCACTGCTCTTCAGCTGGCCGTGGGACACAGTCCTTCAACTTCTCTGCTTCTTAGCTCCATTTTCTATAAAATAAGAAGGAATTTAATCAAAGGAGATATTCTGGAAAAATGTTTTTATAACTCTATGATGAAATTTATTAGAAATATTTAGAGTAACTGAAAATCAGCTTAGCATTTTGTTAATGGTACTAGGATCTTAGGTTACCTTGATCCACTCCCTGGTTATTAGCTGTTTCTCCATGTTTATCTCTAAAAGTTACACAGGAGACATGAAAGAAGATGATACTAAACCTAGCCAATTCTGCAAATTGTTTGCAAATCTGGTAAGACTTAATTGGAGAATATTGTTGTGATTAATGACTAAACTAACTCAATTTCACGTGTTTTTTTAAAAACTTTTTAAAATTCTTTTTGTTTTGAGTATTCCGCCCCTGCCCAAGTGATTCTTAGTGTTCCCAAGTCACTGCCTGGATTGATTTAGCTCTCCTATGTCTTGATCTTCTCCCATGCTATTTGTTTAAGACAAGCCTGTTTTAGCCTCAAGACCTTTACACGTGTTCCCTCCGACTGAAACACTCTTAACTCTTAGCACAGTTAACTCACATTCATCTTTTGGGTCTCAGCTGAAAAGTTACATCTGAAAAGGAATTTTTTTCCTCATCACCAGTAATGCCTGGTAATTTCTACCTACTTGGAACATCTCCAAAGGCTTATCCCATACTGGGGGAGACTTCTAGGAACTGCATGTAACTCTACATGTGAATGAGAGTGACATTGAACCCAACTCCATTTTTAAAAAATAAGTAAATTATTTGGAAAATTATTTTTAGTTACTATCAGCAACAAATTATTTGTAATACACAAATAATTAAATCAAAACAAATTAACATATACCAGTGAGTCATTATATACAAAAAAAATTAACATATACCAGTGAGTCATTATATACAAAACACAATTTTGGATCTTTGCTTAGAACTCCTTACAGTTATTAGTAAGGAAAAAGAGTGAATCATACAAATCCTGATTTTATAAGATTAACTATCCTTTGAAGACTTTTTCACCTTGGGCGGGGTGGGTGGGGGGAAGGAAGCAATGATTACAAGTTCACTCATCCCTGATGTGCCAGCAAAGAAAGAAATATTTACATGACTCTCCACAGCCATTTTCGGTGGTAGATTTAAGCTATCTGGGTGAAAATTCCTTGACACTGCTCTCCTTGAGAAGTAGGGTCTGTCCTCTGCACTTGAACTTGGGCATTCTGACTGCTGTGACCAATAGAACAGGACAGAAGTGACTATGCCAGTTTCCAGTCTTAGGCCTTGAGAAGCAGGCAGTTTCACCTTTCTGTACAGATACCTTGAGCCTGCCACACTGCAGAGGTTATGTTGAGATATTCCAGTCCTGGCTGAGCCCAGGCTTCCAGTCCTTTCCTCCAAGGAGGCAGACATGGAATGAAGCCATCCTGGATTCACTAGACCAGCCCATCCCAACCTGAATACCACCAGTAACCACCACTGATACAATGTGGAACAAAGGAATCATCCAGCAGAGCCCAACCCAAATTCCTGACCAGCACAATTGTGGGATATGATAAAGTGGTTGTGGCTTTCAGTCGCTAAGGCTGAGGTAGTTTGTTACACAGAAATTGATAACCTAAGTATGCTTCCTCTCTGTTTTGTTTCCCCTTTTCTCATGGTTTTAATTTATCTTGTTCCCATACCACTAAACAAACCAAATGTCTTTTCTTTGTTCCCAGAGTCCTCTTATTATACAAACAGTCAAAGAGAAGTTTAATTGACAATGAGACCAACCATCATTTATCGGTAAGGTATAACGTTTTAACAAACCACATGCTTCTATAGGATGATAGATAGGATTTATAGTAAGCAGTACCCTGTTTTAGAGGAGCATTCACTTTGAATGTAACTGCCTGCACCTTGCTCTTTTTTTCTTGCTAATACTGAACGAAATTAGATGCATGGTGTTCATTATATACAATGATAGTGATTTTTGGTGCCACATGTCTGCAATAGTTGACATGTGGCATGAGACAGAATACTTAACTGGTCCCTCTCTGATGCACACACCCTTCCTTCCCCTCCATCCATCCCTCTTTGCCCTCACATTTTGTCATGATAATCAAGGGATTCTCAAAATGTGGCTCACAATCTACCTGCACCAAAATCACCTATAAAGTTTGTAAAAATGCATGTTCCCTGGCCCTATAAAACTTATGAACTAAAATTCTGGGGAGGACAGCTCAGTAATCTACATTTAAAACAAGCTCCCAGGTGATCCTATTGCTTGAATTCCTATCTTTGGGAGCATTTTGCTGTCTTTTATTTTCTTTTCTTTGAATTTTTGATTTTTTTTTTTTATACAGCAGCTTCTTATTAGTTATCCATTTTACACATATTAGTGTATATATGTCAATCCTAATCTCTCAATTCGTCCCACTGCCACCACCCACCCCTGTCACTTCCACCACTTGGTGTCCATACATTTGTTCTCTACATCTGTATCTCTGTTTCTGCCCTGCAAAACGGTTCATCTGTACTATTTTTCTAGGTTCCACGTATATGTGTTAATATACGATATTTGTTTTTCTCTCTCTGACTTACTTCACTCTGTATGACAGTCTCTAGATCCATCCATGTCTCTACAAATGACCCAATTCCTTTTTATGGCTGAGTAATATTCCATTGTATATATGAACCACATCTTCTTTATCCATTCATCTGTCCATGGGCATTTAGGTTGCTCCCATGACCTGGCTATTGTAAAGAGTGCTGCAATGAACACTGGGGTGTATGTGTCTTTTTGAATTATGGTTTTCTCTGGGTATACACCCAGTAGTGGGATTGCTGGGTCATATGGTAATTCTATTTTTAGTTTTATAAGGAACCTCCATACAGTTCTCCATAGTGGCTGTACCAATTTACAGTCCCACTGTCTTCTTTGGAGAAATGTCTATTTAGGTTTTCTGCCCATTTTTTGACTGAGTTGTTGGTTTTTATTAATATTGAGCTGCATGAGCTGATTATGTATTTTGGAGATTAATCCTTTGTCCATTAAATCATTTGCAAATATTTTCTCCCATTCTGAGGGTTGTCTTTTTGTCTTCTTTGTAGTTTCCTTTGCTTTGCAAAAGCTTTTAAGTTTCATTAGGTCCCATTTGCTTATTTTTGTTTCTATTTCCATTACTCTAGGAGGTGGATCAAAAAAGATCCTGCTGTGACTTACGTCAAAGTGTGTTCTTCCCACATTTTCCTCTAAGAGTTTTATAGTGTCGGGTCTTACATTTAGGTTTCTAATCCATTTTGAGTTTATTTTTGTGTACGGTGTTAGGGAGTGTTCCAATTTCATTCTTTTACATGTAGCTGTCCAGTTCTCCCAGCACCACTTATTAAAGAGACTGTCTTCCTCCATTGTATATCCTTGCCTCTTTTGTCATAGATTAGTTGACCATAGGTGCGTAGGTTTATCTCGGGGTTTTCTAACCCCACTGGTAATTTGATAGGGATTGCATTGAATCTGTAGATTGCTTTGGGTAGTACAGTCATTTTCACAATATTGATTCTTCCAATCCAAGAACATGGTATATCTCTCCATCTGTTTGTGTCATCTTTGATTTCTTTCATCAGTGTCTTATAGCTTTCTGAGTACAGGTCTTTTACCTCCTTAGGTAGGTTTATTCCTAGGTGCTTTATTCTTTTGTTGCAATGGTGAATGGGATTGTTTCCTTAATTTTTCTTTCTGATCTTTCGTTGTTAGTATATAGGAATGCAAGAGATTTCTGTGCATTAATTTTGCATCCTGCTACTTTACCAAATTCATTGATTAGCTCTAGTAGTTTTGTGGTGGCATCTTTAGGATTCTCTATGTATAGTATCATGTCATCTGCAAACAGTGACAGTTTTACTTCTTCTTTTCCAATTTGTATTCCTTTTATTTCTTTATCTTCTCTGAATGCCACGGCTAGGACTTCCAAAACTATGTCAAATAATGGTTCCCACTTGATCATGGTGTATGATCTATTTAATGTGTTGCTGGATTCTGCTTGCTAGTACTTGGTTGAGGATTTTTGCATCTATATTCATCAGTGATATTAGTCTGTAGTTTTCTTTTTTTTGTAGTATCTTTGTCTGGTTTTGGTATCAGAGTGATGGTGGCCTCGTAGAATGAGTTTGGGAGTCTTCCTTCCTCTGCAATTTTTTGGAAGACTTTTAGAAGGATGGATGTTAGCTCTTCTGTAAATGTTTCACAGAATTCACCTGTGAAGCCATCTGGTCCTGAACTTTTGTTTGTTGGAAGAATTTTAATCACAGTTTCAATTTCAGTGCTTGTGATTGGTCCGCTCATATTTTCTACTTCTTCCTGGTTCAGTCTTAGAAGGTTATACCTTTCTAAGAATTTGTCCATTTTTTCCAGGTTGTCCATTTTATTGGCATTGAGTTGTCTGTAGCAGTCTCTTAGGATGCTTTGTATTTCTGCGGTGTCCATTGTACCTTCTCCTTTTTCATTTCTACTTTTATTGATTTGAGTCCTTTCCCTCTTTCTCTTGATGAGCTTGGCTAAAGGTTTATGAATTTTGTTTATCTTCTCAAAGAACCAGCTTTTAGTTTTATTGATCTTTGCTATTGTTTTCTTTGTTTCTATTTCATTTATTTCTGTTCTGATCTTTATGATTTCTTTCCTTT
>NC_041222.1:55974056-55976493 GCF_002837175.3 Physeter macrocephalus
TGGGGGATCCCCCCAGACTGGGGCACGAACCCGCGTCCCCCTCATCGGCAGGCAGACTCTCAACCACTGCGCCACCAGGGAAGCCCTATCTCTTGGTTATTTAGTAACGTATTGTTTAGCCTCTATAAGTTTGTGTTTTTTACGGTTTTTTTCCCTGTAATTGATTTCTAATTTCATAGCGCGTGGTTGGATAAAATGCTTGATATGATTTTAATTTTCTTAAATTTACTGAAGATTGACTTGTGACCCAAGATGTGATCTATCCTGGAGAATGTTCCGTGTGCACTTGAGAAGAATCTGCTGTGTAATCTGCTGTTTTCGGATGGAACATCCTATAAATATCAACTAAATCTCTCTGGTCTATTGTGTCATTTAACCCTTGTGTTTCCTTATTAATTTTTTGTTTGGATGATCTGTCCATTGGTGTAAGTTATGTAACACTTGGTGCAACACTATTATTGGTGTTACTGTCAATTTCCTCTTTTATAGCTGTTAGCAGTTGCCTCATGTATTGACGTGCTCCTATGTTGGGTGCATATATATTTATAATTGTTATGTCTTCTTCTTGGATTGATCCCTTGATCATTATGTACTGTCTTTCTTTGTCTCTTGTAACATTCTTTATTTTAAAGTGTACTTTATCTGATATGAGTACTGCTACTCCAGCTTTCTTTTGATTTTCCTTTGCATGGAATATCTTTTTCCATTCCCTCACTTTCAGTCCGTATGTGTCCCTCGGTCTGGAATGGGTCTCTTGTGGACAGCATATATATGGGTCTCGTTTTCATATCCATTCAGTGAGCCTGTGTCTTTTGGATGGAGCATTTAATCCATTCACGTTAAAGATAATTATCGATATATTTGTTCCAATTACCATTTTCTTAATTGTTATGGGTTTGTTATTGTAGGTCTTTTCCTCCTCTTGTGTTTCCTGCCTAGAGAAGTTCCTTTAGCATTTGGTGTAGAGCCGGTTTGGTGGTGCTGAATTCTCATAGCTTTTGCTTGTCTGTAAAGCTTTTGATTTCTCTGTCGAATCTGAATGAGATCCTTGCCAGGTAGAGTAATCTTGGTTGTAGGTTCTTCCCTTTCATCACTTAATATATAACGTGCCACTCCCTTCTGGCTTGTAGTTTCTGCTGAGAAATCAGCTGTTTACCTTATGGGAGTTCCCTTGTATGTTATTTCTCGTTTTTCCCTTACTGCTTTCAATAATTTTTCTTTGTATTTAATTTTTGTCAGTTTGATTACTATGTGTCTTGGCATGTTTCTCCTTGGGTTTATCCTGCCTGGGACTCTCTGCACTTCCTGGATTTGGGTGGCTATTACCTTTCCCATGTTTGGGAAGTTTTCAACTATAACCTCTTCAAATATTCTCTCGGGTCCTTTCTCCCTCTCTTCTCCTTCTGGGAACCCTATAATGTGAATTTTGTTGCGTTTAATGTTGTCCCAGATGTCTCTTAGGCTGTCTTCAGTTCTTTTCATTCTTTTTTTCTTTATTCTGTTCCATGACAGTGAATTCCACCATTCTGTCTTCCAGGTCATTTATCCGTTGTTCTGCCTCAGTTATCCTGCTATTGATTCCTTCTAGTGTATTTTTCATTTCAGTTATTGTATTGTTCATCTCTGTTTGTTGTTCTTTAATTCTACTAGGTGTTTGTTCTGTAATCCTTCTAGGTCTTTGTGAAACATTTCTTGCATCTTCTCAATCTTTGCCTCCATTCTTTTTCCGAAGCCTGGGTCATCTTCACTATAATTATTCTGAATTCTTTCTCTGGAAGGTTGCCTATCTCCACTTTACTGAGTTGTTTTTCTGGGGTTTTATCTTGTTCCTTCATCTGGTACATAGTCCTCTGCCTTTTCATTTTGTCTGTCTTTCTGTGAATGAGGTTTTCCTTCCACAGGCTGCAGAATTGTAGTTCTTCTTGCTTCTCCTGTCTGCCCTCTGGTGGATGAGGCTATCTAAGAGGCTTGTGCAAGCTTCCTGCTGCGAAGGACTGGTGGTGGGTAGAGCTAGGTGTTGCTCTGGTTGGGAGAGCTCAGTAAAGCTTTAATCCGCTTGTCTGCTGATGGGTGGGGCTGGGTTCCCTCCCTTTTGGTTGTTTGGCCTGAGGTGACCCAGCACTGGAGGCTACCTGGCTCTTTGGTGAGGTTAATGATGGACTCTGGGAGGGCTCACTCCAAGGAGTACTTCCCAGAACTATTGCTGCCAGTGTCCTTGTCCTGGTGGTGAGCCACAGCCACTCCCTGCCTCTGCAGGAGACCCTCCAACACTATTAGGGAGGTCTGGTTCAGTCTCCTATGGGGTCACTGCTCCTTCTCCTGGGTCCTGATGCACACACTACTTTGTGTGTTCCCTCCAAGAGTGGAGTCTCTGTTCCCCCCAGTCCTGTCAAAGTCCTGCAATCAAATCCCACTAGCCTTCAAAGTCTGATTCCCT
>NC_041222.1:55977535-55978741 GCF_002837175.3 Physeter macrocephalus
GAAATCAGCTGTTTACCTTATGGGAGTTCCCTTGTATGTTATTTCTCGTTTTTCCCTTACTGCTTTCAATAATTTTTCTTTGTATTTAATTTTTGTCAGTTTGATTACTATGTGTCTTGGCATGTTTCTCCTTGGGTTTATCCTGCCTGGGACTCTCTGCACTTCCTGGATTTGGGTGGCTATTACCTTTCCCATGTTTGGGAAGTTTTCAACTATAACCTCTTCAAATATTCTCTCGGGTCCTTTCTCCCTCTCTTCTCCTTCTGGGAACCCTATAATGTGAATTTTGTTGCGTTTAATGTTGTCCCAGATGTCTCTTAGGCTGTCTTCAGTTCTTTTCATTCTTTTTTTCTTTATTCTGTTCCATGACAGTGAATTCCACCATTCTGTCTTCCAGGTCATTTATCCGTTGTTCTGCCTCAGTTATCCTGCTATTGATTCCTTCTAGTGTATTTTTCATTTCAGTTATTGTATTGTTCATCTCTGTTTGTTGTTCTTTAATTCTACTAGGTGTTTGTTCTGTAATCCTTCTAGGTCTTTGTGAAACATTTCTTGCATCTTCTCAATCTTTGCCTCCATTCTTTTTCCGAAGCCTGGGTCATCTTCACTATAATTATTCTGAATTCTTTCTCTGGAAGGTTGCCTATCTCCACTTTACTGAGTTGTTTTTCTGGGGTTTTATCTTGTTCCTTCATCTGGTACATAGTCCTCTGCCTTTTCATTTTGTCTGTCTTTCTGTGAATGAGGTTTTCCTTCCACAGGCTGCAGAATTGTAGTTCTTCTTGCTTCTCCTGTCTGCCCTCTGGTGGATGAGGCTATCTAAGAGGCTTGTGCAAGCTTCCTGCTGCGAAGGACTGGTGGTGGGTAGAGCTAGGTGTTGCTCTGGTTGGGAGAGCTCAGTAAAGCTTTAATCCGCTTGTCTGCTGATGGGTGGGGCTGGGTTCCCTCCCTTTTGGTTGTTTGGCCTGAGGTGACCCAGCACTGGAGGCTACCTGGCTCTTTGGTGAGGTTAATGATGGACTCTGGGAGGGCTCACTCCAAGGAGTACTTCCCAGAACTATTGCTGCCAGTGTCCTTGTCCTGGTGGTGAGCCACAGCCACTCCCTGCCTCTGCAGGAGACCCTCCAACACTATTAGGGAGGTCTGGTTCAGTCTCCTATGGGGTCACTGCTCCTTCTCCTGGGTCCTGATGCACACACTACTTTG
>NC_041222.1:55978768-56008576 GCF_002837175.3 Physeter macrocephalus
GGGTCACTGCTCCTTCCCCTGGGTCCCGATGCACACACTACTTTGTGTGTGCCCTCCAAGAGTGGAGTCTCTGTTTCCCCCAGTCCTGTAGAAGTCCTGCAATAAAATCCTGCTGACTTCAAAGTCTGATTCTCTAGGAATTTCTCCTCCTGTTGCCAGCCCCCCACGTTGGGAAGCCTGATGTGGGGCTCAGAACCTTCACTCCAGTGGGTGGACTTCTGTGGTATAAGTGTTCTCCAGTTTGTGAGTCACCCACCCAGCAGTTATGCGATTTGATTTTATTGTGATTGTGCCCCTCCTACCATCTCATTGCGCTTCTCCTTTGTGTTTGGATGTGGGGTGTATCTTTTTTGGTGAGTTACAGTGTCTTCCTGTCAATTATTGTTCAGCAGTTAGTTGTGATTCCGGTTCTCTCGCAAGAGGGAGTGACCGCACGTCCTTCTACTCCGCCATCTTGAACCAATCTCCTTCATTTTGCTGTCTTTTGCTCTTATCCCCCTTCTCCCCTCCCGCCCCGCCACTCCCTGCATTATGGCATTTCAGTATGATTCTTTTTAATATTGTTTAACAGCCTTAATCTGCTGTGGTTTCTAGTTTATGTCTTCTTTCCCATCATTCTTGAGTTCTTTTCTGAGTTCTGCCACTTTAGGTCTCCTTTGTTTCTTATTATTTGACTCAGTAACCAAAGAGCTCTACATATAATCATTAAACCTATAGGTTTCTTTTTTATATATTTGTTTTCATTTCTGTTAGAGGTTTGCAGTGTTTCTCTCTCAAAGACATTATTACCGCAGCGTTTTGAAAACCCTAATGGGGGCAAGCCTTCTCTTCTGCTCTTCGGGTAACTAACTGTAGAAACATTTTCATTATACTTAGATTACCACATTATTCTTGATTCCCATAGTTTCAGTTAGCTGGAAAAAGAGTTGCCTGACACGATTTTACCCTTCCTCTGAAGACTTTGATATTTGGATTATCCATCTTTCAGAACATACCTGTGTCTTTTTCACACAATCTGGTAAATATTATAATATTTAAGCATCACAGGGGCATTGATGCATAACTGAACCCTGGACTGGCCAATCAAGACTCACAAGGAACGGGCTTTAGGAAACCAAACTGATGTGTCTTGGGCCACCTGAAAAAATATGCAGCAACTCAGGTTACATCTGGAATTCATTGGGTGTTTTCTCTGTCCCTTTCTGATCAGTTTTCTCACCACCCTCCTCATGAAAATCAGGCCATCTGGGTGAATTCATGCACATGCCGTGGTTTAGTTTCTCAAGGAGCAGGTATTGATCACTGCCATAGTTCAAAGCAGGGCCTTAAGTGGCAAGGTGGGACTGGGAGTCTTTCAAAGCAGTAGAGAGAGGTGGGAGGAGTGCCCTTGGCCACTGGGATTCTTGACTCCCAGGTAATGCAGAGAATGCAGTGATTTATGAAGTGCACTGTACTAAATTACAGTAAAATTGTGTGGTACCATTTAGGGCATACTGTATTTCTCCAAACATAGTGATTTCATTTTGACCTTAACAGTTAGTCTGCAGTCTATAATATATTTACATTGCCTTTCTAAACATATACTTTATTTACTGTACAGTCTGTAAAATATTTATGTGAATTTCTTAAAGATATTGTATATGGTACATTATTTTTATTCACTTTTTTCCCCCTTCCTGGAACAGGCATGCAGTGAATTGGGACATTTTGAAATCAAGGAAAGTGTCAGGAAAGAAGGAGACACAATGCAACAGAAAGAAGAGATGGTGCCTTTTTTCTTGTTGGTCTTGTTCTCACCTTCCTAGAGACCTGTTGGTTGAGAGAACAAGACATCCCTGGAGCTGATGACTACCTGGTATCAGGTGTTTTGGGTTCAACATGAAGGACTGAAATGGAAAGTCAATATAAATCCATCCAAATTTCAAAGAAAGGAAGGACCACATGTGTGCAAAGGCACATGCTCATACACACACACACACACACACACACACACACACACACATGCCCCTAAGACATAAAACAAGTCATTCATTTGGCTTGATTGCCTAGAGTATAGACTTTTTACTCTCCAACTTGGCCAAATAATTGCTATCCTCTCTTCTCACTTGGTTTAGGTCCTGAGAAGTCTCCGTGAGATGAAGGAAAAATGTGAATGGGAGAACTGAGGCATTTGTTGAGAAAATGTGGGCTGATAAATACAACCACCATCCCCAAATCTTTAATGAAATCTATGTAACACTCCAAGTAAACAGAATTTGACTGAATTGTCCCAAAGATCAAATTTCTCAAATAATTATTAAACTCTTCACATCATTTGGAATAAATACTTTGACACAGAGGCTAGGTCTATGGGTTGCCACCTATCTGGCTAAAAAGTGAAAAACAAAATTAGTCAACCGTGAGAATGTTTTGTCTTCGTGATAGTAATTTTGTTTGAAGTTATCCAGTTAGGATCCAGACTTGGTTCATTCATTGGAATGCACAGTACCATTAGTTCTCCATATTACAGAGAAAATGGGCTTCATTTGCAGAAACTCAAGATGGAGGGGGTTGTGGTGGAACTCATTAAAAACCATTTAACACTAAGCTAAATGTCAGCATACTTTGAAAGAGGCCTATTAGTTAATGTACACAAGAAGTTATCAGCACTTATGATAAGCCAAAGAAACCAAACAGTGAAGCCCATTAGATGGTGCTTGTAAGACACTTGAGCTTTAAGAAATGTTTTAGATAAATTAGATTGGGATTGACAGAAGAAAAAAAATGCTCTTACAGGGAAGGATTTTTATTTAGACCCCTTACCTGGAGCCAAAAATCGTGAGTTTTGACTGACCCTAAATGACTAACTTGTCTACAATGAATTGGTGACCTCATAGGGGACAGATAAAACATAATTACATTACAACCAGAAGTTTTGTTGTTTTTTTGTCGCTTTGTGGAGATAATGGATATAATAGACAAGGTCCTCACCAACACCCAAATAATGTTATTGCTTCCAAAGACTGTAATTCAAAGCCTCTCTTTCTCAGTAGAGTCTGCTGGCATTACAGTGAAAAAGCAGTTCTGGTACATACTTCTGATAATCTGGCTCAATCTAAGAATAACATTTGGAATCTTCAGAGTAATATTATTTCTCTCAAAGGGGCCTGCAGAGAATGCAAGGCTGTAATCCCTGGCAAGAATATTCTATGGTGACAATTGAGAGAGGAGAACCATATGATTTGACAGTCAGTTGAAAGGGATGTGGATAAGGAAAATTAGTGAGTCTACCCCCAAAACAGGTCAGAGTGGATGATCACTCCACCTCAGAGGAATGTCTATAGGAAGCCTCAACATTTTTATGAAAGGATAGCAATGGAGACTATATTTATATGCCATATTATGTTATAATAATATTTTTAGATACAAAATATTACAAATGGGTATGATTACCAGCTACCACCTATAGAGAAAAAAAATCAGTGATACATAAGCACATGTCAAATTTTAATCAATTTAGATATTTGTGAGACCTCTATTATTAACTAATTGAAAACTATGCCTTTGGGTAATTGAATAATTTGACCTCATATAAAATTTTTGGATAAAAGCCAATTAAATGCCAGAGAATATATTTGAAGTTGATAATTTTGGTTTTAGTATACTTAATCTTAAATGATTCTTTCTGCTAATAATTAGATAGTAGGACCTGTTTTGTTTTGTAAGGCCACTGCTGGTCCGTAGTAACAGAAACATGTCATCGGTATCAGGAAGAATCCTAATCATTTTGCATCTCAATTAGCAGGAAGCTATTTACTTAGCTCATCTAAAAGTCAAATAAAATGATCAGGATGAGAGTTAAAGGAAGGGGAACCAAACTAAAAGTATTAAATTTGGATCTTTTAATTTTTTCTTTCAGTTTTTAGAAGACTTCCAACTAAGCTCTAGTAGCTAAATAATAATAGCTGAACATATTATGAATTTCTCTTATTTGCCAAATACTGTTCTACATTGTCTCTAGGCATACATTTATTTAATCTTCACAATATTCCTAGGAGGCAAGTACCATTGTGATCCCTCCCCATTTCACAGATATAGAAACTGAAGCTTAAAGTTTATAACTTGCCCAATATCATATATCAAATAAATGGGAGAGTCAAGATTTGAATGTAGACACACTATACTGCACCTTGGTTTAACCCAAGTACCCTGATGAAGTAGCCTTCAGACAGCCCAATATCAAGCCTTTTGTACACCCAAAATAAATAACTCTTTATTCAGAAAATGCTTATTGATGTTGATGATTTAACAGATTATAAAGGAAAATAATTACTACATGATATGGATATTGAAACATTTAGAAGAGAATGAAGGATCAAACAGAAGTGTGTGTATGGTGAGGAAGAACGTGAAGGGAGGTGTTTAGGGATGGAGGTAAGATAGACATTAAAAAAAAAACACTTAAGGAAAGAAAATGCCTCCTTCTCGTCTGTTAGAATCATACACAAAGCATATTATCCTCAGAAGATAGGTCAAAAAAGGGGAAAAGTTAAGGAGCAGGGTGATTTATGCCCTGTTTAAGTCTTAACAACTGGCATGGCTTCTTTTCTCCCCAGGAGCCCATTAAAACAACTACAGTGAATAAGTTCAGCTGTAACATATACACACTACTATATATAAAATAGATAACTAATAAGGACTTACTGTATAGCACAGGGAACTCTCCTCGATACTCTGTAATGGCTTTATGGGAAAAGAATCTAAAAGAGGGTGGATATATGTTTACATATAACTGATTCACTTTGCTGTACAGCAGAATCTAACACAGCATTGGAAATCAACTATACTCCAATGAAATGTTTTTTAAAAGAATAAATAAAAACAACAAAACAAAACAAACAAACAAAACATCTACAGTGACATCACTGATATCCACAGATCAACCCTTGGCCTCCTGGCATTAGATATTGAACACCTGCCTATTAGGAGAATAGATTGTGAGTGGCTACTTCAGGTACCACATTATTAAGTAGAATAACACAATATCTCTGGACCAAGTTTGCCTTGTTTCAAAATAAAGACTGTTTTGTGGAATGTTGGAGACATTACTAGATTTATTGTAAGGACAGCTGAATTTAAATTTTGGCCTTTCCACTGATTATTTATTTGATTTCTGAAAGATCCCCAAACGTTTCCCTAGCTTTCTGTCCAAGGTATTTTTAAAGGTTAGAATGAATGCTTAGTTTTTATTATTGTTGCATAGTTTTAGTGTGAGCATGGCAAATTAGTGAAATGCTCACTTGCTTCCACTTATTAAATGTTAAAAAGGCAGGTCATAATCTTTTTTCTCTCATCCAAGAATGTTATTCAATAACCATATATACAATGACTGCACAGTTTCAGTTCACAAACACTTATGACCACATTATCTGCCTTATGTATACTAAATGTTTGTGAGACATCAAAAAGAAGAAAAAATAAATACCATACAAAAAAGCTATGCTTCATCTAATGTGTCATTATCACTTTAAAATCTAATACTTTAAGTTATAGTATGTTTAGACAAAATGTACACATAGTTAAAATCAGCAAGAGTCCAAAATTACTCTAGTCAAAGGACAGTGGATTTTGATCTGTTGCTATAATAACTTGAAGACCAGATCACCTATTATTGGTCCCTTAAATTAAGCCTGGTTTGACTTCAGGAACAGAAACGTTTTGGTTCTGTGCCAAGGAAAAGGGGGAGTCTATCGTGAGGCAAGCTTCCAAACATAGGAATCAAAAAATAGTTGGCTCTTCTGTAAACTGGAGCTGGGTAGATGTAAGAAACAGAATCAGTTCTGGGTCTCCCAAGGGTCACATAATGTCCTTACTCCATCTCTCAGGCTCTGCATGCTTTATTTCAGCTGTAGTTATCTTGATACCGTCTGTCTACTCTTTCACTAGACTGGCTTTCATTGCTTACACATGGTCCAACATGGTGACCTCAAGTTTATTTGATCTTATGGATAGGTTATTCCCGTTTGCCAACTGCAGCCCTGATCCTCAACTGAGGAAGCATGTCTACTCCAGATGGGACATGTGTATCTGAATCTTTAGCATTGGAGAAGAAGGGCATGGGCAGTTTAAATATCCATCTTTCATATTTCAATAAAAAATTTTATATTTGGAAAAGTTCAAACCTAACCAATGTTTTTATTATGGAAATTATGGAAACTAGAGCTCCATAAAATTTTCCTGGGGAATGAGAAAAAATATTAAAATTTAGAGGCACGCTTGATTGAAGTCTCTGTTTCCGTGTCTTTTGGTTCAAACTCAAGAGAGAGTGAAAGCCTGACTCATTCTAGGCAGCAAATGAATTGACTGGCTGGGGCAGGTTTTCCACCTCTGGTTGAGTTTACTGTGACTAGAAAAATGGATCGGGTAGAACAAACTTGAACTTCAGCGGGGGATATGGATCGTGGAGTTCCCAGAGAAGAGTATTATGGGTGGTTAGTTTTCCCCCCAAAACCTGTTAACTATGCAGCTGCAGTGACTGAGCTTCATGAAGAGATAAACCTTGGATTCAAATTTGAAGGAAGGCACATAATTTAAATAAATCAAGAATTGAGAAGAGAGCATTCTGGGTAGGAGATATTTCAAAAGCAAAAGTATCCAAAATGAAGTTTATGCAATATGTTCTGAGGGTAATGGCCATGCTAACAGTTTTACGGCAGATTAGCTTTTGAGGAATGGCCTGAAGCAGTTTTGCAACCAAAATCACAGATGCAATTGTTCTCAGGACCACATTCTCCGCTGCCAATGAACATTTCTGTTGGGAAAGGATTTTTGTCTGAAAGTTACCAAGTTTGCAAAATATATTTACCATTAGGAAGGAGTAGCTGGAGCCTGCTAGAAAGGAAGAAGCTACTGGGTTTCTAATGCTCTCAGCAGATTTTCTTCCAAATGTGGTTTTCCAGCTTGAAATGGAGAATAGATGTGTACTTATCTCTAAAAGGTTGGGATTCATGTATTCAAAGTTTCAAAAGAATGTGCTTAGATAGGCCTTTCCTTTCTTCCTTATGTCTAAGGAAGTAACTTTTGCTGGGAACCAATAAGGGCAAATGGAGCCCCAAAAGTTGGGGTGCGTGTGTGTGTGTGTGTGTGTGTGTGTGTGTAGCAGAAAAAGATAGAGATGGGAGGAAGTAGGGAGGCTATGGAGGGCAATAAAGACTAGCTTTTCTTTATAATTTTACCTCCCAGGGCCATTCCGTGTAACCTCTTCCTAATGTATCTTAGACACAGGATGAGGAAAGATGGGGTGAGGGGCTCCTGGATTCTAGGGAGTAGAAAGGAAATTATTAATTTCAGTAAAGTGGGATGGTTCAGGAAACCACTGAGTTCCTCTGGTAGGGGAAGAGAATACTCTGTGGAATTTTCTCTTTTTTTTTCCAATACTGACATCCTCCTCTGATATGTACATGCTACGCTATGGTAGGTGACCCAGGTAGGATTATGTGCAGCATTTTTATGGTTCTCATTCATTTCTCCTGTTCAATGGAGATACGGACGATCTTTATCCCATATGAATTTGTGACGAGGCTTGATTTTTCTCTGCCCAGGCCTGCTGAGACAGCTCCTGGTATGCCTATTTTAACTTCTCTCTCGGGTCCGTCTTCCTGGCCCTGTTGTCAGTTTATTTTGCCTTTGGGCTGAACGGGGCCTCTCCCTTCCTGTGAGTGCTTTGTCATTGCTCAGTCAGCAAGTTATCGCCTCCTCTGTCTCTGCAGTTTCTCCTCTGGCCTTGCTTTCAAGTACGCAGGGCTGTCCAGGAATGTCCCATCTGCCCTCTAGGATCATCTATTCCTTATTCCAAAGGCTTGAGGAAGAGTTCTGTTTTGTTTTTTAAATTTTTCATGAGGTTGTGGCGAATCAGGCTTTCAGAGGACTCTGGGAGGCAGAAGTTCCCAGGGCTCACACAGGCCAGAAGTTATTGGCTTGGTGAAAGCTGTTACTTTGTTTTAAGAACCAGCCTGAGTCTGTTATTGCTGGGGACCCCAGAGGTTAATCACTCAGAGGGAGTTTGATCCTGTCCTGTCTGAGAGGGAACACTGCAGCGCCTTTGTCTCCTCGCTGCCCGCCCTTCCAAAACAGCCCTGCCCTCCTGCCTGGGCCTTCCTAACATCCCCGGCTCACCCTCCCTGGGGCCAAGCAAAACCGTCACACCAGAACTCCCAGAGGGGGAAGGGATAGGGGACTTGCGATTGTGAAGTCCATTTATCAGGTGGATAAATAATGTCCACAAAGCACAATAATATCAGGCGTTGACCTCAGTTTTGTTTTCTCTTTTCACGAAAGTCCTGCTGTCTATGATTTTTAAAACATTTTTTTATTCCTCTATTGTGAAATACAGTATGCACTGAGAAAAAGTACATAAAACGTATTGGTTCAGGTTACTGAAATGGTACAAAGCTACATACCTACCACTTTATTATTTGAAATGCTACTTTATTCAGGCTGGAAAAAAAAAGTCCTCTAAAACTTGGTCCCTTTGGACTTATGGAAAATAATGAGGAATGTATATGTGAAAATATGGATTTGGTTTTTAATATCTCAACAGTGCCATTGTTATTTTATGTTCATATATCCTGCTGAGCAATCGACTCAATTATTTGCCTGTAAAGCAACCACTTCATGGTTATCTGAGAGGAATTTTTTATTCCAGGCCACCTCCCCTTATTAAATGGCTGTACTTTAGCACTTTTTTCCATCTTCTGCAAGGCTTAACCCAAGAAAAGCAAATTGGTCTGCCTATCAGCGTAGGTAAAACACAGTCCTTTGTACTTTATAAGGGAAACAACAGCAAAATTTAATCATTCTTCTTATTCCCATGAATAATTCTACATAGCTGACTAAAGTGAAATCTTTTCATATTGATAAATATTTAATGTGTGCCTACTATGTGCTAGGCATTGTTCTAGATGCTTGAGCTATAGGAGTGAAGCAACAAAGATCCTTGCTCTTATGGAGCTTACATGACAGCAGTCAAGAAAGAGGCTGTAACAATAAACATAGTATTTAGGTAACTCATACAATACGATAGAAGGTGATGAGTGCTGTTAAAATAAGGAAAACACAGAACAGGGTCACAGAATTAGGACACAGGGCAGGGGTGGGAGGGCAGAGTGTTGTATTAAGTAGGGTTGTCAGCACTAGTCTTTTTGAAAAGGTAAGATGTGATCAGTCTTGAAGAAGGTGAGGGAGTTAGCCATCCAGATCTCTGGGGCAGAACATTCTAGAATGGTAGAGGGAACTGCTGAGGAAAGGCCATTATGATGGTACCATGTTAAGTATGTCTGAGAAAGAACAAGAAGGCCAGAGCAGAGTGGCTGGAGCGGAGGGAATGAGGAATGGAGGAGTTGGAGGTAACGACAGAGATCTGGGGAGCAATTCATGCAGGGCCCTGTGGGTCACAGTTAGGCTTCTGGCTTTTACTTTAGGAAAATGGTGAGTGAGCCCTTGCAGGATTTTCAGCAAAGGAAGGCACGATCTGATTCACTTTTTAAATGGGTGTGCCAGTTAATAAGCTATTAACTCTCAACCCCAAACTCACCCTTCTTGTATTTGGCTTTGTGATACTGGGGCTGGGACACTATGAACCACCTTTCTGCTTTTTCCCCCTGTTAGACTCTGGGGACTGCCAGAGCGGAGGCGGAAGAAGGGACTCGCTCCTTCCTATTGGCTTCCTGTGGCTTCCTGTCTGCTTCCTGTTTGCAGCAATGCTTCTGTAACCCAGCAGTCTCTTCCCTTAGAGCAGTTTGTAGCTTTTCTAGCGCTCACAGAACAAGCCTTCTCACACTCTCTCAGAGGCACCTGCCAGTCAGGGCCTCTCCTTAGAGGCCTGAGCTACTAAGTGTTAATATTTCCAACCTCTCTCCTCTGTTCCCCCGACCACGGTTGCTGCTTCCTGCCCTTTCTACGTCCATTATACCGCTTTTTGCCTTTTCAGTTACTCAGTTAACAACTTTATATCCAGTTAACAACTGTTTATATTATATTCTCTTTGTTAACTGGTGTGATTCCAGGTTTTTCCTAGATTGGGCAAGTAGAAGAATAGATTTTCCATCAGCCAAAGTGAGGCAAGTTGTAAGTAGAGCAGATTTAAGGGAAAATATCAAAAATCCAGCTTTGGACATGTTACTTAGACAAACAGAGATGTCATGTAGGCAGTTGGATATTAGCACAGAGCTGATTTTCATTCTTTTCTCTGTGGCCCCTGGGCCATGAGCACAACTTTCGCTAGACTAGAAATATTATTGAATGACTTATGTTCTTTTAGTTAAATTAATTTCAAGAATTTAAATCATTCAACTGAGAACACAGATGTTGGAATTAGAACTAGATTTGAATGCTGGCTCTCTGGTCGAAGTGACGTTGCATAAGATATGTGACCTCTCTAAGTCTCAACTTCATCAACTATAAAAATAAGGGTAATAATACCAAGGCTTAACAGTAATCGAAAAGTGGAAATTAAAAGATAAACTGGCGAGTACATAGTAAACTTTGAGGGTAAAATGTCCTCCTCAGTTTCCTTCTCTTCAAAGTGGGATAATATCTATATTATAGGCTTCTTTTGAGACCTAGATCAGAACAGACCATGTAAATCACTGGCCAGAGAGCACTCTACACAACAGGACCTCAAAAAATCTGAGTTTCCCTCTTGGCGTACTACCTCATCTTATCCTGCTAACACCTCTCTCATTTACAAATTTAACAGCATTTTTCAAAATCCATTCTGTAAAGCATTAATTAATTAAAGAGGATGTTAATAGGGTTAATACAATAAAATAAAGTCACAAACATGTACTTGAATATGAGTAACCAGTATGTTCAACTGTGTAGATTACAATCCATATAAAACTGTATTATTATTCCTCACCCACCCTCTATACTTTATGTAGTGAGAGTAATCCTTTTTTGGCTGTGGACTGGCTACTTTGACAGGCTGATGACTTGTCTGCTCATTCTTAGTAACAAGCAGTGTCACAGTCATTTTAAGTCAAAAGCAGATCCCAATTCAGGTATTAGAATGTCCAGGTCTGAAAAGATGGCAGCTGGCTGTACATCATGCTTGGTCTGTAGCTATAGGTATCTCTGCCCGCCTGATCCTTTACCTTTCTTGCTCAGTATCCTCCATCCCCATTTGGCAAGACGATCTTGAAAGGTCCCAGAAAATGACAGCATATTTTCCAAGGTATTACTCTGCCTTCCAAAATTAAGTCAGAGGCACAAACTTAATAAATGTCTATGATTAAATCCAACTAAGTCTCTCTTCTTTACCAGAATCTGGATACCTGGAATCCCTACTACCAGGGAGCACTGTCTTAGGTATCAAGGAGGAGGTTTTATTTGTTACCAGGTAGAAATGTTTTTGAGAGAGTATAGCATTCCGCTTAGGGATATAAACCCAGTACCCAAATCCTAGCTCTACTTTTTGCTGACTGTGACTTTGAACAGGTTACTTAATCTCTCTGAGGCTGTTTTTCATTTCTAAACTGGTAATACTAATAGAGTTGTAGGAGGATTAAAAGAGTTGACACATGTAAAACAGGCAAACTGTTAGCTGTTAATATTAGACAATGTACAATTCAGTTAGAAGGAAAAAAGTAGTCCAAAAGCTAGTGTTAAGCTGCATGTCACTGCTGAAATGTGAAACGAGAGTTGAAAAAATAATAGTATGGGTCACAGAAGTCAAGAGAGATATTACAGAAGAGGAAAGAATGGATCTGAGCCTTAGATAATGGAGAGGAAATTTGTGCTACTTCTGCTTTTATTACTTGGTTGTTGTTTTTGGAATGAAGACAAGGAGAGTCAGAGATTATGGCAGTATAAGAAGGGGAAATATTGAGAAAGACAGTAAATTTCTGTTTCTACTTTTGTGGAGGTCCATGTTATCTTCTGATGGAAAACTGGCTTTAGTCTATAGCTGGGTGGGTGTGATGTTATCTTCTCATGATAGTTCTTTAGATTTTTTGTTCATTGTCCTAGGTTAAATTTTTTATTTTTTTTACAAAGAAGGTAAGCATAACTTCCCTTTCTTTAGCTAGCATTTATATCCCGAGCATTATTATATAATGTAGCTTTTAAAATAATTTCAATTTGGATCGAGTTCATATTTTCTTTGAGCTGTTATTCTCTAAAACCAGAACTTCAGTACCAATTGGCATATAATTTTAGAAGCTGTCATAAAATGCAAAAGAAAGAATCAGGTATTTAATATGCAATATCACCCAAAGATTACTGTAATTATCTCTTTTTAAAGAAAGAGATGACTAGAAACTTGGATGAGACATTTTTCAGTGCAAATGATCAATGAGATAAACAAAAGTTATTCATTGAAGAGGAACATTGCTTATCACTCATTGGAGAAATGAGGGGAAACATTCCAGTTTTGTGGATTTACTTCTCCTGTAATTCACTGTGTTTTTAAAATGAGCAGCTTGGCAACATAGAAATATAGACTCACATTTCTATCTATAAATCACCAGTTGGTCCCTTATGTTGACAGTTTCTGTACAAAATCAGAGGATTTCAAGGTGTTCCAGCAAAAAAATGTAAGAAATTGCAGAACACGTAAATTTCAAGGGTTTTCTACCTACGTCAGCAACATCATTTTAGCAAAATACAGACAGGATACTCAAGTGCCAAGATGGAACATAAGATAAAATAAGGTAAAGAGCAAAACAAAATTCAAAATTAGGGGTGTTCTTGGATAACCAAACTCATTATCGGGAGATGCCACTCTGGCTTAGTAAGCTGCTTGTCAGTTACCCAAGTAAAGCAGGTTAAGTTGGAAATATAAAGGAAAACGTGTCAAGTTCAAAATCAAGAATCAGACAAAAAAGGTACTATTTTGGGCAAAGGTTAAAGCTCTCATCTGTCAACTATTAAGCAGTTTTAATGATATGGGCCACTTTGTGAATCATTAGGGAGAAAAACAAGATGAATAAACTTAGGTGCTGCCCTCAAGGATATTATAACTTAGTACTTTTGTGTTTAGAAACATTAAAATAACTTTTTAAAAATGCAAGATTCAAATGAAGATGAAGATCATATAATAGGAAATTATGGGACCAGCAGCCTAAGCATCCTCATGACCTAAGAAGAAATATTCATCATTTTCCTCACAAATTTAACAGGAGTGTCTGTTAAGTACTTGGTGACCATTAAAAGGAGCAAGCCAACTTTTTCATGAATAGCTTATTCACACGCAGGGATCTGGACTTTTATATTGACTTTTACCAATTCTAATTATTTTTTATAAGTGATACAAAAGGGGGCCAGTAAGGAAGAAAAAGAACTTTTAAAAATCAACTCTTGCAAAATGACACAGATCCATTTTTCTCTTTCATGTACTTTAAGTGCCGCAGCTATTGCCTTTTTATTGTACTTATTTGTAACGATCAGTAAAACTGATGAATAGTAGAAATAGTAAATTTAATAGACTGTGGTTCATATTTTGCTCTTGAGCTAATGTTCCTCTAAATTAGTTAGGTTTAAATGATTATGTCTTCCTTTACAACTGCTTGAAATTCTAAAAATCCCTGTACCTAGATTAAGGACGTTGAAAGGAAATGTTGCAGGAGGAACGGGCTGAGTGTTACAGAGAGTAATATCTTAATGCATTGTTATTGCTTTATTGATTGAAATCGATCTTTTCTCTTGTTCATTTTCATAGGTGATCTCATTGTGACAGCAATTGTGAAAACTGCAAAATATCTCCTACTCACAGATTTCTGTATTTTAGCAGAAATCTCAACTCTGGCTATAAAGTGTCTTAGACCAAATATGAATTGTTTTGGAGCGCTGGTCATAATTCTTTCCCACCCCCCCCCCCAGTTATTCTTCCTAGCTTATTGAATTTCAATGCTTATGGCTGAAAACATATGTACGTATATCATATATATATATATGATATACATACATATATACATACACACATTCTGTGATTCATATGACTAGGGATTCCTTGTGGAGAATTTTTGAACAAACTTGTCATTTAAAAGATCACAATAATGACAAAGGACATAAAAACCATAGCGGGCTTCAGAACATGGGCAAGAGGGCATCTGATACAGAGAAGGTCATCCCTAGGCATTATATTCAGGTAAAAACGGACCAGTATGAGGAGGAAGGTGGAAATTTTGGTTTGTGGGCAAAAGTAACACAGTATTTCCACAGTCATTGTTTTCCTTTTGAATCCATGCTTTTCTTCTGACTTTCTGAAAAACACCAGGGCTTTATTCGTCTGCTGGCTCTGCCTGCGGTTTGCAGAGCTGTCATTGTTCTTAACCACGTCCTGTTTTCCCTGAGATGGCCTTTTAGGTTCAGTGGGACCAGAGGGTCAACTTTGTTGTCTTTCATGAGGGAGAAAAACACTGTGTAGTTCAGGAAAACCAGAATCTAACTTTCAACTGCTCCTTTCAGTTTGCAATTTTGAAAATGAACTTTATTTCCCATTAACAGTAATTGCTGTAAAAACTCCCTCCTGGGCATTAAATTGGCAGGTGGCATTTCTCAAATCTAGAAGGCGGCAGAATTATTTGTAGTCGGTAGTAGTCGGCTTTCTGTTAAATAAATCAATTCTCAATTTACCCTTCCTCAAAAGGGTGACCTGCCTTCAAAAAATATTTGGGGAAAAGAAGTTTGCCTTATTTCTGCTAGACTGGTAGACCTTCCCTCCCTGCGTCCTGTCTCCGCCAAGGGGCACTGTGACAGGCAGTCCTGTAGAGGACTGCTGCTATACAGGACCCAGAAAAAGTGTGTGAATATGAGGTGGGTCTCTTTGCTCTTACGGATACATCCATGCTCTCTCACCACTCCACAAAATTATTTTAGACATTACAATATGAGTGATGGTATTTAACATTGTACATGACCTGATCATCCTCATAGTTTGAGAACCAGAACCCAGAGAGTTTAAAGCCTTTGCAATCTGTTGGCATCCTCTCCTGGGTGCATCCAAATATTGACGGGCTGCCTTCAGGTCTATGACTTCCTTATTTAGCTTAAGGAAACACCATTCTGCCCCAACGCACACCCTTGGTCTAGCGCTCCATCTGTCTCATTCCACCCATAGCACATTCCCCTGATTCTGAGTAAAGCACCCAGCGGGCTTTGCTACTCCAAGGTTCTCTAGAACAGGCCAAAGTGGCCCTTGGAAAGTTTTAGATATTTCTTTTATTCTCCTAAATATCCAACAGGAACTCTTATGTCACTCACACTTCTCCATTAATTCTCAGATTTTTCAATCAGTCCTTAAAGAAAAATTTTTTGACTAGCCTGATGATCTGCAAGTTACCATATTATTATAACCAATTCCCTTCTTTGGATCCCTCCCAACTCCTCAATTCTTCATGAACACAAAACAGAAAACAAACTAAAAATTCCAAATACCTCTCAATGAAGGACTCCTCCTCTGGCTGTATAAAGCCAAAGCTTGGAAATTAGTTTCTGACTGTGTGGGTATGGTTATATGTTTTTCCTTTTCCAGATAAACTTGCAAGGAAAGCTGTGAGTTTGGGCAGTTTGCAACAGATTAATTCCTATTTGCTTCATGGTGTACGAATAGAATGTCAAGCTTGAAAATGAGAAGGCCTAGTGAAAACACCAGTTTAACTCTTGACTTTGCTGTTTGATTTTACAGTTTTCTTAAATCCTTAGTGATTCAGTTTCCTTTTGTAATAAAATGTAAGGTTAAATGAGATCATTTAAGTGAGAACAGTTATCATAACTCCTAGGACATCATAAGGGCTCCATAAGGGAATTTATATCTGGTTTTGCTGTATAGTGCTAGAAGGTTTTAACCAACCTTATGAGTAACCAGTCTTTAGATGAGATTGCTAATGATTTGCAATATTATGTTTCCGTTTTTTCACTAATTTGGTAATGCCATGTTGCATTAGAATTTTTACTCTTACATGCATTTTTTTCCTTTAAAATTTCACTGATACTAATTGGTGGGATAATAATCAATTATAGTTTATAGGCAGGTATTAGGTTATAATCATTTTACTTGCATTTTTATGTAGGGACTATTCTAGAAACACTTATTAATTTTCCTTGTTTGCTGTTTATAATGACAGGAACAGTTTACTGAGCCAATAAATAAATGTGGCTCTGTGACTGGGAGATTAAATACTTAATATACATTATCTCCTGGAATCCCCACTTCAACTCTATGATGTTGAGAATATTAAAATCATTTTACAGACTGGGAATCTGATACTCGGAGAAATTAAATGACTTGCACAAGGTTTAGCAGCTAGAAGGTGGGAAGGTTTTATTTAAAGCCAGTTCTGAGATCTATGCTTGAGCTTTCAGTAACTACCCTATACGTACCTTATGCTATCTTGATAATTTTCTCCAACAGTATTGTCTTCACATAACTAGTGATCCTGCCTGATCACAACCCAGTCCAGGGGAGTCCCGTTCTACTGTCAGGTATGCTTGACACCCCCAAATGGTAATCAGCATTGCCTCTGCACTTTCCTGAAAGGAGATCTCTACCTAGTGCTTCCACTCTGGGTACCTAAATCTAGATCACAGTTGTCACACAGACCATGCAGGTTAGAATGCTGCCTTTAACAATATCTGAGTGAGATCTTTGATCTAGAGATATTGTAAAACAACAGAAAAACCAATGGAGGATGAATGCTATAACCTAAAGTTTAAGCTTGAGCAAAATTTTAACAAACCAGGTTGAAAGGCAGCACAGCCATAACCCACTAAGAGCTGGTGAAATTGCTAGCCAAATGTGGCTGCAAAGTCTATCTCTTCTTTGGTCTTATAAAAAAAACTCCCCTGGTATTTCTGTCTTTCTTGCTCTGTGACTCCACTCTGATCTAAATGTTGTGTTCCTCTGTCAGGGTGTCTATAGCAAGTGAGGCAATTCCTCTGCCTTTTTAAAAGCAATTACTCAAAGCTCAGCCTTGAAATATAGTTGCTTCACCAACTTCTTACACAGCTGTAATTGCTTCTATTTGCCTTTGCACGTATGTGCAGAATTCACTTTCTACCAATGTCTACTGAAGTGGCTTGTTCCTTGAGAAGGGTTCCTATTTCTCAGATCTTATGGACTGCCGATGAGAACAGTCATAAAGACCACTCTGATTTTTAGCTGAAAGGGATGATTTCCCCCATTGCCCATACATCTTTTACTCCATTGTATTTCCTGTATTACAGTGTCAGAAATCCCCTCTTTATACAGAAGCCTGGACATTTTGGCTATTTCACTTGACTATGTCCCCACCGAGTGGACTGTATGATCACATAAAAATCCCTAAGCTAGCCTTACGTTGTAGTTCTTTCAACTATAATGTAATCTAAATTTAAGAGCCACAACTGAACAAGACTGAACACTTAACCAGTTGGGAATAGGAGAGGTCTTTATAAACATTTAAGCATATTAATGAAAAGGTTAATAGATTTGACTACGTAAAAATTTAAGCTTTCTGTATAACAGCACAGACAACAAAATAATCACAAACAAAATAATAAGGCAAATTAAAAACTGGCAAAAATATTCACCACTTTGAATATGTGAGTTCTAACAGACTGATAAAAATACAAGTGGACTGTGAGAAAACAGTCAAAGAACATGAAAAGGCAATGAACCAAAAAAGAAAATTATGATACTAAATATATGGAAAATATTTACCTGTATTAGAAATTAGGGAAATAAAGACATTTCCCTTACTAAAATGGAGGTATACATAAAATGATCTATCCACATGTATATCTGTGAGGGCAGAGAAGGGCACTCACCCTGCTGGTGAGAATGATATCAGTACAACTTTTCTGGATGCCATTTTGGAAATAGGCTTCCAAATCCCTAAATATGTTCTTGCTACCTGGCCCAGTAATTCACTCTAAAAAACCATCCTGTGGAAGGAATCTGGGATTTACACAAAGATTCATGTAGAAAAATATAAAAAGTAAATTGCAGGCCTGATTATAATAACAGAAATTTGAAAATAGTATGTATTCAGATGAAAATAAAAGAGTTGTGAAAGAAAGAAATTATGTATGGACATGACAAGGAATAATCCGCAGCAATTTTAAAAAACATGCTTTAGAACAATATTTAGTGATACAGGTTAATGCTGTTTTTGACCTGCTAAGTGAGAAAAGGTGTTACTAGTAGTTTTTGCAATATGATACAAATTAGAAAAAATTAAAAATATATGTGTGAATATGCACAGAAAAGAAACAGATACTCCAAGATATTAGTAACAATGAACATTTAGTGGATATTGGGATTTAGGAGGGATTTTTATTTTTTGGTTATACGTGTTTTCATTAATGACATATACGACTTGGAAAAAGATGAATATATTTTAAAAATAAAATTTTAAGAACTTTATTCTCTATCAAAATGACTAGGACGTAATGTGCTTTAAATGGAGTATTTTCCTTACTTGCTGTACAGATATTTTCATTCACATTTCTAGTCATAAATCTATTCTTCTTTTGTCTCCAGAGTGAGTTCCTGAATCTGTATTTCTCATTCAGAACTCACAGAAAAGATTAAAGGCAGTCATTACCTTCTTCTCTTTTTTTACAGGCTACAGAATCTATTTTTAATGGTGCTGCTTTAAATCCCTGTTGTTAGAAACATTTATTTAACCTCTAACTCTGCTCTACTGAGATGTTTTTGTTTACATCAGGTTAGACCTTGACCTTCACAACCTCACACTCAGGGGAAATTTGTTGTTGTTGTTATTGTGCTTTCAAAAAGATTTGCTTAAAATTGTTTTGGCTGATTCTTTTAGGTTTGGAAATAGCCAAAAGCAATTTTACTTTGGAATATTTGGGGAGAATTTATTTTCCCTCCTCTGGCTTAAAAAGATTTCATTATGAAAGAGAAATTATACAGACAGTGAATAAAGAAAGTGTCAAAACTTTTTTTTACCCCCAAGCTCGAGGGGTAAAATATCATCTATTGCCATTTCTGGCAACTACTCAGTTGTCTCCTGTTTCCTTGGGGGCACAGTGTTATGCAGAGTAGAACTTCAGACAGGGTCTTCACTGTCCTCCAAATAATTTGATAGGACCAGACTTGCTGTCTAGTTTTAGGCAACTAGCATCTGGTAGCCTCCCATAGAGACTTCTAAAGGATTTTGGAAGAGAAGTAAAAAACTTTACTTTCTAGAGAATGCAGGAGTAGGTACAGATGTCTGTTATTTATTCCAAGGAAAGTGAGACTACTGTAACTATGGGAAGAGTGTTTTGTATGTGCAGGGAAAAGTGTGAGAAGGAAGGTTAAGTCCAAATAATTTCCACCCACCTCTTTGTCTCCCTTCAACCCACTCGAGACACTGAGAAAATATTCTGAAGATTTCCACTGCATCTACAGATTTCCCATGTATCACAGATCATACAGGGGAATAACAGAGGCCATGACAGCCTCAGAATTCCGATCCTCACTCCCTGTTGTGGGATCTCCTGACCAATTATTACTGAGAATGTTTCATGTACAGTCAGGTATAGAGTCCTCTCACTTCCCACACAGTACTCACGTATTTTTTTCCTTTCTAATTCTGGCTCCTGTGGTGATGTTGGACTAAGGCCTTTGATGACCTTGAAGCCGTACCGAGTGCTAATGTCAGTTCAGCAATTACTGCTGACCATGCAGAGACCACTGCTACCTGCAGGAGGGTACCAGCTCCCGCAGGACTGAGCAGTTTATCATCCTGTGAAATGCTCAAGCTTTGGACTTAGATAACCGAAGCTCCTCAGTTTACTAGCTGGGGACCTGAGATAAATACTCTCTTTGGAGATTGCTAGCTGCCTCCCACTTTCACTAGAATTCTTCACGGAATTCAGAGCAATGTGCTCAGCAGAAACATGACATTAACCAAGCTACTGGGTAGCTAAGTGTGACCATGTGGCAATTTGGGCCATGACAGAATGATCTTTGGGACTTTTGGGCAACACTAACTAGAGGGAAAGAAAGCAGTGCCCTTGATTTCTACTTCATTTCCTTACTCTTGCCTGGAAATGCAAATGAAACTGAAACTCTAGCAGCCAGCTTGGGTCATGAGCTGATTTTAGGTATGGAAATCACTTACCAAAGAAAGCAGAACAGAAAGAAAGAAGGGTGGGGGCCCCATGACTTGCCCTGGACAGCATATCTTCAGGCGTCTTTTAGATGAGAGAAAAATAAACTTCAAATTTGCGTAAGCTATTGTCATTTTGATCTTTCCTCTAATGGGAAAATCCTAATCCTAATCCTAACTAATATATCTCAGTTTGTTTATCTAGGAAAGGGGGACAAAAGCAGTGCCTAACCATAGGATTTTGTAAGGATATAATGAAATAATACAGGTAAAGCACTTTTATGTTCAAAAAAAGATATTATCACTAAATAAAAGCTTAGTTTGCACTTCATAAAAGTTGGATATTATAACTTGAATGAAAGCTTGGATTCTATGAGTGCAATCTTGAAATGGAATTGCATATATAAAACATGGTCTGGCCACAAAAATAATTAGATGCAATTTACATTTTAATTGGAGTTACTAAAAAATATCAAAGTGTACCCAATTTGAGATTCACAGACACTTTACTTCAAATGGAGAAGGTTCCTTTTATTTTTGGTTAGTTATTTCTTTGAAAAAACTGTCAGACTTAAAAAAATTTGCTGGAATAGTACAGAAAACTTCTGTAACCTCTTCACCCAGCTTCCCCAAATGTTAACATACTATTGCATTTCCATAATCAGTCACTTATCTACACATTATCATGAGTTTATTTTTAACTTTTTCGAAGTATACTGTAAGATGATACCCCATAACCCTGAAACACTCTAGGATGTGTTACCCAAACAAGGACGCTCCCCTAAATAACTAGCTTACAACACTCCAAACCAGAAAACCTACATTTCTGATACAACACTACCATCCTTCCATGGGGCCGTTTACATTTCCGCTATTGCCCCAATAATATCATATTTTCCTTTCTGTTCCAGGATCTTATCCAGAAATACTTCAGCATTTCGTTATCCCGTGTCTTCAGATATCTCAGTCTGGACCACTTCCTCAGTCTTTCTCTGTTTTTCATGTCCTTGATACTTTGAAAGAGTACAGATTTTTGATTTTATATCTTCACTCTCAGCCTGGGTTCATCAGCTACTTCTCATGACCAGACCCAGATCATGCCTTCTTGACAGGAAATCATGGAAGTGATGCTCTTCTCTTCCTAGTCCCTCAAAAAGAGGAGGCATACCCTTCCAACATACCCATCTCTGGTGATCTTAACTGTGGTCACCTCATTATACTGGTTCTTGTCAACTTTCTCCAAATTAAATTCTCGATTTTGTGCTTTACAAATGGACTACTAATACATTATACGGAAGTATCATGAGATTATGCCAACATTCTGTGCCTCATCAAATCTCCACCCATCAGCTTTAGCATATTCTGAAGACTCCTGTCTGAATCAACCCCTGCTGGGATATTTCTCAAGAGGTGATTCTCTAATCACATCATGCCTTTTACATTTATTTACAGGCATTCAAAGTAAGGAAGAGCTTCCTCTCCCCACTCAACCCCACATTGATTCATTTATGTATTTACACTTTTTAGGTCCTTATTTGGACTTCTATGTCCTTTTGATATGTTCCCATCATTTATTGAACATTTCCTAATTTTCTGGAGAAACCACATGTTCCAGGCTTACTTTATGCTTTCCTATCCCAATCCTGGAAAGTACAATTTCTTAAAGGAGCCTTAGTCCTTTTTAGTAGAGGTAGGTATAGGAAAGCTAAGATCTAGATGCTTAGTGTACTCACTGTATTTTATATTGGGATGCCATTGTTTCTATGCCCTCTCAGCGGACAGAATTAAGAAATGTATGTATAAATATATACATTTAAAATAAATATATATGTATGCATATTATGTAAATACGTCCCCTCATTCATCTTTGTTTCTATATCTATGTGTGTATGTGTTTGTCACAGATATACATCTATGTGTGTATCACTATCCTCAATATATTGAATTATTTGCTCAATTTTGCTTATTTACTCAATGTAATCAGTCTTCCAACCACAATGGCCATTTCCTCAACCTGCCATTTCTCCTCCTCCCTGTCACAGCCTGTTTCCTTGATTGACTTGCTGATCTTTGCCTCAGAGAAGAGAAGGAAAGGGAAGGGAAAATGGAGAGAGAAGGAACAACAACACTTTTGAAATCTATTTTCCCTCATTCTTCTTTCTCATAGTATTTCTCACACTGCACCCGTCCCAAAGGGGGGACATCTCAACCCAAAGCACACCAGCACTCATTAATATGCATTGTCTTGCACATGTTGTAAACTTCTGAACATTCAAGATAGTAGTACTTTTCAAAAATGAAGCTTAATCCCTATATGTACCCATCTCCATCCTCCACAATCCCCTAAACCTTTTGCATTTTAAATCAAATACAGTAGCTAGAAACAACTGAACAAGACTTCATTTTTTATTAAAATATATAGAAAATAATGTGGAGTTAGAAAAACCTGACCTTGGGCTTCCCTGGTGGTGCGGTGGTTAAAAATCCTCCTGCCAATGCAGGGGACACGGGTTCAAGCCCTGTTCCAGGAAGATCCCACATGCCACGGAGCAACTAAGCCCGTGCACCACAACTACTGAGCCAGTGCTCTAGAGCCTGCGAGCCACAACTACTGAGCCCGAGTGCCACACTACCGAAGCTTGCATGCCTACAGCCCGTGCTCCAAAACAAGAGAAGCCACTGCAATGAGAAGCCCGCACACCACAACGAAGAGTAGCCCCCGCTCGCTGCAAATAGAGAAAGCCCGAGTGCAGCAACGAAGACCCAACGCAGCCAAAAAAAAAAATAAAATTAATTAATTTTAAAAAAAAAGAAAAAGAAAAACTTGACCTTGCCTGCAAATCTCTTCAAATGCCAGTAAAAGTCGAGTGTATAACGGTAATGCAGGCTTTTGGGTTTATACTTCAGGCAAAGTCATAGGATGCGTGTGTGTGTGCGTGTATGTGCATGATTGCTCAGTTTTTCTCCTACCTGCAACTTCTACCATCTGAAATTTTGAAAATAAATCAATGCTGAAAAACCATATTGTCAAGAAAAGGCTGTATGTTGCATTTTGCAAACTAGAATAGACAGACCTTTTTCTTGAGAATGAAAAGGCTCCCCTCTTTCATTGTGCAAATTCTTACCGCAAATTTTGACCCACAGTAAGCTTTAATTGTGTAGCAACTGTTAACCTGTAATGTTTCTTTTTCACTAGGCACATAACTCTACTACATTTCCCAGCCCCCCTTGCAGTTACAAAGGCCAAAGCAGCCTGAGTGAAAGGGAGGTGCATCAATCTCCTCCAAGCTGAGCCCATAAAAGTGTTGCTGCAATGCTCCTGTTCTCTGTCTTCCCTCATAGTCTTCCAGGTGCACAGCATCAGTAAAGGACTCCAAGCCTGATGGCAGAGCTACTAGAGGGAAAGAATCTGTTTCTGCTTGGAGCAGAGTCCCTCTTTTCCCATGTTCCCCAACCTGCACAGGTCTGCAAAGTGTGCAAGCAACAGACATTGGTGGGTGAGTTTTGGAATTTTTTGTTAAAAATACTTCACCAACTCTGATTAACAAAATCTCCAAAACAGAAGGCAATATGGATTCCTACTTGGAATAAATCACAAACAGTATTCACTGATGGACAGATTTCCTCAGTGGCAGTGGATAGCCAATCTTGGCTGACTGAGCAAGATGCTTTTTTATTTTTTTTTACACTTCTTTATTGGAGTATAATCGCTTTACAATGGTGTGTTAGTTTCTGCTTTATAACAAAGTGAATCAGTTATACATATACATATATCCCCATATCTCCTTCTTGCATCTCCCTCCCACCCTCCCTATCCCACCCCTGTAGGGGGTCACAAAGCACTGAGCTGATCTCCCTGTGCTATGCGGCTGCTTCCCACCAGCTATCTGTTTCACCGTAAAAGTTTCCTTCAGTTTCTGTGAGTAATGTTGCAATACTTTTTAACGCTCTCGAGTTTTAGTTCCAAGTGAAGCACTCAGATACGACCAACCTGAATGGCTCATCTGGAGAATGTGAAACATGACCCTAGTGGAAAGTGGCAAGTGAAAACAGTGATGGTCCCTTACATGAGCCAGCGTACTGATTTATGGAGATATTTCAGGTCTGGTCAAATATTAATACAAATTAATAATACTGTAACACATCTTTGAGTTGCGTTAAGGGTTAATAGTCTTTCCTGTATGTCTTTAACTAGCAAGAATGATTAAATAATAGGGTGGACTAAACTCAAAATCACTAAGGCATTTCCTTTCTTCAGAGACAGCTTCTAGCCATGAGAGGCGGATTTATTTGCACTTGTACTACCGTCCAAGAAATGAGAAGAACGACCAAGACATCACCTCTCTGGATGCACGAGTCTTTTGTGCTGCGCCCTGTTGGGATGCTCCTCCTTGCTTTTTAATCCTGGGTCCCTTTACTTCTTGGAGTGGGCCCTGGGGCATTCTCTGCAGAGGGCCTTTGACACTAGAAATTCCTCCTTTTTGTTGATCAAAGCTGGTGCGGCCTGACCCCACCCCAGGAAGTGGTGGCAGACACATCTGTTCAGTCTGGCTTTCTGCCAACAGGGGATTTACTCTTGAGTGAGTGGGGGAGAAAGGACTTTTATGTTGGGAGGGGATTTATTGTTGGCTGATGGGGTGTGGCAAGTGTGAAGGGTGGGAACCACTTCAGCTCCATGGCTGGATTGTCTGACTTTTTGTGCAGCAGGGTTTAATCTTTGTATGTGGATTCCAAGACTGGGAAGGGCAAGTTGCTGAATCACTGAACTTTGACAGTAAACTGAAAAACTTTGGGCGGGGGGAGTGAAGTATAGATTTGCAAAAAACAAGAAGATGAAAGTGAAGGTTTGCTGAGTACATACAGTAAGATACTGTTTAGCGTCAAACAACTGAAGATGCAATTCTGAATTCTGATAGTCCTCACTACTTAGCTAGCACTGCCCAACAGACCGGAGGAAGAAGGGAAATAGGAGCTGGACCACTTGGTGTTCTGAAATTCTGGCGTTCACTCCGGGGAAGTCATCGGACTCTTCCCACCTCATTGCTGTCTTATCAACAATCACAACAGCACTAGAATTTTATTTTGAATTGTGAAAAACATCCCTATTTTGTGATGATTACACATTAAGGAATGAGGGGCATGGAATTATATGGTACTGCTCTAGGAACACTTAATGGCTGGAGGAATAAGGTTGCCTGATAGAAGAATACCAGAATATGGTTCTGACCACAACACTGTATCAATGATTCAGTACAGGAAGAGGAAATAAATGCCATGGGGTTTGATTTTGATTTTAGAAATTGAGAGAAAGCCAGCATTTTGCTCTCTAAAGAACGCTTTACTTTTCTTATCTCCATATTGTTTTCTAAGACTGCCAGGGCCAGAGATTTTGCCTAGATAGGAACCATCAGCCTCTTCATAGATTTTATCTAGCATATACATGTGAAGTAGCTCCTATGCTCATTGCTCAGCCATATGATGATGTCTATACAAAAGAAATATAAGTTATGGTCCCTGCTCTCCATATAACAGGAGTTCCTATTTGAAGCCTCAGTCTAAGAACTCAAGCAGGGCCATAGCCAATAAGTAAATTAGAAAAAGATACTATCTTAGGTAGACATAGGTTGCATAGTTTGGTGCAAACATGTCTTAGCTTGCGTAGTTCGGTAAGTGGAGTGTGGGCTCCATTTCAGCCCTAATTGGCCCTTTTGTCTTTGCCCCACACAATCTTTGTGTGCTTTGGATTCCATCATATCTTATGGAGATGAAACATCATAACTTATATAGCTACAGGATATGTCTGTTGGGAATCTTAGCTGCAAAAGGACCAAAATTAAAACTTCTGCTAAATAAATCATCTTAAGGGAAGAGACATTAGAAGCAGACAACTTGAATCCAAGAGCAACACATCCCAGTAGATTAGTCTGGGAGATTCCAAAGGCAGCATGGTGTATGTCCCTAGATTGTTTGCTACTACTCTGTCAGTAGCAAACTGAAAGAGCTGTTTCAACAAAAAATTTTCAGTTGGGAGGACACTGAGAGAACATGGAACAGAGCTAGGGGGTGGTGGGGAGTACGTGGTAGCTTTAGCACTGGGCTGGCCTTGGCAAGTGTGGTCCAGCAGCCCCAGAAGCTTCAGTAGAGATCAGCTACAGAAGTTGGAGTTTGGAGCCACTCAGAGGGGCTGAGTGACAACTTCTCCCAAATTAAAATCAATGAAGGAGAGTGGGTAGTATGAACTCCATATGTCAGCATACATGTACTCATTGGAGAATTCCAGAAATACCTGGGAGAGGGGGAGATATTTAAAAAGGGCTGAAGTTCCTGAAATTGTGAGTTGAAGATGAATCATAAGAATATTATTTGTTGCTGTTATTATGACACTGTTATTAAGTGTCAAGTATGATTGTTCATCGGAAATGAAGTGGGAAACCGGAATAGCACACGCGTGTACAAAAGTGTGAAGTAACGATGCATACCACTCTAAGGTAACTTCCTTACCAATGGGTATGAAATACAAGATGGCGGATGGTTGTAAGATCAAGTCAATGTAATTTGCATATATTCCACTTTCGTCGGATTTCACTAGTTGGAGAAGATAGAGTGTACAGAATGGTTGGCAACTTCTAATAATTAATAATTGGAGAGATTGGTTCAAGATGCAGAAGTAGAAGGATGTGTGCTCACTCCCTCTTGCGAGAGCACTGGAATCACAACTAATTGCTGAACAATCATCAACAGGAAGACACTGGAACTCACCAAAAAAGACACTCCCCCCCACATCCAAAGACAAAGGAGAAGCCACAATGAGATGGTAGGAGGGGCGCATTCACAATAAAATCAAATCCCATAACTGCTGGGTGGGTGACTCACAAACAAGAGAACACTTATACCACAGAAGTTCACTTACTGGAGTGAAGGTTCTGAGCCCCACGTCAGGCTTCCCAACCTGGGGGTCCAGCAACGGGAGAAGGAATTCCTAGAGAATCAGAATTTGAAGGCTGGCAGGATTTGATTGCAGGACTTCGACAGGACTGGGGGAAAAAGAGATTCCACTCTCGGAGGGCACATACAAAGTAGTGTGCGCATCGGGACACAGGGGAAGGAGCAGTGACCCCATAGGAGACTGAACCAGACCTCCCTGATAGTGTTGGAGGGTCTCCTGTAGAGGTTGGGGGGGGGTACAAGGACATTGGCAGCAGAAGTTCTGGGAAGTACTCCTTAGCATGAGCCCTCCCAGAGTCTGCCATTAGCTTCACCAAAGAGCCAGGTAGCCTCCAGTGCTGGGTCGCCTCAGGCCAAACAACCAAATGGGAGGGAACCCAGCCCCACCCATCAGGAGACAAGTGGATTAAAGATTTACTGAGCTCTGCCCACCACAGTAACATCCAACTCTACCCACCACCAGTCCCTCCCATCAGGAAGCTTGCACTTAGATAGCCTCATCCTCTTAGATAGACTCATCCATGAGAGGGCAGACAGCAGAAGCAAGAAGAACTACAATTCTGCAGCCTGTGGAAGGAAAACCTCATTCACAGAAAGATAGACAAAATGAAAAGGCAGAGGACTATGTACCAGATGAAGGAACAAGATAAAACCCCAGAAAAACAACTCAATGAAGTGGAGATAGGCAACCTTCCAGAAAAAGAATTCAGAACAATGGGAGTGACGATGGTCCAGGACCTCAGAAAAAGAATGGAGGCAAAGATCGAGAAGATGCAAGAAATGTTTAACAAAGACCTAGAAGAATTAAAGAACAAACACCTAGAAGAATTAAAGAACAACAAACAGAGATGAACAATACAACAACTGAAATGAAGAATACACTACAAGGAATCAAAAGCAGGATAACTGAAGCAGAAGAACGGATAAGTGACCTGGAAGACAGAATGGTGGAATTCACTGCTGTGGAACAGAATAAAGAAAAAAGAACAAAAAGAAATGAAGACAGCCTAAGAGACCTCTGGGACAACATTAAACACAACAAAATTCACATTATAGGGTTCCCAGAAGGAGAAGAGAGAGAGAAAGGACCCGAGAAAATATTTGAAGAGATTATAGTCTAAAACATCCCTAATATGGGAAAGGAAATAGCCATCCAAGTCCAGGAAGCACAGAGAGTACCAGGCAGGAGAAACACGCCGAGACACATAGTAATAATCAAACTGACAAAAATTAAATACAAAGAAAAATTATTGAAAGCAACAAGGGAAAAACGAGAAATAACATACAAGGGAACTCCCATAAGGTTAACAGCTGCTTTCTCAGCAGAAACTCTACAAGCCAGAAGGGAGTGGCACAATATATTTAAAGAGATGAAAGGGAAGAACCTACAACCAAGACTACTCTACCCGGCAAGGATCTCATTCAGACTTGACGGAGAAATCAAAAGCTTTACACACAAGCAAAAGCTAAGAGAATTTGGCACCACCAAACCACCTCTAAACCACATGCTAAAGGAACTTCTCTGGGCAGGAAACACAAGAGGAGGAAAAGACCTACAAAAACAAACCCATAACAATTAAGAAAATGGTAACTGGAACATATATATTGACAATTATCTTAAACGTGAATGGATGAAATGCTCCAACCAAAAGACACAGGCTCTCTGAATGGATACAAAAACAAGACCCATATATATGCTGTCTACAAGAGACCCACTCCAGACCTAGGGACACGTACAGACTGAAAGTAGGGGATGAAAAAAGATATTCCATGCAAATGGAAATCAAAAGAAAGCTGGACTAGGAATAGTCCCATCAGATAAAATAGACTTTAAAATAAAGACTATTACAAGAGACAAAGAAGGACACTACATAATGATCAAGGGATCAATCCAAGATGAAGATGTAACAATTATAAATATATATGCACTCAACATAGGAGCATGTCAATCATAAAGCAACTGCTAACAGCTATAAAAGAGGAAATCAACAGTAACACAATAAAAGTTTGGGACTTTAACACCTCAATTACACCAATGGACAGATCATCCAGACAGAAAATTAATAAGGAAACACAAGCTTTAAATGACACAACAGAACAGATAGATTAAATAGATATTTATAGGACATTCCATCCAAAAACTGCAGATTACACTTTCGTCTCAAGTGCACACGGAACATTCTCTAGGATAGGTCACAACTTGGGTAACAAATCAAGCCTCGGTAAACCTAAGAAAATTGAGGGCTTCCCTGGTGGCGCAGTGGTTGAGAGTCCGCCTGCTGATGCAGGGGACACGGGTTCGTGCCCTGGTCCGGGAAGACTCCCACATGCCGTGGAGCTGCTAGGCCCGTGAGCCATGGCCACTGAGCCTATGCGTCCAGAGCCTGTGCTCCGCAACGGGAGAGACCACAACAGTGAGAGGCCCACGTACCGCAAAAAGAAAAAAAAAATAAAAAATAAAATTGAAATCATATCAAGCATCTTTTCCGACCACAGTGCTATGAGATTAGAAATCAATTACAGGGAAGAAGATGTAAAAAACACAAACACATGGAGGCTAAACAATACATTACTAAATAACCAAGAGATCACTGAAGAAGTCAAAGAGAAAATCAAAAAATACCTAGAAACAAATGACAATGAAAACATGACAACCCAAAACCTAAGGGATGCAGCAAAAGCAGTTCTAAGAGGGAAGTGTATAGTAATACATACCTACCTCAAGAAACAAGAAAAATCTCAAACAATCTAACCTTACACCTAAATGAACTAGAGAAAGAAGAAC
>NC_041222.1:56015397-56127864 GCF_002837175.3 Physeter macrocephalus
TAAGGAAAAAGGAATGTAAACATAATGCTAAAGAAAGTCATCAAATCACAAGGGAAGAGAGCAAGAGAAGAAGAAAGTAAAAAATAAGAACAACAAAACTAACAAGAAAACAATTAACAAAATGGTAATAAGTACAAACTTATCAATAATTACTTTAAATGTAAGTGGACTAAATGCTCAATCAAAAGACATATGGTGACAATGTATATATTAAAAAGACACATATATATATGCTGTTTACAAGAGAATTACTTCAGAGCCAAAGACACACACAGACTGAAATTGAGGGGATGAAAAAATGGTATTCTATGCAAATGGAAACGAAAAGAAATCCAGGGTAGCAATACTTATATCAGAAAAAATGGACTTTAAAACAAAGCCTGAAGCAAGAGACAAAGAAGGACACTACATAATGATCAAGGGATCAATCCAAGATGAAGATGTAACAATTATAAATATATATGCACTCAACATAGGAGCATGTCAATCATAAAGCAACTGCTAACAGCTATAAAAGAGGAAATCAACAGTAACACAATAAAAGTTTGGGACTTTAACACCTCAATTACACCAATGGACAGATCATCCAGACAGAAAATTAATAAGGAAACACAAGCTTTAAATGACACAACAGAACAGATAGATTAAATAGATATTTATAGGACATTCCATCCAAAAACTGCAGATTACACTTTCGTCTCAAGTGCACACGGAACATTCTCTAGGATAGGTCACAACTTGGGTAACAAATCAAGCCTCGGTAAACCTAAGAAAATTGAGGGCTTCCCTGGTGGCGCAGTGGTTGAGAGTCCGCCTGCTGATGCAGGGGACACGGGTTCGTGCCCTGGTCCGGGAAGACTCCCACATGCCGTGGAGCTGCTAGGCCCGTGAGCCATGGCCACTGAGCCTATGCGTCCAGAGCCTGTGCTCCGCAACGGGAGAGACCACAACAGTGAGAGGCCCACGTACCGCAAAAAGAAAAAAAAAATAAAAAATAAAATTGAAATCATATCAAGCATCTTTTCCGACCACAGTGCTATGAGATTAGAAATCAATTACAGGGAAGAAGATGTAAAAAACACAAACACATGGAGGCTAAACAATACATTACTAAATAACCAAGAGATCACTGAAGAAGTCAAAGAGAAAATCAAAAAATACCTAGAAACAAATGACAATGAAAACATGACAACCCAAAACCTAAGGGATGCAGCAAAAGCAGTTCTAAGAGGGAAGTGTATAGTAATACATACCTACCTCAAGAAACAAGAAAAATCTCAAACAATCTAACCTTACACCTAAATGAACTAGAGAAAGAAGAACAAGCAAAACCGAAAGTTAGTAGAAGGAAAGAAATCATAAAGATCGTAGCAGAAATAAATGAAATAAAAACAAAGAAAACAATAGCAAAGATCAATAAAACTAAAAGCTGGTTCTTTGAGAAGATAAACAAAATTCATAAACCATTAGCCAGACTCATCAAGAAAAAGAGGGAGAGGACTCAAATCAATAAAAGTAGAAATGAAAAAGGAGAAATTTACAACAGACACCACAGAAGTACAAAGCATCATAAGAGACTACTACAAACAACTCAATGCCAATAAAATGGACAACCTGGAAGAAATGGACAAATTCTTAGAAAGGTATAAACTTCCAAGACTAAACCAGGAAGAAGTAGAAAATATGAACAGACCAATCACAAGTAATGAAATTGAAACTGTGTTTAAAATTCTTCCAACAAACAAAAGTCCAGGACCAGATGGCTTCACAGGTGAATTCTAGGAAACATTTACAGAAGAGCTAATACCCATCCTTCTCAAATTCTTCCAAAAAATTGCAGAGGAAGGAATATTCCCAAACTCATTCTATGAGGCCACCATCACCCTGATACCAAAACCAGACAAAGGTACTACAAAAAAAGAAAATTGCAGACCAATATCACTGACGAATATAGATGCAAAAATCCTCAACAAAATACTAGCATACAGAATCCAACACATTAAAATGATCATACACCATGATCAATGGGATTTATCCCAGAGATGCAAGGATTCTTCAAGATACGCAAATCAGTCCATGTGATAAACCATATTAATAAATTGAAGAATAAAAATCATATGATCATCTCAATAGATGCAGAAAAAGCTTCTGACAAAATTCAATACCCATTTATGATAAAAACTCTCCAGAAAGTGGGCATAGAAGGAACCTACCTCAACATAATGAAGGCCATATACAACAAACCCACAGCAAACATCATTCTCAATGGTGAAAAACTGAAACCATTTCCTCTAAGATCAGGAACAGGTCAAGGATGTCCACTCTGGCCACTCTCAACATAGTTTTGGAAGTCCTAGCCATGGCAATCAGAGAAGAAAAAGAAATAAAAGGAATCCAAATTGGAAAAGAAGAAGTAAAACTGTCAGTGCAGATGACATGATATTATACACAGAAAATCCTAAAGATGCCACCAGAAAACCAGTAGAGCTAATCAATGAATTTGGTAAAGTTGCAGGATATAAAATTAATGCACAGGAATCTCCTGCATTCCTATACAGTAACAACGAAAGATCAGAAAGAAAAATTAAGGAAATAATCCCATTCACCATTGCAACAAAACAATAAAGTACCTAGGAATAAGCCTACCTAAGGAGGTAAAGGAACTGTACTCAGAAAAGTATAAGACACTGATGAAAGAAATCAAAGAAGACAAAAACGGAGGGAGAGATATAACATGTTCTTGGATTGGAAGAATCAATATTGTGAAAATGACTATACTACCCAAAGCAATCTACAGATTCAATGCAATCCCTATCATATTACCAGTGGCATTTCTGAAAGAACTAGAACAAAACATCTTAAAATTTGTATGGGGACACAAACACCCTGAACAGTCAAAGCAGTCTTAAGGGGAAAAAACGGAGCTGGAGGAATCAGACTTCCTGACTTTAGACTATACTAGAAAGGTACAGTAATCAAGACAATATGGTACTGGCACAAAGACAGAAATATAGATCAATGGAACAGGATAGAAAGCCCTGAGCTAAACCCACACACCTATTGTTAACTAATGTATGACAAAGGAGGCAAGGATATACAATGGAGAAAAGACAGTCTCTTCAATAAATGGTGCTGGGGAAACTGGACAGCTACATGTAAAAGAATGAAATTAGAACACTCCCTAACACCATACACAAAAGTAAACTCAAAATGGATTAGAGAACTAGATGTAAGACCGGACACTATAAAACTCTTAGAGGAAAACATAGGAAGAACACTCTTTGACATAAATCACAGCAAGATCTCTTTTGATCCACCTCCTAGAGTAATGGAAATAAAAGCAAAAAGAAACAAATGGGCCTTAATGAAACTTAAAATCTTTTGCAAAGCAAAGGACACTACAAACAGGACAAAATCAACCCTTAGAATGGGAGAAAATATTTACCAGTGAATCAAAGGACAAAGGATTAATCTCCAAAATATATAAACAGCTCATGCAGCTCAATATTAAAAAAGCAACCCAATCAAAAAATGGGCAGAAGGCCTAAATAGACATTTCTCCAAAGAAGACATACAGATGGCCAAGAAGCACATGAAAAGCTGCTCAACATCACTAAATGCTGGAGAGGGTGTGGAGAAAAGGGAACCCTCTTGCACTGTTGGTGGGAGTGTAAATTGATACAGCCACTATGGAGAACAGTATGGACGTTCCTTAAAAAACTAAAAATAGAATTACCATATGACCCAGCAATCCCAATACTGGGCATATACCCTAAGAAAACCATAATTCAAAAAGGCTCATGCACCGCCTGTCATACAGAGTGAAGTAAGTCAGAAAGAGAAAAACAAATATCGTATAGTAATGCATATATGTGGAACCTAGAAAAATGGTACAGATGAACCGTTTTGCAGGGCAGAAATAGAGACACAGATGTAGAGAACAAACATATGGACACCAAGGGGGGAAAGTGGAGGGGAGGGGTGGTGGTGGTGGGATGAACTGGAAGATTGGAATTGAAATGTATACACTGATATGTATAAAATAGATAACTAATAAGAACCTGCTTTATAAAAAATAAAGTAAAATTCAAAAATAGAAAAAAAAATAATTGGAGGTTCCGGGGAAATGCTCTTAAATCTCTATTTCGGTAAAGAGAGAGAAGGGGAAGAATGGGAGGGCAAACTAGGCGACTGGTGTGTGCAGTATGAGTGGAAGATGTGTGAAGGGGAAGCTATTCTAAAGTGAAAACGGGAATCTATTCTAAAGTGAGAACAGGAGTCTGTTCTAAAGTGAGAACCAAGACTCCTGGATTCTGCACCTTGTTCGGCTCCAGCTAGCAAAGCTGGAGAAGGAGAGAAGGTAGCATTTACCTTCTGTGAACTTGGATTTTCTCATCTGTAAAATGAATGGATTGACCTGATTGACGTTTAGATTTCCTCCCTGAGTCTGATGCTCACGTTTGTCTTTGAACATAATCATTGTTGAAAAAGGAACTTTGCCTACAAACCCTGTGAGGAGTTTGTGGCTTATTTCAGTAGGACAGAACTGCAACCAAATTATGATGTAAAAGAGTTAGCTTTCTGACTAGAGCGTTTTGGTCAGTGACTAATTCAAACCAAGGCTCTACAAGTCCACATAAAGCAATATTTTTCTGCACCGCTGAGTACACATGTTTTGCTACCTCTCCACCTCTCTTTTTTTCCTCTCTTGCTTCCTACATGTCAGGTTCCTATTTCCTTTGGGTCACTGTATAAATGATAGGGACTTCTCCTAACCCTATCAGATTGGCTGGGCATTTAGTCTGTGTTTTTGCACATCCTGCCAAAATAAACTTGGTCATTTATGTCTGCTTATTTTCCCTTCTCGACATCAGGTATTGCCTGCATTGCAGAGCCCACACGAAAGTAAGATCTCCCCAATTCAGGCTGCAGTGTCTCTGATGTTAAATTTGGTGGACCTGAAGTCAGACCAACCAGAGGCACCCATCAAACAACAGTATTGTTGTCTCCAAGAGTTTTCAGCTTCTCTGCTGCAGTAATTCAGAGACACTTCAAACAAACAATCTCATGAGAAAGAGAAGAGGTGAGGAGGTAAGAGAGAGAAGAAGAGGCAAAACTCTAAGAGAAGGAATCTGAAGAAGAAGTGGTGCCTTACCACACTTCTTTCCATCATATACATTAGAATTTTGTCCTTTTAGGATATATCAATCCACTTTTGGATCAAACTGCAATTTCCACATTAAAAAATTAATTTCAGGTTGATTCTAGCTCCTGATATTTTGGCTAGAGCTCACAATGCATCAGGTTCTGCCTGACCTGAGGAATTTTAGACGTTTTTTTCAGAATCATTTTCTGAAAGCAGGATCCTGGTAATTTATCTCCCCACCTCAGGAATACTCATTGGCTCCTTGAGCCCAGTATACGTTTGTAGTTTTGAGTCAAGCTGATTTTCTTTTCTCTGTTTCCATTGCTTTTCTACAGCAGCTAACACCTTTCTTATAGGTGGAGTTAGTCTTACCCATCAGTAGTCACAAAAATACTAAAAGTACTATTCCTATAGTTAAAATTTCATTTTAATTCCTTATTCAAACTATGTTGAATTTTGAGTCCACATACTTTATAAACAAGATGGCCATCAAGTAAGTACCTGAAATTTCCACAAATATTCTGATGATCTCTGTATGAATGAAAGAGGTGATCTCTATCATTCTCATTTGAAAGTTGTTGAAGAAAAAAACAGAGAAAGATTATATGGTTTGAGGATCTATTGACCAACATCAATACCAATGAGAGGAGGAAAAATGTGATTAAATGAAGACAAAAGAACTTCTGTCTTATAATATTGAAAATATTTGTGACAGTAAGGTAGTAGAATCCTGTGTCCAGATGATAATTGTGGAATTTGCTTTCCCAGACATCTTTTCTGTTGTGATAATTAAAGATACATGTACGACTATTATAAATGATTTAGGCATGATTTGGCTGCAAATAACGCTAGAGAAATTTAATCAAATCACTTACCAATGTATATAAATGTAAGCAAACATAGGCCAGAAACAAGTGCATGCTGTTGATGGTTTTCTGTTTCCATGGAAAATTAGTAAAGAGAAAGTAAAAGAAAAGATGAAACAAAAAAATTTTAAGTACTTGTTATATGTCAGTCTTGTGCTTGGCAATACAATGGAATATTACTCAGCCATTAAAAAGAATGAAATAATGCCATTTGCAGCAACATGGATGGAGCGAGAGATTACCATGCTAAGTGAAATAAGTCAGACAGAGAAAGACAAATACCGTAAGATATGTGGAATCTAAAATATGATACAAATGAACTTATTTATAAAACAGAAACAGATTCACAGACATAGAAAATAAACTTATGGTTACCAAAGGGGAAAGTGGGGGAGGGATAAATTAGGACTTTGGAATTAACATATATAGACTACTATATACAAAATAGATAACCAAAAAGGACCTACTGTATAGCACAGGGAACTATACTCAATATCTTGTAGTAACCTTTAATGGGAAAGAATCTAAAAAAGAAAACATATATATGTGTGTGTCTGTGTGTGAATCACTTTGCTGTACACCTGAAACCAACACATTGTAAATCAACTATATTTCAATAAAAACTAAAAAAAATAAAGTTTATCAGGAAGAAAATCCTTTCTCTTCCCTCTCTAAGGGAATTTACACTGTCCGTATTTACACTGTCCGTACAGATGAGGAAATAAGCCGGGAGATGTAAAGTAACTCGCCAAAATCACCTAGCTAGCAAATGGCCGAACTTGGATTTTAGCTGAGCTCAGCCTGACTTCAGAGAGACTGTTCCTTCTACCTTGGTCTCTCGTGATTTGTTTTATTCAGTTTATTCCTTCATTCAGTTTATTCCTTCTTGTTCTAGAGAAATTACACAGGATTTGATCACCACTACCTGTGCAATTCCATGTAATATGGTAATTACCAATTTGAAATCATTTTAGCATTGAATATTGAACAATGCACCAGTTTCAAGATGGCATCTCCATTCTGAATGTGCACACATTATTTAAAAATAATGTTCTTTTTCATTTTGACCAAGGCATGCCTAATGGCTCAGTTTCCTCCTACTGAGTTCTGACCACCTGAATATTCCTGCTCTACGCTCCTGTGAATGTGACAGCCCAATGCTTACTTAAATACTTTCTCTGAAAAGCCAATGAACCATTCTCCTCTGGCTATAAATGTACTGTTAGCCATAGTTTAAGTTTGATTGCTGCCAAATGAGCATTTGGAAACACATTCCCTAGGTATTAGTCTTTCATAATTTAAATTTTCAATACCATCAAGGAGTTGTGAAATTCTCAAAGTAGTATTAATGTTGAACCAACTTAAAATATAAAATAGGCTATGCTGTTTCATGCTTTGGAAGATGAAAATTAGTTACAGCAAACACAAGAATAGAGTGTTAAATTTCCGAAGAATAAGCAATCACTGTTGAAAACAGTGTACGCCTGTGTGAGATGCCGTAAGAAAATATAGGACAATGGCTTTCTTGATAACTGTGAAAAGTTAAGGCAAGGCACCAACCAGACAGATCTCCTATTTCTCAGATGCCTTTCAGGAAAGGTATCTCTTACTAGAGCCACAAGATCAAAAGTGAGAGACAGAACAAACATTACAATTTATTACCACCACGATACTTCACCAAGAATCCCTCTAGAAGGATAGAATTTCTTGTGACTGCTGAATTTCTGAGCCAGAGGTGACCAAAATCATATATATATATATATACACACACACACACACACATATATATACGTGTATATATATATATATATATATACATATATATAAATAACATACCATTTAAGCCTTTTACATCTTAAGTTATCTTTGGACAAAAATTTGGGAAATATACACATGAAATATTGATGCTTATCTGTGGTGAATAATCAGGTTAAAGCTATTGGTAGAATGGATTGAGATAATTAATAGGGGGATGTGTCACAATGAGTAAATGAATCCATTATAGTATGTTATGTCACGATCCTATTTTGCTACCATCATTTAAAAATAAAAATAGCATTTAACAAGTTCTGTGCCACAAAGTTGAAAATAGAATGTTATAGAGTTGTCATTATTTCTTTTCTGGGAAGGATTGTGACTGATAAGATAACTATTGCCTAAACTATTTTAGTATGTGGCATTGGCACAAATTCTCTGCTCTGTGTACTAATTACTGTAATTTTATCATTATAATGATTATAATTTCATATTCACTTTATATGAGATACTCTCTTAACACTGCCTGTCATATCATAGTAAATTTGCTTGTAAGATTCTTTTTGGGGGAAACTATTATATCTTATCAACAATGTAGCTCAATTAGGATATGTCTTCAGGATTTTTATAACACCTCTCATAAAGCCTATTTTCTAAATGAGAATGTTATCTTTCTAAGAGCTGTGTTGAGATACTGTTATCAGTAGCTACATTTCTAATATTTTTATAAGAAAAAATATTAAAAACAACCTAACATTCCATCAAGGAGGTACTTATTAAATTAATAATGATACATTCATACAATAGAACATCAGATATTTACAAAAAGAATGAGGAAACTCCCCATGTACTGATTCAGAAAGGTTTCCAAGGTATATTATGGAATGAAAACAACAAGTTACAGAATAGCATGTACAGAATATTTTTTGCATAAAATAGGAGATATATAAAAATCTATCCCTATTTTCTTGCATCTTCATAAAGGAAAACTCTGGTAGGATAAATAAGAAAGTAATGAGTGGTTTCCTGAAGGTCAGCAGAGGGATATGTAGTAACTGAGTGAGTGGAAGATGCAGTTAAAGACAAACTTTCACTGTATTTCCTTCCTTAGAATCTCTGTTTATGGGTCCTGGTGCCATGAAAAGTTTTTGATATTTATACGGCCCGCTACATCAAGCTTTCTTTAATTTCTTTCAGATTTTGAGTCATACATATAAAAGCCTTTATTTAACTTTTGTCATTTTATCACCTACATAATTTTTTACAATTAAATATTTGATCCATTTGTAATTTATTATGGTGCAGATTATGAGAAATAATGGTCATCCAGTTGCCTCAACACTACTGAATGGATTAAAATTTCCCTATTGATTAGAGATGCTATCTTGTTCACATATGAAATTCTCTCAATATTTTTGAACTTTATATTTTTTTACATTGGTCTGTCTTTGTATATGCCCCATGTTTTAATTACTAAGACTCTATGCTTTAAAATTAATAGGTCTGGTCTGCCCTTATTTTCCTTTTCTTTCAGAGGTTTGCTGCCTTTTAAAAAACTTTTTTTTTCAAAAAGGTAAATCATTAATAGAATCACATTGTCTAATTGAAAAATGTTGGTATTTTACTTATTGTGCTAAATTTATCAGTTAATTAAGGAGACTTGATAACCTTATGATGTTGTGTCTTCCTATCCCAAACCTGATATGTCCTTCTATTTATTCTTCTCTTTGGTATTTCAGCCTTATGTTAGTTTTCTTCATATAGGGCTGGTACATTTCTTATTACACTTATTCCTATGTATTTTACACTTCTGTCGATTTTTAAAATTTACTCATTATTCACATATTCAGACTGGTGGTTGGTTGTATAATATATATGAAGGCTATCCCTTTCTGATTATTTTGTACCCATCTACCTTACTGATAGCAGTTTTCCAGTTAGTTCTCTTGGACTTTTCAGATATATAATCATATTACCTGCAAATAGTGATAATTCTACCTTCTCCTTTCCCTTTTTCATGTTTCTACTTTCTTTTTCTCATCTAATTACAATGGTTTGTTAAATACACTCTTAAAAATTCTACAAAGACCAGCCAACAGAATGAAGTTTCTAGCAACAGAATCTGGGTGGAAAAATCTTAACCCATTTACACAATGCATTATTTTAAATAACTCTTTTGGCTATATCAACATGACCTGTAAGTTAGAGATTTTTCGCGATGCATTATTTCTAAGGAATGAAAAATGATTTCACCAGTCATTAAAACCATCGTCAGTGTATTAGTATGGAGCTGTACTTAAGGGCCAGGTTACAAACAGTCATAATTCATCTGAAGTATTTTAAGGGAAGATACATAGACAAGATAAAGGTTGATTTAGCAATTGATTGGTTAATCCCTCTTTTCCCCAAGCCCGGTATATTGGAAATGATTGGAGCAAAATGTGTGGTTTACATCCCACCCCCCACCCTACTATGTTTCTGTTAAATTCTTTTTCTTTTGTCTTTACAAAATTCAGTTTATTTTCTAAAAATGTGGACTGATGGTGGTTGTATAATAAGATGTGCTAGTATTGATACTTTCTTTTCATTTTATTTTTTTATAATTTTTATTGGAGTATAGTTGATTTACAATGTTGTGTTAGCTTCAGGTGTACAGCAAAGTGCATCAGTTATACATTTACATATAGCCACTCTTTTTAGATTCTTTTCCCATATAGGTCATTACAAAGTATTGAGTAGAGTTCCTTGTGCTATACAGTAGGTCCTTACTAGTTATCTATTTTATATAAAGTAATGTGTATATGTCAATCCCAATCTCCTAATTTATCCCTCCCCTTCATACCCCCTAGTAGCCATAAGTTTGTTTTCTACATCTGTAACTTTATTTCTGTTTTATAGATAATTGAAGAACAAAAACCGATATGATCATTTCAATAGATGTAGAAAAAGCTTTTGACAAAATTCAATACCCATTTATGATGAAAACTCTCCAGATAGTGGGCATAGAGGGAACCTACCTCAACATAACAAAGGCCATAAGAATAAAATACCTAGGAATAGACCTACCTAAGGAGGCAAAAGACCTGTACTCAGAAAACTATAATATATTGATGAAAGAAATGAAAGATGACACAAACAGATGGAGAGATATACCATGCTCCTGGATTGGAAGAATCAATATTGTGAAAATGACTATACTACCAAAGCAATCTACAGATTCAATGCAATCCCTATCAAATCACCAATGGCATTTTTCACAGAATTCGAAGAAAAACATTTACAGTTTGTATGGAAACACAAAAGACCACAAATAGCCAAAGCAATCTTGAGAAAGAAAAACAGAGCTGGAGGAATCAGGTTCCCTGACTTCAAACTATACTACAAAGCTACAGTAATTAAGTTTAATTCTTATATTTGAACATACCCATCATGGTATGTTTAAGAATATTCTTCTTCATCTATAGTAGCAAGATTGTCTGATGAGTTGTATGAGGATATCTATATTTATATCTTTATCTAAAACTTTAATAGCCAATTCAGGGCTGAATTTGGTCCCAATATGAAGCAAAAAAATATTTGACAACTAAATGGAATGAATAACAACTAACAGTTGTTAAGTTCAGAGATTCTTCATTTGAGAAGAGAAATGTTAATCAATACTTTTGAAAATCCAAGGCTGGAATTACCAGTTGCAAGACTGGATTTCTACAACCAAAAGTCACAAATGTTACTGACACAAACCTTTAGCATATGTAACAGATGAGGGAGTTCATTATGGAAGGAAAGGCACATACGTGAATAATAAAGGAAATGCTGAAAGACTACCAAAGTTAAACAGGACACTGTATAGCATTGACACAGACAAATTAAACATAAAACACACACACATACACACAAACATCTCAAGAGAACCTCCTTACAAGTCAGCAGTCACTTGATTTACAAATAAAGTGTCGTCTCAGACCACAGGGGCCACAAACTCCTATGCTCTGGTTTGAAGAGCCCTCAGCTTTTAAGAGTTGATTTACTTTGAATCCTTGAAGCTCATCTCTGGACAAAAATCAAGATCACTAAATCTGCCATGTAGCAAGATCAGGATAAAACTTCCCATTTGTGAGTTCTAACATGCTAGTCCAATCCACTGTCCTTTGCAGACTGAGAAAAAAAAACTGTTGCTATCTGGAAAAGCTAATGAAAGTTGGCTCCTTATTCTAACTCCCGCATTTAGCCAAGCTACCATTACCTTACAGATCTACAGAAAACAGACAGGATAGAGCATCCACTCAACCATGGAAATCCACCAGCATATGTTATTTTAGGTTACCAAGATGAGTGTTTCTTACTCATTATGTCTACCAAATTAGTAACACTAAGGTCATCTTTCCATATCAGAGAGTTTACATTTTGACCTAGACTTTCAATGATGAATAGAGAGTGATTTCTACCGGTGAAAATCTTATTTATCTATCCTAGGCTAAGAGTAAAAAATCCTGAATGAGAGCCAAAAGACACATGAACCAGATTATATGTACTCAGAGGAATTTGTAAATCAAGTGACTGCTGATTTGTAAGGCAGGTGTGTGTGTGTGTGTGTGTGTGTGTGTGTGTGTGTGTTGTATTTAACTTGTCTGTATCAATGCTATACAATGCCAGGTTTTGTAAATTATCCAATATATAGTCATTACCTATTGAAAAGACTGAATATTGTCTTGGAGGCATTGGCTGAACTTTACCATAGTTCTTTTTAAAATTAGATTTTTAAAAAACTTAGCCCCACATGCTGCTACTTTTAGCCTGATACAGCAGGGTCTAGTTAAGCTATGCTATATGCTTTTCAATTAAACCATAACTTTCACATGTGCATTTTGTTGTGCTCGCCCAACATTAAATAAATGGATAACACCTGAATAAATTCAGAGTCCCAGCCTACACCAGTTCCTGGACCTAAATTACCAGTGAGAGATTTTTCATTTTCGTTTCATCAAAAGTTTTGTTTAATTGAGGTAAAGCAAGAGTTACTTAAGTACAACCTCTAAAAACAGGTAATAGTAAATTACATAATAGTATTTATGACTGTTTGACCCATTTCTCAACCTATTTAAATCTGGAAATATATGTAATAAATTTGAGTCTGGTTTATACACTTGGACTATTCATATATACAGTAAAGCTCTTTCATAAAGCTTCTTATCAGGGGAAATGTCTTAGAAAGGAAATGGAAAATTATGGGCATGGAGATAGGACATGAGATTTCAGCCTCCTATTTTACATTTATATCTCCTTATTTGTATTAAAAGACACAGCTACGGACAATGACACTGTACATGTGTATAACATGTCAAGGAGTCTTATATCTTCAGCAATTCTTGGAACACTAAGAACTCTGTGGCCTCTCCCTACTGCTGATATCATTTTTCTAGTAGCTTTTTCTCGGTAAAGCTGAGTGACAATGACAATAAATGTGAAGTTTCTCATTTTGAAAGCTTTAGCACTAGATTTTTATTAGGTATCTGTTGTGTGGCCTTGTGCAGAGAAGGCATTTAATGGATATTGGTTAATGATGATCACTCCCTGCCAAATAAAATTAAATATTATGCATGATGTAGATGCTGATAAATTGGATGAAGAAACTGAATAATTCTGTGAAAGATCTAAATCTTCAAATTGTAGTCTGTGAACTACTTGCCTTTTGGGCTTCCTGTTAAAAGTAAAAATCCCTAGCCCATACCTAAGGCCCTGTGATTAAGAGCCTATGGTTCTGGAAATTTTAATTTTTAACAATTTCTTTGGCGATGCTCCTGCAGTATAAAATTTGACCACCATTAACCATTAAATCTTGGATTCTTAAAAGACTTCTAATTACCTAGATGTTCATTTTCATTTAGACTACTAAAAAGAAAATCTACGGAGAATATGATTTTCAATACTAAATTCTGAATTTGTTTCCACATGGTAAAAATAATACTTAGTATACAAAGTCTTAAGCTATGCCTGTAAAATTTTTTAAAATACAGCATAAAACTGAAATATTCCCAAGGGCAAATATCTGACTTGTGAAGAAAATCTTCGATTTTTGACTAATTTATTTATCAGTAAGTTTGGTGATAAGTCAACAAAGAAGAAAAAGACAACAGCAAACAACAAAACTTTTTACTTTACCATGAACAGCAGGAGAATGTGTGAAAGCCAAAGCTGGAGAATTTTTAGAATTAAGTGCAACATAAAATGATATCATAACACTACTTCTCAAACATAAAAAGCAAAGGCAAGGGACCCAGTAAGAAGATCTGGGATGAAAGAAAGGCTCCCAGAATGAGGAAGGCAATTACCACACCTGGAATTCAATTCACATCTAGAAGAAATTTACACACTGCAATGCATCCAGGAGAGAAAGCAGGGCTTATGAAAAGTTAAAAGAAATTTGGGTGCTTTGTCTGAAAATGAAGAGTTTTGACCTGAGTGTAGAGGAGGGTTGAGGATACAAGCTGGGGCTGGTGATGTCAGATCTAAACTGATAGCTATACTCAGTGCTTAAAGGGGTATCATAAGAAGAGGGGTTAACCTAACATGGGTTTGAAAATAAAACATGAAGACCAAAAGATAGAAGTAATAGGAAAACTAAAATACGGAGAAAATTTCTAAAGGAAATTCAATGAACACCATCCTACAGAGGAATAGGATGACTGTGGGTTAATGAGTTCTCTGTCTTGGAGGAACAATTGTCTGGGATGTTGTAGAACAGGACTTCTCAGACTTTAATGGGCATATGGACCATGTAAAGATCATGTTAAGTTGCAGATTCTGTTTCAGGAGGTCTGGGTGAAACTTGAGTTTTTTTATGTCTAACATAACTCCCAGGTAAAGCCAGTGCTGCTGGCCCAAGTAAAACATTTTGACTAGCAAGATTCTAAGGGACTTTTCAAATCTAAGATTCCAAAATAGATTCTGTGGCTCCCTCTTTCTGCGTGATCATTGAACTATTTCCTTATCTTTTCTTTGCCTCAGATGTCCTCCTTTGTAAATTGGAAATAATAAGTGTTTTGCTTTGTGGGGTTGTTTGGGGGATTCAGTGAATTAATGCAGGGAAGGCACGCAAAAGAGAGCCTTACGTATAGTAAATACCCAATAAATGTCAGCCCTTATCATCACCATCATTATTATAAAATGAAAAATTTTTTAAATGCAGAGTGCTTTGGCTTTTTCTGATTTCCATCTTAGTTGATATAATCAGATTGTGTTTATTATCTCAACGGAGTAGTGATGTCATAGAGTTTATCCTCCTCACTGCCAGACAGAACTCCGACTGCAGCCTAAAGTCACTTCTAGGTTTTGCTAAATTCCAAAGGAAATGAAATCTGCAATGACTCTATTATGCAAATAACAGTAATGTTCAAGGAACATGGGAATGAATTTCTTGAGGCCCAGTTTTCAGTCCTGTCTCTAATTAGCCATGTAAACAACAAATATTCGCCTAAGCCTGACAATCCCACAATGCAGAAGAACATGTGTTCTTTTTACACATGACCCAAACCTCCAGGACATCTTTAATGGATTGATGATTTAGCCATAGGCTTCCAAGAAACAGAGGCTCTCATCATCATTCTTTGGGCTCCATCGTCTCCATTATTTCCTCTGACTTCTGGCTAATGCCCTGCTTCTAGTTACGAAGAATTTTTGGCACTTAAGCTCATATCAAAGTAAAAGGCTAGGAACCCTACCTAATGCGTGACTGTAGCTTAATGAAAATATCTGACCTTTTTAATCTTGGTACCCAATAAAGAGCTGAACCTTATTCCCCAAATGCTTTAGCTAATTAAGAAAAAAAGCTAAACTTTTAAATGAACATTTAAAGTTCACTTAATGTGTCACTTCCAAAGGCCAATTATAATCTGAAAATAGTTTTAAGTGAAGGATATCTGTTAAGTAAATAAGCATGTGGTAAATCATCAAATATCTATTGAACTCTTACCATGAGGTCAGCTCTGTGCTAAGTGTTATGGAGACTATAATAAAATGTCTAAGACAGAGGAATTTAACATAGTAGCTAAGAGGATAATACTTACATCCATGGAAAAGTTAGAGACAATTCAATACTGACATAAGCAGAACTAGCTTTGGGTACCACAAACTCTACAGCACCTCCGCCTGCTTCTCTCTCTCTCTTTTTTCTCCCCCATTTGGTTTCTCTACTTAGCTTTTTCTTTTTTTTTTTTCACGACATTTCTGACATTCTATAAAAGTTACTTACATATTACACTTATTGTCTATTCTTGTTTTCCCCTGTGAGAATGTAAACTCCACCAGGATGGAATTTTTGTCATTGCTTATTGATGTATCTCAAGTCCCTAGAAGAGCACTCGGGACCACAGTAGTACTCAATGACTGTGGCTTGAGTGAGGGAATGATTCATTCAACAGACTGATGCCAAGTTTAATTCTGCATTTTACAGTTCATAGCCCTCTTTTGTTCCTCATATGAAGAGGTGAGCAGAAAATATTACATTATTTTATTTTTTTGGCTGCCACCACACGGCATGCAGTATCCTTAGTACCCCAACCAGGGATGGAACCCTTGCCCCCTGCAGCGGAAGCACGGAGTCTTAACCACTGGACCGCCAGAGAAGTCCCAGAAAATATTTTATAACTGACTAGTTTATATGAGTTGTATTGTTTTCTGTACTCTACAATTCCTGTTGACAGCTAAAAATTAGACTGATCTAAAGATGTAAAATAATGAGAATAAATTATAGATCACTATTGCACTGCCATTCCAAAAGGAAATGAAATCTGCAATGATTCCGTTATGCAAATAATAGTAACACTGAAGGAACGTGGGAATGGATTTTTAGAGTTCTCGTTCTGCAGCCCGCCTCCAATTAGCCATGTAAACTAATAGTATCTCTTGACCTCAGAGTTCCAATGTCTTCAACTGAAATACGAAATTATATCATAATGATAACTAATCATATTTAACTTTAACATCTAACTTTTTATAGCACCAACTCCACTTTGCCCACTCCATCCCAGTAGCCCCCCAATTCTATTCATATTTCAAGTTCAATGAATTAGAAAAGACATTGAAATGAACAAAGAAGAAGGAGAATAATGTCTGATAGGAAACATTTACTGCTATTATCATTATAAGCAGGATGATAAATATAAATCAGACAAAAAAAATACTCTACTGACCAAGAATCAGATTTCTTGGAATTCTAACCTAGTCCTGTTTCCCCTCTGCAAACCAAGAAACAAACAAACAAAAAACTTGAAAGTAAATTTAAAAGGCCCTTGAATGGTGAAAATAGTGTCATTATATTTATCCTCTAGACCTGTTTGGTAACCTCAGACTCTCACTCAGAGTCTATTTACTTTACACATAATTCTTTTGGGCTTGAATCTGTTTTTCCCAATACAAAGAGAACAGAAGCAGCAAATTTTATAATGTTACTGCGGAAGCCCATGTATTGTCACAATAAATAAGCTAAAGCTGTTGAGAGTTAAAGACTTTCATTCAAAGATAAGCTATTGTAAAAACTTATTGTAAACATTTTATTAGCATCATTATATTACAGCAAATTAAAAAATGTTTTCTTGACAGTGATCCTGACTTAAGAGTAAATTAAATTATATTGATTACCTGGTATAAGAAGGCAGGCTATAGTTTCTGCTAGAAGTGTTTCCATTAAAAATAGTTGACCTGTAAAAAATTTTGTTTGACGTATCTGGAAAGATGACCTCAGGTCAAACTTTTAAGCCTAAGTGATGTTATATAATGCGATATTGCATTCTCTCTCCCTGGATTTCCCTGGTTATGATTAATAAGGATATTTTGGCACTCCTCTTTTATCAATATATTTTCTCATTATATCACTATTTAGTATGCATTCGGCAATGTGAGGACCTGCAATGTAAAGCACAGGTCTGGATCTTGATAGTACAGGAGTAGATGGACAAGTCAGATTAAGAAGGAATGGTTTAGAGCATGTGCTTTGGAGGAGGTCAAAAATGGATTATAAGCTCATGCTTACTAGATGTGTGACAATGGGCAAACTACTTACTATCTCTGTTACAAAGATTCCACAGCTGTAAAACGGTGATCATGATAACCTATTTCCAGAGATGTGAAGATTAAATAAAATATATATGCCAAGCACTTAAATTTAGAGCCTGAAATAAGGATGCTAGACAAATACTTGCTGGTGAATGAATCAACTGGGTTATCTGGGGCAAGTTATTCCAGAACTTCTGTTGTTGCATCTGTAAAATAGGGAAAATGGTGCTTAACTTCATATAGTGGTTGTAAAAAATAAATGAAACTACACATATAATGTACTTATGTACCTGGAACATAATGTATCCCCGGAGTCCAGTAAAAACCCAATAAATTGTATTCTTTAGAAATATTATGTTTTAATAACTTAGAAAACAAATGCCAAGGTACATAGTATTAAGTTCAGAAAAAGGGCAGACCAGTGTGGGTGGGAGTCAAAAGGTAAGGCTGCATTTAGAAGGTGCAGCCCTCAGTTACAGTTCTGTAACTCTGACGGGGCCTGATGGAATCAGCCCCTCTGTCCACTCTTTTCTTGGTGCCTTAGGGGATAGTGGGCATGGACGAGGCCCTAACAATTAGATCATGAGGGGTAATTATCCACAAAGGAGCTGGAGATGGGAACTTGAAAAAGGAAAGAAGAAAAGTGGAGTAACAATGGGAAATGGAGAAAATGGAAACACATTAAGTAAAAGTACTTGATTAATTTAAGAAATCTAAGAAAAAAGAAGTAAAAAATAAAAACATGAGCCAAATGGAAAACAAATAACAAGAAGGTAAATTTAAGCCAAACTAGATCAGTAATTCCATTAACTACAACGGAGCTAAACAGACCAATTAAAAAATAAAGATTATAAGACTATATTAAAAAGAAAACAATATTGTTTTAAAATAAGTGATCTTTTAAAAATAAGGTCACAGAAACAGGAATAGAAAAAGATATATCAGGCTTCCCTGGTGGAGCAGTGGTTGAGAGTCCGCCTGCTGATGCAGGGGACATGGGTTTGTGCCCTGGTCCGGGAAGATCCCACATGCTGCGGAGCGGCTGGGCCTGTAAGCCATGGCCGCTGATCCTGCACGTCCGGAGCCTGTGCTCCGCAACGGGAGAGGCCACAACAGTGAGAGGCCCACGTACCGCAAAAAAAAAAAAAAAGATATATCATACCAGCACTAACCTAAATAAAGTTGATGTGATTATATTAAAATCAGATGAAGTGGGCTCCTCTTTTATTAAGCTATAAAACACATACTGTAAAATTCACTTTTTAAACTGTACTAGTTTGTGGGTTTGGACAAATACTTACAGGTCTCTAACCACCACCACAATCAAGATAGTTCACTGTTCTATCACCCTCCTCCCCTCCCAAATAGGCCACTGGTAAATCCCTTTGCAGTCAACTCTTTTCTAGTAGCCCATGGAAATCACTGATCTCTTTTATGTCCATATAACTCTGCCTTTTCCATCATGTAATATAAATGGAATAATACAGAATGTACACTTTGAGTATGACTTCTTTCCATTACCATAAAGCATTTAAGATCCATCCACACTGTTGTATTACTTGTTCATTTCTTTGTATTCTGGTAGTATTGTGTTATATAGATGTACCAGTTTGTTTAACCAGTACCTAGTTCAAACATTTGGATTGTTTCCAGTTTTGTACAACTACAAATAAAGCCACTATAAACATTCACATATAAGTTTTTGTGTGAACATAAGGTTTCATTTCACTTGAGTAAATAGCTAGGAGTGGGATTGCAGGGTTGTATGATAAGTGTATTTTTAACTTTATAAGAAACTGCCAAATTGTCTTCTAAAGTGTCTGGGCCATGTTGCATTCCCACCAGCAATGTGTGAAAGTTCCAGTTGCTCTGCATCCATGTCAACAGTTGTTATGATAAGTAGTTTTTAAAACTTTATCTGTCCAAATAAGTGTGTTGTAGTATCTCATTGTGGCTCTAATTTTCATTCTCCTGACAAATAACTTGCCTAATCTTTTGGTGCTTATTTTCCATTTGTATATTTGTTTTGGTCAGATGTCTCTTCATATGTTTTGCCCATTGTTTGATTGAGGTTTGGGTTTTGTTTTTCTTGTTATTGAGAGTAGAAAGTTCTTTATACATTTTAGATACAAGTCCTTTGTGAGATACGTGATTTGCAAAAATTTTCTCTCAGTCTGAGGCTTCGCTTTTCCATTCTCTTAACACATGAGCCAAATTATTTTTTCTTTTATAGACCATGCTTTTGCTGTTGTATCTAAGAAATCATTGCCAGCCCCAAATAGCAAGGGTTACTTTTTTTTCCTAGACGTTTTATAGTTTTACATATTACACAAAACTCTATGATTTTTGTTAATTTTCATATAGATGTGAGGTATGGACTAAGGTGTGTGTGTGTGTGTGTGTGTGTGTGTGTGTGTGTGTGTGTGTGTGTGTGTGGCATGTGAGTATTTAATTGTTTCAGCAACTTTCCTTTTTTGGGAAAATACTATTCTTTCTCTATTGAATTACCTTTGCCCGTTTGGTGAACATCAGTTGTTTATATCTTTGTGGGTCTATTTCTGGACCCCACTGACCTCTATATCTAGATAACTAGATATCTTTTAATACAACACAGTGTCTTGATTTCTGTAATTTCATAATGAGTCTTGAAATCAGGTAAAGTGACATTAGATATAAAATAAAGGGAGACCTAGAACTGATTTATGAATTTAAAGAATCCATACTGCAAAATTTGTCACTTTTTTCCACTTTGGTTTTATGGATATTAAAATACCAGTAATATTTTCCTTCTGTTGCTCTTTTATTTTCTGAAGCATGATAAATTGCTTCTGAAATGTTTATATGAAATTAAAAGGCCAAGAATAGTCTAGACCACTGAGGAAGAAGAAAATATTAAGGACTTGCCCTCTAATTTATCAAAATTATTACAAAGCTACAGTAATTAATACACTATATCACGCACACAGGGATAGACAAATATACCAATGAAACAGAGTAGAAAGAAATCACCAGAAATAGACCCAAACATAAACAGACAGTATGACGGATGGCATTACAGATAGTTGAAAAAGGTGGACTTTTCATAAAACGTTAGGACAATTGACTATTATATAGAAAAATAAATTTGGACACTTCTTCACACAATGTATAAAAATCAATTGCAGGTTAATTAAACATTTTAATGCAAATGCAAATATTAAATCTGCTATTACATAGAGTATCTTTACAAACTTGGGGCAGGAAAGTTTTTTTAAGCATGTCTGAAGAATGCATAAACCAAAGAAAAGGATGGATAATTTAGATGACACCAAGATTAAGAACTGTTCACCAAATGACAATATAGGAAGACTTAAAATGCAAGCCACTACATTGTGATTTGCTATTTCTATAGATGTCAAAGTGATCACCTTGGTAAGTCTAGTTACCATGTCACCATGCAGAGAGATTAAAATTATTGACTATATTCCCTACAGTGAGCAATATATTTTTTAGGATATATACATATGATACATACATAAAGGAAATTAAGTCAATGATTATCACAAATGTTATAATTATGCTTATTTTATTGGGTTATACAGATAATATAATTCTAGAAAAGGATTCAGGGGCTTTAAAAATACTGTCATTGTTCTATTCTTTAACCTGGATTGTATTTACATAGGTGTTTACTTTGTTATCAGTCTTTTAAAAGACTAATTTGACACCCAGTCGTGATGTAGCAAAAAAAAAAAAAAAAATCCCCTGCAGACATCATCCTTAATGTAGAAACATGTGCAGCATTCTCTTTAAAGTAAATCAGGCAATTGTGCCCACCATAACTACTTGTATTCAGTATTGTTTCAAAGGTCCTAGCCAAATTAGTAAAAGGGAAAAATCAAAACAAATAAATATTCACAGGTTTAAAAAGAAATAATAAAAACAAATTATCATTATCTGAAGATGATATGATTATTTTCATAGAAAATCCAAGATAGGGCTTCCCTGATGGTGCAGTGGTTGAGAGTCCGCCGGCCGATGCAGGGGATGCGGCTTCGTGCCCCGGTCCGGGAAGATCCCACATGCCGCGGAGCGGCTGGGCCCGTGAGCCATGGCCACCTAGCCTGCGTGTCTGGAGCCTGTGTTCCGCAACGCGAGAGGCCACAACGGTGAGAGGCCCGCGTACCGCAAAAAAAAAGAAAGAAAATCCAAGATAATCTACACACAAAAGATTAGACCTAGTAAGAAAATTCTGCACACTTCCTGGATATGAGTATAAAAAACGATGTTTAATACACAATTAATAATTTAAAATAAATCATTTCAAATGTAATTAAATATTCCATTCAAAGAGCAACAGATAAAATATTTACAAGTCCTTCCGGTTGGAAAATTTTAAATTTTGTGGGAGGATCCAAAATAAGACTACAATAGATACACTGTTTTCACGAATAGAAAGACATGCATGTTAAAGGTAAATTCAATTTTCTTAGTTTGCTAGCATTTTCATAGAAAATTGATGTTGATGTTAAAATTCATATGAAAAACTAAAGAACCAGAAGGATCCAAGACAACTTGGAAGAAGACTGAAAAGGGGAAATTTTCTCCAGTGAGTTACAGATTTACTATGAATTGCCCCTTACCTAGTGTCACCTACTTTAAGATTCTGTTGATATGTCTTCTGTTCTGTGAATCCTTCCCAGCCTGTAGCATTTTCCTTCCCATGTAATTCCATTACACTGTGTACTTATCTTTATCACAGTATACAGCACAACCGCACTGAGATTTGTGTTTACTCCTTTATCTCCTTCTCTGGGCTATGACCTGACTATGTGGCCCATCTTTCTACACCCAGAGTGCCACACAGAGCCTGGTTCATAGGAATCAGTTAAGAAATATCAGCTCCTTGCTCTCTCACATTGCTGTTATTATTCCTTGGTAGGATGAGCTTACTGTTTCATTAAGTTCTCACCTAGTCCCCAGGTTTGGGCAGAGGACTTTAAGGTTTGGTCATTGTCCATACTCAACTACCTGGGGCTCCATTTTAAAGTCATTTCTGAAAGTAGCAATTTGTTACTACCTCCACATTTTCTCTAATATTGAATGCAATCATGCAAAGCATGCATTATAGAATTCTCACCTGAAAAGGACCTTAGGTTATATTCCTTTATTTCTCCTTTTATAGATGAGGAAACAGGGACTCAGGGTACTCAGACAGGTATTTCATTTAAGTTTATTTTATCTATTGTATAATATTTCTACTTCCTGACATGGGTGGGATTAAATGAATTGAAATCTTAAAGGATGGATTTGGAATTCTGACAATGAAAAGAGCCAGGACATGGATAATACAGAAAGTATGTAGAAGTTACAGGATAATCCAGTAGGACAGGTGATGTTTAAATATTTATAGCCTGTTATTTTTACCTACTCTATTCTCTTATCCTGCTTTACAACATATACTTATCTTGTTAAAATTGTAGGAAAATGAAGGAACATACTTAAGAGACTGTTCAAGAGAATTTCAGCTCATACTCTCAAAACTTAAATAAAAATACTTTATAATTGGTACAAGCCATCCTAAGGCAGTTGTTTATGTTTCGCAAAGAGTTATGTAATCTTTTGACTTCAGTTTCAGCTACCTCTTTCATTAAAGAAATAATTCTGAATATCATTATTTATTTCTTTCTGGAATCTTACCAGGCGAAAAGATAATTCTAATTCTATGAATCTTGGCTAGCAGAAAACTTTGGTGCTGGCTTTGCAATTTATACATCCTGTTTGTATTCTCTCACATTGTGAGCAGATTTCCTATTTGCTTATACGATAGCCCTTTCCACTCCTACACCCCTCCTTGTTTTTCTTATGCAATTACAGCTTACCTATTTAAAACTTCAGTGAGTGCCACAGCCAATATATTTCACTTTTTGGTGATATTCTTTGGAGGAAGCCATTTACAGTAACTTAATCCACTCGTAATTTGAACAGAAAAAGAAAAGAGCTATTTATGAAAAGGAAAGCATGGCCGGCATAAGGTAGTTTCGGCATCTTCATATCTGAGAAGTCAACTTCAGTGAAAAGAGAAAGATGAAAAGTTTTAACAAACAGAGCCTCAATAAAATTAAAAGGCCTTGCTAGGAAATTAAGGTATGGATTTTCAATGTGTATGGTCAAAGGAGAAAAAATGCAATACAGAATGGTATCATACTTGAACAAAATAAGTGTGGACTAATTCTGTGTTGATGTGAATAGTGGTTGCAATGTGGAGAAAATTGGAATGATACAACAGGAATTGATCTTCTCCCCCCAAAATTAGGAGGAAGGAATGATTCCCATCTCAGCAGAGTCCACAGGCAGACCATCATTGAAGAAATGTGTAGTCATTTTGTCTTGTGGGAGGACTCATGCTTCTGCTTCTGATTGTTTTGTAGAAGAATATGGAAGCTTAGAGATTTATTTAGCTTTTAAGAAAGAATCTGCATGACATCGACAAGATAGTTTCATGAGATTATCTTCCATACAAATTGTAATAATTAGCTGAGGGTTATATGAAATTAAAAATACAAGGACTAGAAAACATAGGCACACTTCCATATATAAAATACTATGGTTCCACTACTCTTCAGTTTTTCTAAAAGTCTGCACAGGATATATGATGAATATAAATGCATAAAATAATTAATTTTAATCTATTTTCCCTGTCTCTCCTCAACAGGCAAAAATTCTTCCTGTAACTTATCAACCTAACACCAAACACATAAAAGAGCATTTTTAAAAAGCCAAAGTTTGTTGTGCCACGTTGAATATATGCTTGGGTCTTTCCACTCCCTTTTTTATCTTTGGTATTGTTCCTGTAAAATCAGGGGGTAAAGTAGAAAAAGAACTTAGAAACATGCTCTTGCCAAACATTAAACTTCTATAAAAGGATTTAAAAGCAAAACCCAAACAAAAGAGGATGCATATTCACCAAGGAATGTGATACAGCTCTGATACATTGACAGCAGGATGTGAACTCTTTTGGTTGGAAGATTGCAATAGGTAGAGTATTTCTCTTCTTGCTCCCTTTCACAGAATTTCAGCAGCGGATTAGTATTTTTGGATGATGTTCAAAATGTACAAAATTTAAAAACTGATGATGTTAAGTTCCATCATCTACAGTTTCATTTCATTAAGGCTTGCCTGAACCAATAATTTTGGAAATGTACTTTTGCTGACTTATTACTGCTTTTGCTCATCAGTTCAGTTTACAAGTAACGTACGAATAGTGTATTTTTATTAGGAGTAGTAAATTTTACATTTCTTTCAGAGGTTAACTTTATTCATGTTTTAGACTTCTTGATGCTTAAGAGTTTAAATCATTCTCCAAATCCCATGAAATGTACATAATTTCAGATCTTTTTAATGTTCTGTATAAAGGACCATACTACTTCCTACCAGTTTGTCCTCCAGGGTGTGGCATTCCTCTGCTGTACTTGGCATACAGATCAACAACCAGGAGGAAGAGGCCGTAGCTCTGCCCTCAGCGGCTGACAGTTGTGCTCTTTTGTTTATTGGTTTATTTTTCACCATGTTCCTCCCTACTTCCTCCTAGGCTTCTTTAAACTATTTTCTAATTTTCTTACATGTTTTGCAGCATACAACAGTCTGAAGAAGTCACTGGGCAATTGTTTTATTTTATTTTATTATTATTATTATTTTTTAATTTATTTATTTTATCCATTTATTTTTGGCTGCGTTGGGTCTTCATTGCTGTGCGTGGGCCTTCTCTAGCTGCAGCGCGCCGGGGCTACTCTTCGTAGGCTTAGCTGCTCCGCAGCATGTGGGATCCTCCCAGACCAGGGCTTGAACCTGCGTTCCCTGCATTGGCAGGGGGACTCTCAACCACTGCGCCACCAGGGAAGCCCTGGGCAATTGTTTTAAAAAACTACTCTGCCCAGTTCAAGTTGGCTTTTAAAAGGGTTTTTGTCCCCTTAAAAAAAAAAGATGACCTAATTCAAATTGTAAAGAGCAGAATCTGGTTTAGATTGTTGAACAAATCATTTTAGTATAAGTGGAGCACTGATGATGGGATTATGCAGGAGCCAGACTTGGGGATTCTGGTATTTTCCTTACTTTTCTGTTCTAGCCACAGAAGTAACAGAGACCTAGAGAGGGTTTCTCTCTGGGTGTAACACAAGGACTCCAAGTCCTTTGCTCTAGAAGGACACATGAACAGATAAGTTTCTATTTAGAGTAATTAGACTAAGTAGCTAATTAAAGGCTTCTTGGCACCTAATACAGAGAACAGACTGAAATGGTTCTGCTGTCCTCAAGCTTGAAGTACTGCCAATGTGAACACATCAGACAATTTTTGATGCTAGGAAGGTGGTCATATTGGGTTCTATTTACGTCTGGGAAATCAAACCACCTTGTTTAGTAAACTAAGCAAGAATATAGAGCAATGCTTCATTTATCTTGAGTGAATGTGGTGTGTAACTAGGTATTTGACTGTCTTCCAATTTTGCTCTAAATTGCATTTTTCTTAAGTAATATTAAAGTTGGTAATTCAATAGTAATTTTAATTTATACATGATATTTATACCACAGATGGATAAGAGCAATCTCCTTAGCTTTAAATTCTTCAGGACCCTTGACATTTCATTTGCCTTTTAGGGACACTAAGGAGGCTTTGCTGGAAACTAGTCATTGGGCTATTTAGGGTGGCTGATGATTTACACAAGGTACGAGGAAGTTGGAGGAGCCATAGAACTATTCCACACAAAAGTCTTGGTGGGGAATGTGTAACTCGACTCTGATTCTGAATGTAAACACCATGTGCAAATGGAGAGTAATACCAAAATTGGCAGGTCCTTCCTCTCTTTGGTTGATGTCCCTTTTGTAATTGTTTGTTGATTCTTTTGCACTCACTTCTGCCAACTCTGTGCTGCCTTGTTTCATTCCCACTTATTCTGTCCTTTGCTCCAGTGTCAGTTCATGTCTGGTCCAGAGGTAGCTCTACAGAGGTGGGCTGGATAGAGGGCAAGGAAAAGAAGATGGAGGAAAACAACATCTTCCTCCTCTGTCTACCATTGTACTTGGCTCAACTTTAATATTTCTAGTTAACAGGTAAAGTTAGGGTTTTGCACAAAGGATGACAAGTCCCCTGAGGGAATATGATCTTTCTAGAAGAAACCCAGCACTGAAATGGAAATGGCCCTTAGAGATCACACATGGGAAGAAGACATAGCTCCTGAACCCTGGGGAAGCAGACTTCCCTTGCTCTTGGGAAAAAAGGAAAAATGGTGAATTGTCCTCAGTTCAACCTGGCACACAATACTGAAGGGATATCCATCTCAGATCAGAAATCCATAATTTTGGTGTGAAGCAGTTTTGTCCCATTTAGTTAAGGAGGTATATATGTCTATCAGGCACTATAGCCAGAGATTGTTCTAATGGAAGAATGCCTAGCACTGATTATATTTATTGAATGAATGTCAAGTTAGTGACACAGAAGTTAAAGGGCCAGGCCAAAAGCTGGCAGTAATATCAGCAACAATATGGCAGAAGGTATTATTACTGCTTGGAACCAAAGACACCATGTGAATGGTACCAACTGTAGTGAGGAAAGGTTGCTAAGGCAACAGTGAAGCAACAGCACCATTATTTTGATGAGGAGAGACTGGTTGTTAACCAGGTTCATGGCTGCAGTGACAAGAGTTTGTGGGGTCCTCCAGCCCCATCCCAACCTTCTCTACTGCCCTTCTCATCCTTCCACCAAATTAGATGCCAGGGAACAAAAGATAGTAAAGAGAACTAGGGGTCCAGTATGTATTCTTATGGGGATTTGTCTGCAGGAAATTCTTTGTTTCCCTTACCTTTGTACCTTTGTTTTGTTACTCAATTTGTTATTTGATTGCTCTACTTAGCACTGGTGGCTTCATCAACATATCAGTTACCTACCTCTCTTAGAAGGAACAGTTTATTGTTGTGGATATGTGCAAGGGCTCATAAGTCTGAGAAGTCTAGGTGTGAGTTCAAATCAAAAATTCTTGCTAACCCTGTCAAGCTTTGGTTCTGCTAAATGACAAATAATAATAAATGATCATAATAATAGTACTAACCTCTTGGAAATGTGAAAAATGTTTATTATATTATATACAATATAAAAAACATATTTATATTATATATAAATATATATAATAAATATTTATATTATACATATTTATATTTTTATATATTACATTAAAATGTACATTAATAATATACATTGAAGGCTCAACGCAGCAGATACTAGCTAACAAAATTAATTAGATCTTTTGTGTGTTATCAAACTCATGTTATTTCATGTGGTTACAAGTGGAAAAAACAAGAGTAAGAAGAGTGTGCTGAGCTGTGGTGGGAATGATGATTTATTGATTACTTACTCTGTGCTGGGCACTGCCTGAGATGTAGGAGTAATAGTAGGAAATAATTGACCGTCAGAGTTCTCATTTAAAAAGAAGAAAATTCAACCACTCAAAAAGTTTACAAATAACAAATGTAGGAGAGGGTGTGGAGAAAATGGAACCCTAGTACATTGTTCCTGGGAATGTAAATTGGTGCAGCCACTATGGAAAATACTATGGAGGATCCTTTAAAAACTAATAATAGAACTACCATATGATCCAGCAATTCCACTCCCGGGCATATATCCAGAAAAAAAGGAAGCACTAATTTGAAAAGATACATGCACCCCAATGTTAATAGCAGCACTATTTACAACAGCCAAGACATAAAAGCAACCCAATGGCCCATCAACGGATGATTGGATTAGGAAGATGTGGTATATACACACAATGGAATATTAGACATAAAAAGAATGAAATATTGCCATTTGCAGCAACATGGGTGGACTTAGAGATTACACTTAGTGAAATAAGTCAGAGAAAGACAAATACTATATGATATCACTTATATGTGGTTAAACATTATTAAAAAATAGGGCTTCCCTGTAGCGCAGTGGTTAAGAATCCTCCTGCCAGTGCAGGGGACATGGGTTTGAGCCCTGGTCCAGGAAGATCCCACATGCCGTGGAGCAACTAAGCCCATGCGCCGCAACTACTGAGCCTGCGCTCTAGAGCCCGCGACCCACAACTACTGAGCCCACGTGCCTAGAGCCTGTGCTCCGCCAGAAGAGAAACCACCATAATGAGAAGCCTGTGCACCCCAACAAAGAGTAGCCCCCACTCGCCACAACTAGAAAAAGCCCGCACGCAGCAACAAAGACCCAACGCAGCAAAAATAAATAAAATAAATAAATAAATAAAAAATAATACAAATGAACGTATATGCAAAATAAATGGACTCACAGACATAGAAAACAAACTTGTGGTCACCAAAGGGGAGAAGGAAGGGGGGAGGGGCAAATTAGGGGTATGGGATTCACAGATACGAACTACTATGTGTAAAATAGATAAGCAACAAGGATATACTGTATAGCACACAGAATTATACCCATTACCTTATAATAACCTGTAATGGAATATAATCTGAATCACTATGCTGTATACCTGAAACTAACACAATATTGTAAATCAACTATATTTCAAAAACTATAAAGAAGTTGACCACTAAGAATATGGCTTTTCATATGCTTCTTACAAACCAATAATCAGTTAAAAGTATAACAGAGTGGAATTACATTTGGCAAATAAAAATGACTCATGTAAAACCAAATTAGAATCATATTTACTAAATAATAAAATAAATTTACGTTTTAGAAATGTACAGTATGACAATTCCAAGTATTATGTTAAGTAAAGGAAACATATGAAAAGAGTAATGGTAGAAGCTGCGACCAAAATTGTCTTATTTCCTATCAGATATAAACAAGGTATTAACAAATCTACTGACAACTAGAGAGCAGTTTCAATTTGATTGAAGATACTAAGTAAAAGGTGGAGGAATAGATGAATCTTCTGCTGGATAAACACATTACCATATTCTTTATGTGTACATAGTGATGTAAATGAAAGAGTATGGGCTTTGGAATCAAGACAAACCTGAGTTTGTAGGCTGTATGACTGATACTTAACACCTCTGAAACTCAGTTACACAATCTGAAAAACGGGATAATAATAATTAACAGGAAAATTGCCAAGAGTATTAAATATGTGTAGGCAGGTATAAGTGCAGATAGTGGTAGAGTCCATTAATATTAGCTTTCCCTCTCTCTCTCACTTTCTTTCTCTATCTGCTTCCCTTCAAAATTACCCCTCTTTTGCAATACCCCAGAGAAGATGGAATAGCTGCTTCCTTACTAAATAGGAACTAAGATAAAATCCCACTAAGATCTGATCAATGTAACATTTCCAGTAATATTCATACTTTAGGATAATTTTTACAGTCCATGTGTTGAAAAATACCCATGGGCTGATAAGACCAGCTCAAGTTCAGAAAAAAAAAAATCATCTTTGCATTTAGCATGCTGATCTGTGAATTTATAAAAGTGAGCATTCTGAAAGACGTATTGCTCTATTTCCTTAACATTAGCTTCACTACGTAAAATTAAATCAATTTAAAGTTTAATACAAATAGCAAAGTTTTATAAACTGCTCAAGGGACTTTTAATTCTAAAAGTTATTATGGTGTTGATTAAGCTTTCTCTTAACTGACAAATACAGAGGCTGAAATGGGGAGGATTTACTACTGGGACAGACTTATTTCTTTAAGAGTACAGATGTAATTACAAGGAAAAGTGTAGAGGTGTGTGTGTGTGCGTTTTAATTCTTCAGATTTTAATGCAGATGAAATGAAGGGTGTAGATAGGCATGCTGGATTGGAAACAATGTATGTAACACCTGTCTCAAAGGGGTCATTTCTTCATCTCTTGACACATATTTGGGAATTGCTTCCACACATATGAAAAGAAGAAAGAGAACTGTTTATAAGGAACAAAATTCATGCATGGATGAGAGCATGTGCGCATGTGGTATGTGGTTTGTATGTGTGTGTGTGTGCGTGTGTGCACGTGTGTGTAGAGTGAGCAATAGACAGATAGCAAGTTTCTTGTTCCTTCTCCCACAGGTGTGGGCCTTTCATTTTTTCCTTTCTTCATATTTCTTGGGTAATCACATCCATTTCTATATTTGGACTATTCTGTTAACAAATTCCTGGCTGTAACATAAACTGAATCCCGTCATTTCTAACTATTTACTAGCCACATTTTTACCTCAAACTCCACATGCCTAAAGTAGAACTCCTCGTCTTTTGCCCCCAAACAAACTCTTCCTGACATTAAAAATGTAGACTTGGGATTAGAAGGAAAATGCAATTTATACAGTCTACCCCCCCACAAATCGCAATGTAATGCCACCCACAGCAATCCTGGACTTGGTCGTCTATTTACATTTACTTCACCAGGTGACTCGTTACATTATAAAAAAAAAAAAAGAAAGACATTACCTCACAAGACAACCCTTTCCATTTTTAAGAGAATAGTACACCACAGACCATTGCCTGGCTTCAAATCTCAGCACTGCTCCTTACTAATTAGATGTGATCTTAGACTTGTTACCTAACTTCCTTGTGTTTGGTTTGCTTATGTGTAAAACTAGGTTAATAACAGTGCTTGTCTGACAAGGCTTTTGTGAGGAAGAAACAAGTTAATACATACTAAATCCTTAGCATAGTGGCTGACCCATACACAGTAAGTGCTAAGTAAGTTATTATTATTGATATCATTATGATTATTATTATGACACATTTCACACATAAAGGTATAAAAGTTGTGTGATTATTATCACGTACCCACCAACGAGCATAAGAGACAAAGCATAACTGATATAATTCAAGTTCCCAGGTATCCTTCCCACTTCTCATTTTTCCTGAAGGCTAACCTCTATCCTAAATTTGGTACTCACCATTCCTATGCATCGCTTAATAATTTTGTTGTATAAATACCTATCCATAAACAATGCAGAGTATTGGGTGACACGTTTCCTAACTTCCTATCAATGTTATCATATTGTGTGTATTCTTTTGCAACCTGCTCTTATGGCTCAGCAATATATTTATGAGACTTATGAATGTGGATAAAGCTAGCTCTGGGTCACTCATTATCACAGCTGTATTTTATTCCATTGTATGGATACACCCCACTTCATTGATTCAGTTTTCTGTTAAAGATACTTAGGTTGATTTTAACGTTTTTTTTTGTTTTTTGGCAATATAAACAATGCTGCTAGGCTACTTAATCATTAGATGGCAAAGAACTTATCTTTCCTACTGAGCCCCAAATTTGCCTCCGTACAATGTCCACACACTGTTTCTAGCTCTTCCTTGTAAATACATACAGGATTCTCTTATAACCTGTATATTCAGGTCTTGCTACTCTGATTTTAATAGTGGCTCATATTATATTATATAAAAACTCTCACTTATTGATCTCATTTTTATTTATTATCTTTTGAAATTGTATAAGTAATGCATGCATGTCATAAAAATCATCCCAACAATATAAAATGGCATAAGTGTAATATGGAAATCACCATTCTCTTCTTGCTAGTGATGACTGCCCAATAGAGTTTGGTGAACATTTTTCCAGTCTTTTCCTATGCCTGTAACCGTACATTCAAACATACACGCGTTCACGTGGTCTTCCTTCTGGGTCTGTCTGTGTCCTAATCTCCTCTTCTTGTAACGACACCAGTCGTATTGGATTAGGGTCTACCCTAAAAACCTCATTTTAATTTAATTACCTTTTTAAAGACCCATATACAGTCATATTCTGAGATAAGGTTTAAATTAGCACATATTCATAAATTATGCCTTTGTAAATATTGTATTCTACATGGAAATTAACTCAAGAGTCCCAGTTATACAGTGGGGTCATGGCACCATGTGACTCAAGTTTGTTAATAGTTTGGAATCATTAGAGTTCGCTTTCACAGAGTTCATTTCTCCAACCCCTATGATACCATATTTTCCTGCATTAAAAAAAAAAATTGTGAACTAGAGAATGAAAACCCAGTGACTCTAAACATGAAGTTACAAAACTTAAGTTCCTTTAATACTAGTAAGAAAAATTTTAAACAGAGGGATAAGAATGTGTATTTAAAATTATTTGACATATTTGAAAGCTGCTAGAATTGATCCCAAAGACATGAACAGTACTGTAATATCTGGAATTGTAGGTGTTACTTCATGCTAATCTGAAAGAAACTTGTTGAAATTAAAATGTAATAAAAAGTGTTCTTTGATCAACTATGCACAAAAATAGATTGACAAATTTTCCTGTTCTGTATATTGAACATAAACATGTGAAGATCAATTTTGACAATGTCATCAATGAATTTGCACAATTTAAAGCATGAGAAAAAACCTGTAATATGATTAGTCATTCCTACATCAGACCAACACATAGGTATAAATTTTTATCTTTTCTTCTAAAAAATTTGTTAATGTTATAGAAAAGATTTAAATCACTACTTATTCTTATTTTGTACTGAAATATTTTGTTAATTTTATTTTTTTCTACAGGCATGTTCTGATCATTACTTTAATTCATTTTATAACATAATTATTAATAAAATAATTTTTTTCATATGAAGGAGGATGATGTTTAGAAGATGATACATTCTTTATTTCAGATACACTAGTTACACTGTTGCCCCCAGTTCACCTTATCCACTTTGCTTCTTCGATTTGTTGGCCACGCCAGTTATAAAACCCATTTTCTCCACAGAACGACTGGAATCAGAATCCCAGGCCTTGCTGGTGGACAATACTCTAGAGCATTATGATACAGTTTAATCAAAGAAAAAGATTTATAAAGAGTGCTGTGCTACTAGAAAAATCAAATAAAAATCATCTCTCTTATGCTCAGTAAACAAACACTATCAAGCACCGTGCTAGGAGGGAAAATCCAAAAAAAAGGAAAAGTATTTTTTATTCTCCAGGACCTTCAAATCCAGTGAGGATATAAAATATGAGCAAAGGGGAGAAGTAGTACAGTAGAGAGACCATTCAATAGAGCATCCAAGGACCTTGGTAGAGACGGGTATTTTGTCACCTTCTAGATTTATGACCTAGGGGAAATCACTTACCCTCTCTGTAAAATGGGGATAGTATTATCTTACAGACATAGTGTATCTGGCACATGTTACGCATCCAACAACTAGTAGTTAAATATGAATAAGACATGGTGAATTAAACATAGAGGAAATGATTAAAAGTTCGGTGCAACAGTAAATAATAACTGATTAATTTCCCAATAGAAGATGCACATAGTATAAAAGTTCAGAAAAGGAAAAACACTTGCAACTGAGAGATCTCAACAGATTTAGGCCCAATACTGGCTTCAGAGCACACACTAGGGAGGTGGATAGGAATGGGGCCTGGAACCCTCCTAAGAAGTCCTGATACAACCAACTGCCCTGCATGAATGGTCTCAACTTCCCATTAGTTCCTCCTGGCTTAAAACAAGATATATTTCAGTGTTGAATGAAAGAAGCTGGACACAAAAGATCCTATACTGCAAGCTTCCTTTATTTAAAGTACACAAAAGACAAACTCTTCTATGGTGTTACACGTGGGGATAGAGTTTACCTTGTGGGAGTGGTAGAGAACAGGAAGGAGCAAGGGGAAAATTCCAGGAACTAGGAATCTTCTGTTTTCTGATGAGGGTGCTGGTTACAAGGCTGTCTTCAATTTCTTAGAATTCATTAAGCTGTGTTCTTATTTGTGTACTTTTCCATATACAGAGCACTCTTCAATAAAAAATTCAAAATATATAAATTTCCACTTTGAAAAATTTGAAAGAAAGAATATGGGAAGAAAATTAAGAAGAAAAATCACCTATAACCCTGGAACTCAGAATAACTACTTATAACATTTCCAAGTAGATGCTTCACACAGAATTAAGATCATCCTGGATAAACTATTTTACAACTCTTTCTTCCCTAAGCTAATATATTTGCAAGAAGAGTCCCATGTCAGAGAGTATTTTTCTAAAACATGATTTATGGATATACCAAATTTTCTTAGCCAATCTCTTATATTTTTAAAATTAGCATATTTCTATATTTTAAATACTTAAAAATTACCACAAGGAACTCTTTGGTACATAAATATATCTCCTAATACTTGAGCAAGACAAATTCCTATCAGTGAAAAAGTTTAAAGTTTTTGATACACATTTTTTCAATTTCCCTTCAAGATTTGAGCTTATTTTGCTCAAATTCTCAACAGTATTGAGTATATTTTTTAATCTGCACATTTTGCAGTTGAGCAAGGCTTTTTCTTTCAAATGTTGCTTTTTTTAGTCCGGAGCTTGAACCTTGTTTTATGTCATTAGCTATCTCTGTTTCTTTTTTTGGAATGCCTCTTCCTAGCCTTGGCCAATTTTTTGGTTTTTTCTGTTAGAGCATTTCATTCTCTCAGACTTCTCAGCTTTGCAGTCTCCTATTGTCTCAACTCAGTATATTTCATTCCAACTAAAACCCAGACTCTACTTGCTTTACAACTAAGTTCCTTTTCATCCACGGACTCTTTCGGCATGTGACCTCGTTTATGTTTCTGGTTTAACTTGTTAAACTTTTTTTCTGGGTTTTAAAAGCTTTTAATAACCAAATCTACATGTGGACAAGACAGTAGTACTTGGTGGTAGAAGCAAAAGAGATTGAATATAAACGCTCCCCAAGCGTGAGGTCATAGAACAAACCTAATTCTCACTACCATTCCCCAAGAGTCACTATATTTATTCGTCTTAAATTGTAATTAAAATTGCTGACCCCAAAGTTGTGGCATCATAGTTTTAATAGATGGAGCTTTTTTCTAGCTTGTGCAGAACATCTGACTTGTAGAATGAACTTTCCTATGTCTGTTTTTTCTAAAAGCCTGTAAAAGCAAGCAAACATATTTTTATTTCCCTTATTGCACTAATGTCCATTAGGAAAAAAAAACCCAGTATTTTCCACCAAGCGCAGATTGCCTGCAGTTTCCTCTTGTTGCGGTTTGCTCTCTCTCCATCCCAGTTGTGAGAAGGCTGTGTGTGATCTGTAGTTTTATGCCATCTCCTTGAAAGATGACTTTCACATTCTGCAGTGACCAAGTCCCTGCTGGGAATGGCTCAGCCGGGCAGGCCAGCAGAGCAGGCAGCAGGCATTTTTCTGTTTTCTTCTCGATTTGTAGTGTGCCCTTAGTTCTAAGGGCACACTGCTAAGTGGCAAGCCTTAGTTCTTTTACTCAGTTGGTCCTGAACCCTTACCTTTATTCCTTTTTTTTTTTTTCCGGCTTATCTCTATCGTTTCTTTTCCTGCTGTCTTTTGCAGTGGGCTTGGGGAACAATGTTGCAGGAACACAGAGCTTTTGAGGGAAATGTAAATTGCAGGCGGCCCTGAGTCCCGTCTGTTTTCTGTTTTCTGTTTTCAGCTCAGAGAGCTGAACTGGCGACAGGGCTCTGCGAAGACATGCCGAGTTCAGGAATATTCCCTGTTCCCAGGCCCTGGTTGTGTAGAAGTGGGACTTTCTGAAGAGGGGGCACTCTGGGAGGGAGGGGAGGTAAAGGGCACTTTCAGAAGCAGATGCTCCCGGCTTCGGAAGGAAAGCCGCTCTAATCAGAGTTCAGCAGTCTTGCAGACAATCCGCAGCTTTGGAGGGAGAGAGACAAAACAGTCTCTTCGTCCAGTGCATAAATGTAAGAGGCTTGCCTTAAGTGTGTGTGCAGGACTCTAGCTGGCTAAAAATGTTATGCAGAGTTAAAGTGAGGCATTGTTTAGGTTTTAATGAAGGCAACCAATTTTTAACAACAGAAGTTCTGTTGCTGAATCCCCCCCTCCCCCCGCCCCCAACATTCAGTTCCTCTGCCCCTGCACCTGCTTTCATTTTTGGCTTCTTGGCACTGATGTTCACAGAGACATCAGCTGGCAGTGGCGAAATGCTAAAAGCTCCCCTGCAATGCAGCTCTGCAAATGCCAGCCATTTATACACTGGTGCATGCCAGCTGAACGTCAGGTCTCCCTTTCTCCCTCCAACCCGGATCCCCTCAGCCCCCCAATTTTCCTTGCAAATGACAGTAAACGATCCCAGTCAAGCAGTGGTCTGGCCCTTTGAGCATCCATTAAGTGTGGCCGCATCTATTTGCTGCATCTATTTGCTGTGATTATAATATTTTGATCCAAAGAGTCTTGCAGAAAATTTAGATGACAATACTATTTCTTCTATTCAATCAAAGCTCTCGGCCCACAGGCTCATTTCTCTCTCCTCAGCAGATGGTGGGAGAGTTTCTTGAGGTTTCTTTGACTTGAAACAGCCTTTTTGTTTTTGTTGCTTATTGAGAGCCAGTTGCCCCAAATTCATTGAATAAAGACATCCACGTCTCAGTTTAAGCTAAGCCCCAATAGATAAATACTGACTTAGAGTTGGGGGCTGATGGACAAGCTGCAAAGGCAAAGGGGCTGTTGGAAGTTAAGTATTCAGCACAAAGCTTTGCAGTTTCAGAAACGATGGCTTTATGTTCTCCATTCAGCACAGCGATTTAGGCTGGATACTGAGAAAGTGTGAGAAATCTGTGAGAAATTCGACATATATTTATTTTTCTTGGAAATTAGAGAATATCTTCACAGTGTACACTCTGAAGAGCTTTTGTTTTGTTTTGTTGTGTTTTTAATGATCTAAACCATCTGGGGAGTTGATAAAGAATGTGATTTTCACAAGCTGAGCTAGCAAAGCCTATTGCTAAATCCCAAACCTTTATCCAGCCTACAGATAAAACCAGGGTGGGAGAACTTCCCTTCCAGCTCTAAAATACTAGGATCCCACGTATGCCAAATGCTTCAGTCTCTGCGTGGTAAGAAAAATACAAAACTGACTAAGGGAGCCTGGCCCAAGCATCCAGAAATGTACGGTACTTTAATTAATTTTTTTAAGATTGGTGGAGGTCACACATTTCCAGAAAATCTGTCTGAAAACCAAGTCAGCATCATATTTTATCTGATGCCTCCATGGTCTTTTTTGATTCAGGGACAAGCATTAGCACGTGCAAATGTTTCTTAATCATCAGTTTCTCAAATCTGGAGTTCAAAATCTATCTAAAACGAGCACACAGAAAACAATACAGGGACACTTTGATTGTGGTGGCCATCTTACAATAATCATAATCTTATGTCAGAAGGTGTGTGAACTTGGGGTTTTTGACAAATGAGGACTTGTGCTCAGTATTTGATCTGGCAATTTGGATAAGATAGAGAAATCAGGAAATGTCCTTCCCAAGAATAGGCCATACAACGAAAGTACAATCATGTCACGGTGTTTGACTTCCCCCTCTTTCCCCTGGGTTCAATTTCTTTTCTGGCCATCTACTATAGAGGTACCAAGATCAAACTGGAAAGTTATCCCTTTGTATCAAACACACGCACACTAGCAGTTATAATTTGCTCATGGTGTGCGCAAACATCTCTGAGCAGAAGTTTGACAATATTTCCAAGGCTTGGCCATCAGTTAGTTTTCTCTATGAAACATACATGTTAATCAATCAGTATTTAATGCTTATCACAGCCTGCTCATAATTTATTCAAAAGCAGGAAAACTGTCAGAAATGTCATTTTATTACTTTTGTTTTAGATGCCTTTAGAATTAAGGATGCAGTTAAGAGTTCAGGTGTGTCACACTTCTACTGAATGGAGCTCCTACCCAGGAGAATGAGGAACAGTCACACTGAACAGCTCACTGTTGCATGCAGTTCACAGGAAATCACCACTGGGTCATAAAATTTTAAGTAACGAGGATAACTTTTAGTAATAATGCTTGCTTTATGAGTTTTCTTCTTTTACAAAGCCTGAGAGCTATATTACCCCTGCACTCCTCACTCTAGCTATGATGTGTTTCCGATTCTGGAAGAAGCAGAAAAATGAGGGGTAGACCATGGGACAGCAAATCATATCCCCTAAGACCTCCTTCCAACATTTCCTTCTAATTGTTTAGCTCCTCCAAAACTTAGGTTCCTCATCTGCAAAATGTGAAAGACATTACATCAGTCCTTGTCAAATCATAGGCTTGTAAGAAACTAAATAATCTTGATGGGCTTTAGATCACTATACAATGGCTTATTCTTGTAACTATTTCTTGGCTTAGAATGCTTTGTGAACCACACAGGACTATATGGCTGTTAGTTATAATAATCATTATTCACATTACAATTCTTTTGACAAAGCCTTCTCAAATCTGGCCTTCTTCCTCACTCCCCTAATTCAGAGAATGGCACCATTCAAATACTTGCATGAATTTTGACACCTCCTAATCCCTCACTCTCATATTCAATCTATCCCAAATTTCACTGATTTTAACTTTTTCAAATCAGAAGAATTTAGGGCAGTGTATTATATTTGGTTCTGATTTATCAGTGGTTCCTAGCTCCATTTTATTGAATGAACGAGTAAATTTAATTGACACATATTTTATAGGTGATTACTTTTACTCCACCTATTCCGAAAGAAGCATTTTAGAATATATATAAGGAAGGTTATATGATACATAAATACAACAAAATAGCATATATCAGAAAGAGGTGGAAAATACAAAGGAAAACTAATGGTAGGTACCTGAGTTAGACCTGGAAGTAAGGCTAATATAAAAAAGCATTCGCCATTGAGTTCTTACCATGGATGAGTCCAAATATAACTGGAAAGACACAAAATACAGTGTTCAAGGAATGAAAGCAAATATCTTGTCTAAGAGAAACACATGTATTCTGGATAGAATTACAGAGAGATATTTCTGGATAAATCTTCTAAAATGGATGCTGTGAATACAACTCCCAGACATATATCTGCAGAAAACTATAGTTTGAAAATATACATGCACCCCCATGTTCATAGCAGCACTATTTACAACAGCCAGGACATGGAAGCAACCTAAATGTCCATCGAAAGATGAATGGTTAAAGAAGATGTAGTACACATATACAATGGAATATTACTCAGCCATAAAAAAGAATGAAACAATGCCATTTGCAGCAATATGGATGGATCTAGAGATTATCATACTGAGTGAAATAAATCAGAAAGAGAAAAACAAATATACCATATTATATATATGTGTGTGTGTGTGTGTATATATATATATATATACACACATATATATATCACTTATGTGTGGAATCTAATATATGACACAAATGAACTTATTTACAAAACAGAAACAGACTCACAGACATAGAAGACAAACTTATGGTTACCAAAGGGGAAAGAGGGTGGGGAAGGGCTAAATTAGAAGTTTGGGATTAACAAATACGAACTACTATATATAAAATAGATAAATAACTAGGGCCTACTGTATAGCACAGGGAACTATATTCAATATCCTGTAATAAACCATAAAGGAAAAGCATATAAAAAAGAATATATATCTGAATCACTTTGCTGTACACCAGAAACTAACACAACATTGTAAATCAACTATACTTCAATTAAAAGAAAAAGAAAAAGGATGCTGTGAAATGTCATGAATAAGGTTTCTAGTGATACCTCTACAGAAGATACACAGTAGTTTCACAGGGCTGTTTCTTTAAGCATTGTGCCTACTTTGTATTGGAGATACTAAAATACAAAGTCAGGCCTTGCTGTCAAGGAATCACTGAGAAAGACAAATATATGGTACACAAATCAGTACCATTCACTAAGATAAATCCAATAACAGGAGGAGGGTGCATGGTGCCGTGGGCACAGAGGAGGAACTGATCAGTCCTATTCGGTAGACCAAGGAAGCCTTCTTGGAAGAGATAGCATCTGAGCTCCTGGGTTTATTCAACAAGTACTACCTGTCAGTTGCCAACTGCATGGTATGCAAAAGGATGGGTGCTAAGATTACAGTGCTGAGGAGACAACGGCTTTGTCTCTATAAGCAGATAAGGCCTTGAACAGAGTTTCAGTGAGAAAGACTCACTTGCTAGTGAGTCCTTGCTACCCACACCCCCAAACGCAGCAACTGTGAACCTTTAAATAACAGATCCCTTGCTTTCCCCTGCCTTCTGAAAAGGAAAAAGAAACAATATCAGGAACTCCAAGAGAAGCTCTGGCCACTGTGCAAAGCTGCCAGAGGCCTTGGGAAAGGAAGTAGATAAGAAATACACTTCTAGGAATGTATGGGGAAGCCTCAACTTTGGACCGGGGGAGCAGTGACCAAACCAGGACAAAAGAAGGACCTAGGTGTTTGGCATTTAGGAAGGGTAGTGTTATTGAACTCCGATGGAAATAACAGGCTGGGAACTAGACCTGAAAGTCATTTTTTTTTTTTTTTTTACAGGAAAGGAAAGAAGACACAACGTGGGTCTCTTATTTCTGACTAAGTGAGGTGAGCCAAGTTAATCCTAATGTCAAGGGTAGATAATCTTGACTTTTCCCATGATCAGGCTTGTGTGGTATTTCTCACTGGTAGCAGAATGTTAGGTCAAAAGAGTCAACACTAGAAGGAAGGGATCTTTTGTTTCTGCCTAAATAAATAACGCTCTATTTTCTTGAATATTACCTTGTATGATTATTTACTACATAGAAGAACAATACTCCTTCATCAGCATTCCTCAGAGGATAATATCATATGCTGTTTGCAAGGCACTGACTGGCACTGAGGAAGACACGCAGAAATATTCCAGAGAGACTCCATTAGTATAATGCTTAAAAGAATTAGGAAGAATTCCTAAATTATTCCCAAAGCAATGAAGCAATATATTAAACTATGTCACAGCATAAGTGTTAAAGGGCCAGTAGGGAAAATAACTCATAGACAAAATTAAAGAAAGGCTTCCTGGAGCAGAATGGATCAGGGAAGTTTTTATCAAAAATGGGACTTGAAGAATAGGAACAATTTAGATAGAAAGAGCATCAGGCGGGAGTACTCTAGGTCAGAAGAGGAAAGCTTATAAAGAGATGGAAAAATAATTTTTAAAAATAACATGTTCAAATCGGGGAATCAGAAGATTAACTATTAACACAATTGCCAGAAGAGATCTCTTGTTATACACACACACACACACACACACACAAACATACACACACGTGCTAAAAAGAGTATTCCTGGGCAGTGTGAAACACTTGAGAAAGTAAATGGAAGTGGATTCAGAAAGAGAAGTATTATCCTTTGTAAAGAACCATCAACCTGTACACATTCTTTCAAAGTCACAAATATTACAGAATGAGAGTTCTTACAAGCAATCCTCCAGGGGAAAAAAAAACCCAACTTATTGCCAAGTATATTGGTGCTGGTGGGTTAACTCTAGGTAGATATGACGTAAAACAGTGATTGCCAGGGAGGTAAACCTGAACAAACCACGTTACTTCATTAAATCCAAAACTGATTATTGGTGTTGCATATCAGACCAAATCAAATTTTGGTTATAAATAAAATCTAGTTGTATGACCATAAAATCTCAATAAAACTGGAAACAACAATGACAACAACAAAACTCTAGCACTTGTTTTCAAATGTTTGCTTTAAGAACAAACTGGAATATGTTTTCTGAAACAAATTGTTATTTTCATCTATTCTAATCCTCTCAGGTGAAAATTCTAGCACAATGTAAAAAATTATAAACTGATATATGCATATACCAAATATCACTTTTGATATATATCAATATAAATATCAAATATATTAAAATGAATATAAATATCAAATTATATATATATATATACATATATATATAATCTTCAGAGAAGGTAAATAACTCGCCCAAGGTCACACTCACGCCTGTGGCTCCAGAGCCCTTAGCTTTGAGTTATAAGAAGTTCTCACCTAATATTGTGCTGTGCATCAGCTCCATGAGGAGCTTTCAATATGTTGATGTAGATCAGAACTAGCCCTGATCTCCTGAGTCAGAATCTCCAGCACTGGGCCCAGGTATGTAGATTTTAAAAACTACTTGACAATTTCACGTAAATCCCTGGTTAAGATGCCTCCTACCAAAAGTACCAAAAGAAAAAAAAAACAAAAACCCAAAGAACCAAAACAATAAGGGGCTAGGAGCCCAATTTTGTCACAGAAATGTAGCAAGATAAGACGGAGAAATATTTGTCTTTGTACAGTTCTTACTTTCCTTCACTTCCCAACTTTCCCTTAATTAGTTAGAACTATTTACATTGCCTGAAGGTGAGATTGGATTGTAATAGCAAGAATGTAGAGGAAAAGAGAAAATTCATGTTCATTTTTGGCTTTCTCAATGAGTCTCTAGAGAATCAAAAGGCAAGCCTGGAGGGGAGGAGAGCACTGATTGGAAAGAATCAGAAAGAGAAGACAGGAGTTGCTGCCCTTCTCAAGGTGTTCACATAGATGGCAGGCAGGGGTGGGGAAGGCAAGAGTGAGACAGGTACCCCAACTGCACCAGTTAATGTGGAGCAGAATGAAAGAAAACCCTGAGAAATGGTAGTAACATGCTGTCAGCATGTGGAGGAAAAGGAGGGTAACTCTGCCTGGTGACATTTGAGCGAAGACTTGAAGAAATTAGCCTTGGAATTGAGCATTAATGATGGATATGGTTTTCTGCTGAGAGAGACTGTGGGAAGAAGGATTCTGGGTATCTTAGTTTGGCAGTATAGCATTAGTCGTAGACAGCTTTTATTGGACTGAGCAAAGCAGACTCAAGAGAAAAATACTCTAGTACTTTTAAATTCCATTTGCCACCATATTGAAAGACAAAAATGAATAATATTATCACAGTGACTATTGATTATCTCAGTCGTATTGATTTAGGAACCTCACAGCTTGCCAAAGACTGGCAGATCACTTGCACCAGGAAGGTCCCTAGCCAAGATGTCTTTGGTGGCTCCTCATTTTCCTCTGACATTCTCATCTTTACACCGTTTACCCACTATCTCTGATGCGAGGCTCTCAAGCTGCTGGGTTCTCAGCTCTCTGCTTCCAGTGACTCAAGTCATTAAACTGAAAATACAGTCGCCTCTTGGTATCCACGGGGGATTGGTTCCCGGACCAGCGTGGATATCAAAGTCCGCGGATGCCCAAATCTCTTACATAAAGTGTCCCCGCGTACAGCCGACCCTCTGCAGCCACAGGTTCAGCATCCGTGGATTCAACCAACCACAGATGGAAATTCAAATTCTAACCAAGATCGAAATTCAGTTAAAATGCTCTGTGCATTTTAACTGTGGAAGTAGAAAGATAATGCTCCAATCTTTGTGGACCAACCTATCAGCGACTCATTAGTAATTAATGGGGAACAAATTCAGACCTGGTAGAACAGCTGAGGAATAGATTATAAAAGTTAAAAGTGACCTTCAAGATAATCTAATTTCTATTTTATAATCTATCGATATTGAGACCCAAAGAGGTTAGATAATTTGTCCTAATGTGGAAACTTCTATAGATCAGAAATGAAATGTGGACGCGGATCTAAGACTAGTAATCTTCCTCTGATACTTCCTAAGGAGGGGAGGGGAGGGGAGGGGAGGGGAGGGGAGGGGTCAGCAGGCACACTTAGGTAAGACTTCGTAGGTTGCACCTCTTCTACCTACTTTACCTAAGGGCCAACCCTCAGTCTGAACTTGGTGCCTTAGTTCACCTAAATTACTTTTCCAAACCAAGACCAAAATCCCATCTACTAACTCTATACTATTGAACAACAATAATTTATCTTCCTTGAGTTCATTATAGACTACACCAGGGAGTGAGGGAGGAGCTGGGTAGGCTCGAATTTAATGAGACTAGATTGTAATTAGCAATAAGGGTCTTATCCAATATCACATTTAAAATCATTGACGAAATGAGGAATCATTTCCTTCTCATGTTAATGCACTTGGTAAGGAGCATGAATATGCCAAACAAAGAATTAATGAAATTTGCAGAAGATCCATTTTTAGAAATCAGAGCTATAGAGTGGGGATTCAACACTAATAAACAACTTGGAAGAACCTATTTAAAATTTTGAATAACATGTCTCAAATTACAGATGAATATATCTATAAGTAGAGCACCTTAATACTGTTAATACAAAAAGTTATGTCTGGAAAAAAGAGGAATAAAGTCAAGCTAATCTTTGGTTGATTTACAAGGTAATATTGGAGAAAAGGTTATAACATGCAGTTTGAAACTGGGACAAGAAAAGTCAGTGTTGGGAATTAAGACTAGATTTTTTTAAAATGCAGAGAAAGAAGAGGTAATTCAAAACAAGGGCAATGAAGTGATTATATCATTGGGGGACTAATGTACCTGAAAACAACACGAACACGATGATCAAAGATTTGGTTAGATAAAGACTGAAGTCATAAAGTATCAACAGCCATGATAAACAGAAAGGGGAAAGTATTGTACTATGAAATAAGTCTAAAAAAGAGAATCTTTGAAGAAATTTAGAGAAATTTCTACGCCAGTTACTATGAAAAAAATGTAGAAGGCTCACAGTTATGTTTCTAAAAATGACCTGGAATCCTAAAATTTCTAGTTTAAAGAAAAAAATCACCTGATGATTGGGATTGTTACATTTATTTTATCAAAAACTGAGTTACCAAACAAGTCAGTGGCTACATATCTTTATAAATTTGGGTTTGAGGCTCAGTATAAAGTTGAGGAATACTAATCTAACAAAACTCAACCTGAAATAGAGTCTTTCGATAAATGAGGAACTCTATAATATTAGTCCATTTTTAATACTGTCTTATCAATACTGCCCTCAGACCCCAGCAAGAGTGCCCCTATCCTGGGCCCCATGCTGGGAATGCCCAACTCTGGCCTTCCTCAGGCCATGCCCCTGCACCAAGGTAGGCAAATGAGTCTCCAGGGCTTCTTCTCACCTGTCACCTACGCCTCCCCTTCTAGACCATACTCCAGGTACCCAAGACTCCAGAATTTCTTTCCCAGAGTTCCCTGAGCCCACTGGCAGGCCTGTGCTGGCCTCTTCTTCTGGTCCTTCCCGCAGGAGTATGGAATGGACTTGGCCCTAGGCCTGAGGGAGTATACATGGAGAAAAACAGTGGACAGAGCTTTTGAGAATAGGCCAGAGTGTCTGCTGGTGCATGAGGCCCCTCATGGGGCAGGAAGGAGCCCTGAATGGACTGGAGGCCCATTTCACACTCTCTGAAAGCCACCATGTTCTTTGCAGTAACTCTAAGGAATCTCAAACTTGTAAATATGTACCTGCTCTTCCAGATCATTATAAAGATTTTTTTCAAGGTTGGAAGATAGAACATATTTAATTTAAAAGTCATTAGCTTGACTTCCATATTTGAAATATTTAGGTTTGTGGTATTGCCCTGGGCCTGCAAACTTTTAGAGGCAGGCCTGTTACTTGCCCCCTTCCAGGCTATTTGAGATCCCTGACAACAGAGACTATTCCCTATCAATCCAGTGCTTTTGAATCGTACCTGACAAGAAGCTTCACCCATGTCTGGGGATTCATATTGAATTGAAGAAGGAAAATGCAGGGATACACAATCTGAAGGTAAGAGAAGTGAGGCAAATATTTCCAGTAGTTAGACTTTTCATCAATCTGCTCCATTTCCCTGACTTTCCCACTACAGAGAGGAATATTAAGGAATTTTACTCCAAACTCAGAACCCGTAGCCACTGATGAACAAGGTCACCAGGGCTGTACCCAGCATTTTACCACCTTGCAGCCTATGTTTACTATACTACCAGGGTCCCTGGAAACTTCACTTAGCCCGTGGTTCAAATCTCAAGGACAAGGCAGTTTGAGATCCCCTTGGCTGTTTTTTTCTTCCTCAAAGAAATCAACAGAGGCTCCAGAACTTTTAACTTCATATTTCAAGAAAAATTTGCCACTCCTTTTATTGAGGTTTTAAAGTACCGTTGATAATATCCTTTCAATGCACAGTTTTTACACCTAACTAAGGAAAATGGACTTTTTTCCAATGGCTCCTATATGATCCATTGAGTTCTTCTTTTTTTTTTTTTTTAACAGAAATTACAATCATTTAAATTCAGTTGTCATTATTTTTAGTAGAACCACACTTAATTCTCAGTCCCTTGTAAGGGCATTTGTAATATGCCCTACATCATAGTATTTTGCATGTGTTACACAATTTCAAAAAAGCGTGCTCTTCATCTTGAATTCACCCTGGAAAGCAATGATATATTTTTCTGTCTGTTGCTATTTATGTATGTCACCCTGTCTCAGCAAGTGGTGAACGTGGATTAGGGTCATTAATGCAGTAACAATTATTAACAAATTAATGAACCAGGAACATATTTATATTCTGTTGTTGTCAGTTGTAATCCTGTATTTATGAAACTGCGACTTTTTTGTCTCTTATGATAGTTCTGGGTGGCTGACAGAGATGATGTTTTTAAAATTCCTTTGCAAATAGTTACATTCCTACAAGATTTACTGAAGCTAGGAAATTATTACTCTTGTTGACAGACTGTCCCAAAGACCTCCAATTCACAAATTTTCCTTGAATCCCTGTTTGCTAACTATAGGTCTGGGCAAATTTTGTAAACTCTCTGAGCCTCAGTTTCTATGTCTGTATACAGTAGTCTCACCTATTTTTATAGGGTTACTATAGGCATTAGAGAGAGATGTTATTAAAAGTGCCTGGCATGTAGTTGGTTAACAGTGTGCTTCTCTTCGCCTTTCCCTTTCTATTTTTCCCCAGCAAAACATTCTCCGTTAGACATTACTCCCAATTTCGTTTTAGCCCTTAAATTGAAGAATCCAACTTGAGTTACTAAAACCCATTTCTAGGTTCTGAATTGACCCCCTTGCATGTGGTTTGACTATTGGTATTAGGACTGATAGAGAAGTGGTTTTTCTTTTGGCACATTGTTTATTATTTTTTCTGCGTTTATCAAAAAGAAGAAACATTTCTTTCTTTTTTTACAACAGATAGGAATAGCAATTAGAGGCAGTTATAGTCTTGACCCTCAGGAGCAGTTCAGCCCACTGTGTGACAGAACTGGATGGGGACTGCAACCAGTGTCTGCTTGCCAAAAGCAATCCCTCCTATCAGACAATGATTCACCAAGTATCTGCCCCAAAGTTAACCTGGAGCAACACAGAAAAAGAAACACTAACACTGTGTTTTCTTTTATAATCTATTTCCATAAATGATAACTTTTAGATGCAATCCTCCGTACCCCACACACAATTTAAAATTTTCTCAGAAAAGCACTAAAACTGCACCACGATCATCACTTCCCAAATCAGTCTTAACCATTGAAAAGGAATGCCAAGTCTCTGGAAGGCCCACGATATTTCCAAGAGTAAGACTTTACTGATACATGACTTTATCAATGACATCAAAAGTGTCTGTCCAAAGCCCTCGCCATTATAATTTCATCTGGAAAATGGCTTCTTGGAATGGGTCCTATTTCAAAATTCCTCATCATTTTAATATAAAATTATAGGCATTATCTAGGTCTAATCTTAATCTCAATCCCAAATTATTTTGTGTTGATCACAAATCAAAAATGAGAGCATCATGTTGTTTCTGGTTTTTATGCATAATATTCTGGTTAACTTAGTTCAACCTTACATTTAATACTGATTTACTAGAAGAGTAGGATTGAGCTCTTGCATCTTTACACCTCTTTACAAGCTGTCAGTCGGGGGGAGGGGAAGCTCCCATTCAGAACCTTTTCGTACACTTACTATTTTCAGAAAACGGAACCCCATCCTTTCTCCTATATAATCCTCATCTTCACATGTCTTACTGACTGAATGGCTACTTTGTCTATATTGATGTCCCAGATGAAGCAGTCCTGGGTGTGCGTGTGGTAACAAGGGAATACATTTAAGTTGCTTCATCTTAAGGAAGGACCACAATAAGTAATATAACTCGATGTCCCTGGACTTACGAGGTTGGGAAGAATCGCCACAATTTGAATCCCAAACAGGCTAAAAAAATAAAAATAAAAAACAACCCTAGATTTTCCTCAAGTTTCTACCCCAGGTATTACTGGGATGTTTCTCAAGAAATTCAAATCCATTCTTCCAATCTTTATTTGTTGTTTCTTACCACCAAGTCCTGTGGGAATGCTGTGGATCATAACTATTCTGCTTGGGATTCAGCCTTCCCAATCCTTGTTTATTGCCCAGTAATAGGCAGTAGGAATGTTTCTCTGGACAAATTCCATCCCTATGGACAAAGGTAACTGTTCTCCAGGTTTCCACAGGGCAAATTTTCAAAACTCCATAATCAGATATCAATGTAATTTCCAAAGAATGGGCTCTTTAGTCTTGAATAACACCACATATGGGGCCTCAACATTATAATCCACATTGGAATTCATACACTGGAATGAGGTGAACATATGTCCCTACTTCCTTTTGCTGTCTCTGTGCAAAATTATAGCAAACATAACATATACAACTCTTAAAAATAAAGGATAAATTTCAGAGATAGTAATAATGAAAATCCTTATTTAGGAAAGAAATCATTTTCAGAATGAAACGTAGAATTACACAGGTAAGCCCTTACCTGCTGACTTCTCTAACATGAGTTGCACTGCAAGATGCTTGAATCTTTGGAGACCCATCCTCCCCTTTGAAAAAGAACTGGCAAAGAGTCCTGGCCGTCACTTTTATATATGGTGCCCAGTCGACAAAACATGTTTAAATGCACTGCTTGCCTCCCTGTTATAATAGACATTTTGGCATAAGACTCTGTAGAAAATAGGGCACCAAATAGGCCTTTGAAATCCATGACCATCAAGAAGGGCAAATTCTACTTTTTAAAAATGTACTCTAAATAGTCATGTATATACTGAGTGATCCGGCATTATAAGACTAGACAATCATATACTGCAACAGTTCAAATGTGTTCTGTCCTTTTACACTGTATTCTTATTTGATTTTTTTCTTTTTTTTTTAACATCTTTATTGGACTATAATTGCTTTACAATGTTGTGATAGTTTCTGCTGTATAACAAAGTGAATCAGCTATATGTGTACATATATCCCCATATCCCCTCCCTCTTGCGTCTCCCTCCCACCCTCCCTATCCCATCCCTCTAGGTGGTCACAAAGCACGGAGCTGATCTCCCTTTGCTACGCGGCTGCTTCCCACTAGCTATCTATTTTACATTTGGTAGTGTATATATGTCAGTGCCACTCTCTCACATAGTCTTAGCTTACCCTTCCCTCTCCCTGTGTCCTCAAGTCCATTCTTTATGTCTGCGTCTTTATTCCTGTCCTCCTCCTAGATTCTAGTCCCTGGGCAGGTTGGATACTTACTTCAGTTGGACGAGTGTTCTGCTTATTTGTTCTTGGTTACTGAATATCAGTGTAAGATTAGGAACTGAAAAGAATGGTACTGGAAGAGTGAAATTTTCTGAGAGAGCTACAGAGGATTCTAACCTAATCAGTATCTTACACCTAGAAGAGGACAGACCTAGTGCTAGGGGTTGGCAAACAATATCACACAGGCCAAATGGGCCTGCTGCCTATTTTTGTAAATAAAACTTTACTGAAATATTGCCATGCCATTCATTAACATGCTGTCAATAACAGAGTTTTGTTGCCACAGACCTCATGGACCACAAGGCTTAAAATATTTAGCCCTTTAAAGAGAACATTTGCCAAGCCCTGATCTAATATGTAGCTATCTTTCTTGTGAAAATATTTCATAAACTCTCTATTAAAGAAACGGACAAATATCTACTTCCATGAAAACAAGCTATACTCTGAGATTAGATCATCTTTCTACATTCATTCAGCTGGAGTCAATACGAGGATATGTAAAGACTTCAGGAACAAGAGTACAGTGTCATTTGTGTATGTGCTGATGGGACAGTCAATTGTCTCATCTCCATCTGTTGTGACACAGTTTCCCAAGAAAATGCTCTTGGTTTTAGCCAGACAGAAAGTGGAAGACATAAGGTCCACTGCCTGCTAATCATGTTGCTTGGAAAAGAGAATAAAAAATTAAAAGAATGTTTCTCTCTAATCATCTCTTCCTGTAAGTGGATTGTTTAATAAGAGATATTAAAATAGCTGAAGCTGCCTGGAGAATTGAGCTTAAAAAACAAACAAAGCCAGCATGCTCTAAGTTCAAAAAGTCTATGGCATATTCACTATCAATCACTCTATCCATATTTTATTTAACCTTCTGTAAATATTGTCATTGTAGAGCGCTTTGGACAGGCTAAAGTGTTGTGATGTTTTGTTAATGGAAACAGAGACAATAATGCAGAAGGCCATCACCAGACAGGAAGAGGAGGAGACAGATGAGGAAGGGCAGACTGAAGGCAGAGCCCAGGGTATAGGAGGGGGTGAGGCCGGGACGCTGTGTGGAGCTGACTTCTTCATTAGCAGAACCTGGAGCCATGCCAGAACATTTCAAAGGACTATATGGAGACTTCGGGAGCCCATCAGTCCCTCCCTCCCCAGCACCCACTTCCCCTCTTCTCTCTCAACTTAAAAAGAAAGCACATAATATTATTTTTTTTCCATATTAGAAAGCACTCCTTTCCATTAGAAAGTCGATCTTCAGAAATGGTGAATCTCTTTTAGTTCTGGATAGTCATGGAGTAACTTTCCAATTAGCTCTCTACTCCTTTACTCTTAGGTAAGAGTAAAGTAAACTTTTAACTAAGTTGTAGCTTTCAAGATCTCCGTGATTTTAGGATTTCATTCCTCCATGCTGTATGCAGTGGGTGGTTCTAGGATGTGGGTGTCTGTCTCCCTACTTACTGTCATCCCTAAACAGTCCCACAAGGCTACTTGGGCAGGGGTTCTGGGGTACCATCTCTTCATCTCATGGATTCCTATCCTGTTTCATGAAAGAGCATGAGTGCCATTGCTTGAACCGGTACTGTGTTTTCTTCCTTCTCTCCCTCCCTTTTTTCCGTTCCCTCCTCCATCTCCCTCTCTCTCCCTTACTCTTTTTGCTGTTGTTGTTGTGTCTCCCACAGCAAAAAAACCTGCCCCCCGGGAGAGCCTAAGTCCACGTTGGCGGGCTCCCGTTGGTGGTGCAGGTGTGCGGGGAGCCCTCCTCCGTGTCGTCGCCACAGCAACCCGCGGCTCTAATCTGCTGAATATGAAAGGAAGAAACAGAAAGAGAAAAGCCATCCACCCCCTTCTGCTCCATCCATGAGTCCAAAAGAAGGATACCGGCTCCAAGCATTCTTGATAATCCCCCAGCCATCGCCCAGGCAACAGTCACAGGGAGCTGGCGCGCCTGTAGCGAGAGAGTGGTCCCCTCCCAAGTTCAGACCTCCTCCCGCTCCTCCTCCGCTTCTCCCATCCTGGGTCTCCTAATGGCCTCTTACAAACTCATGTCCTACTTCTGGCCTCCCTGCTCCACACTGTCCAGCCAGCGGGTCCCCAACTCACAGACGGGATTGATTTCATCATATTCTTCTAATGGAGCTGAAACAACAGTGTATGTGTGTGTGTGTGCGTGTGCATGTGTGTGTATTTATATGTGTGTGTGTAGGAGATTTTCATCTCTAGTCCTTTCCGATGAGCTGTGTTTATGTACTAGAGAGATGGCAACGGACGGAGGATTTTCCTTCTCAGAGCTAGTAGTTTGAAAAAGCAATCCCTTGCTACTTTGCTGCTTGCATTAATTCAGCTCTTCCTGGGCTTGCAGTGGGTTTACAGGCTGGTTGTCCTCTAGCCCCATATCCAGCAGTGAAAGCTCACATTTGTCTTACCACCATCATGTTGATGCAGCTGGGCTTGACACTGCTTACCTCAGCAGTTTTTTTTGTTTTTTTTTTTTTTCAGTTGCAAGACAGAAAGCTTCCTTGTGATCCCAGCCTTTTCCTATCAAATGACACTCAGCCATGGTTTGGGTGACTTATTTACTGGCACTGGACCAGAAAAAACAAAAATGAACGTTCACAACTAATAAATCCTCCAGCTTAGATAGCTATAGCAACAGTGGTGGGATTACATCAAAATGTTCGGCCTGATACCACAGGGCTCCCTGGCAGCGTGGAACTTAATAAGTCAGGGGTAGGGAAATGGGGTCAAACAAGACAGAAACAACGAAATGTTTTATACTCTGGGTCTCAGACACCCTCAAAAACTTTGACCTTGAATCATATGATGTGCTTTCTTGGTTGAGGATTCTAAATGGGGGCAGGAAGAAACAGTGTATTTGAGTCATTAAAATAGGAGATGGCTAAACTTGCCAACTTTTTCTTTTATAAAATCACACCCATCTTCACTATGATGAAGGAGGCCAGCCTAGACTGACGAGACAGAAAAATCACAGCTTTCTCAGCTGCAATGAAAGAAGCTATTTTTATAGAGGACATAAGGTCAAGAATGTTTAGCAAACAAAATTTTTTTGTTTGTATGTTTTTTGTATGTCATATTTTTTGTATGTCATCCACTCCTAGATAATTCTCCAAGGACCTTCCTCCTCCCAGGCTCTTGTAGAAAGTGAGGCCTCTTTAAGGCTAGTGTGACAGTGTTTTTATTTGTTTTGGAATTGATCTTCTGGACAGAAGCACATTTTTTTTTTCATTCGTATAAATCCAGAAAAATCCAACCACAAAACCATTGACTTTGGCTAAGGTTTCCTCATTTTCTCCCCCCATGACCACCTCTAATTCAATAAGTAACTATACTTTCTGTGATGATTAACTCTGTTGATTCAGCTTTTGTAGGCTAATGGTTGAGCTTTTCCATACAGGGTTCAATCTTTGGGTAGAAATGTAGATAAAAAGTGGGGAAAAATTTAACCATCACCTAGATGTTTAGCCTATATATTACCAATATTTGACTATTTGGAAAGATAACTATGATTGATTTCACTTTTCCTTTTTAATTTTGGTTTTGTTTTCATGACCTTTAGAGAAACAGTAATGGAGGACACTTATGACAAATTAAACCATACCCAACCAGTCAGTTCTGTTTACTTGTTAGAATGTAGTGGGAAAAAAAAAAAAAAAAAAACCTATTTTTTGATTTGTTTTTCTGTTGTGATACAGCTGGGCTCTGATGCCATCTGAGTAAATGGAAAATGCCTATGGGAAGTAGGTAACATGATCTACTTGCTTTCCAAAGCACCTGATTAAAAAAAATCTTATAAAATCCTGCAGAGCTCAGTGCAATTATTATCTTTAAAGTCTATTCCATTGCCACTCTTTAAAAAAATGTCTGGGATAAACCAGTAAAGGAAATATACAAAGGATAATTCTGCCATCTTAAACTATTTAGAATTCTCACTGTCTACGAGTGAAGTAGCTGTTTCAAATTCTTCCATTAGTCCCAGGAAGTTTAATCTCTCTGTGATTGAATCTAGATATATTATACTCTCTGTTATGGAGATATTGGCTATAGTCATTATCTCCTAAGAGAATCAAGTATTGTCTGAATGCATTTCAAAATCCTCAGGGTAAAAGGCATTATGTGTTCAAATCAACTTCAGTTCTGTTTAATTCCTAGAATCCTTATTTTGATGACTTTTTATCCATTATTATACCAATATTTTGGAGACACCTAATATGTGCCGGATGCTATCTAAGCTCTTGGGAGTCAAACAGCTTGTGGTCTAGAGAAGGAAACAGGAGCATAAAAGTTATGGCCAACTTTTATTGAGTGCTTACTATGTGCCAGGTACTGCTTTAGACATTTTATATGTATTAACACATTCGAGCTGTAAAACAACTCTATGAGATAGGTAACATGATTTGTTCTGTGTTTCAGAAGGGAAACCAAGGCACAGAGAAGTTAAATTACATGCCCCAAATCACATGCCACCAAATGTTCAGAAAATATATGACCGATTTATGTTTATAATCCATTGAGCTCAGTATCCTCGATACACAGTTAATAAGCAAAGGCCTGCCAGATGGGAAAAGGGAAGGACAGTACATTAATAGAAGGAATTTCAAATCCCAAGATTAAGTCCTGACATCATCCCAACCTCTCAGGGCTTCTAAGAACTCTTGCTTAGGTGATGAATAATATCTGGTAGTAAAAAATGTTTTTGTGGGTGTCTCTATGTAGTGCCATTCATACATATTTCAACTTAGCTTCAGGAAAATTTGTTCTACGTTGTTTCAGACTTAATGAGTTAGTATTTCTAAAGTGCTTAGGAGAGCACATGGTATATGGTAAATTTTTCTTAAACAAATAAATGAAGGTTAGGTGATGATGTAAAAAAAAATTAAAAGAAGCGTTGTAATGTTGATGGCAATACAGAGAAGAGAGAGGGAAACCACCCTGTGTGTGTCAAGATGCAATACTGATGGCAAGAGAATTTTCCCTTAAGCCAGTAAAAGCTTTATCAACAATACATGGGTGCCAAGGACTAGACTGGCAGTCAAAGGAAACATAAACTATTAAAGCAGGGCAAGGACACAATCAGATCGGGTTTCACTTAGAAAGGTAATCTCTGCAGCAATGCAAAGGATGAAAAAAGAGATGAGACAGTTGTGGCAGAAAGGCCAATTTAGATTCCATAATCCAGGCAAGGGATGCTGCTGCGGCTGAGGTGGCAGTGGAATGGAGATGGAAACTTTGGAAAGATATTTAGGAAACAGAATCCACAGAACACTGTGTCTGATTGGATAATGAACTACAGTCCCTGGCAACGTGAGGAAATGTGGTTCCTGATAGTGTAAGGAAAAGGGGGCGGTGAGTCCTTGGCTTGGGGCATGGATGAGTGGTATATGATGACATTGACAAAGAGGAAGATATTTGGAAGGCAAGGCGTTCAGTTAGCTTTAGGCATGTTGAGTTTCAAGTACCTAACACCTGAGGGAGCATACAGTAGGCAGTTAAAGGCACAGTCTGGTTTCCAAAGAGACAGATTTTGGAGTCATGCATATAAGGGTTTAGTATTTTAAGAGATGGGAATATACGGGAACACTAAGGGAAAAGAGATGGAGAGAAAAGATGTGGGGTCAAGGACAGAACTTGGGAAACTCAGGGAAAATCCAATGGGGCCACTTTAAAGAAGATTTCAGACAACGAAAGAAGCTTGGTTGCTTTTTCTAAAAACAGAATCAAAAGCCTTTTCTTAATTCAGAACTACTGTTCTCCCATAATTTCTTCCTGTAGCTTCCAATCCATCACCAGAGCTAATCTGCATTTTGAAACCATCAACCAATTCATGGTAATGTTGATCTTGAAACTTCCCAAGCTTAGACATCTTAGCACTGCCATGCTTTTGAAACATAACTCAATACCTCAAGTCGGCAGAGGTCACTAAGAACATTCTCCTGCCTGAAAGCTGTGGATGCTATCAATCACTGATTAAAAAATGCCATCTCTCGCAAATGCTTGCTCAGCAGAGGGTCTTGATGAGGAGAGAAAATGAATCCTAATTACTACCTTTGTTCTCTCAAAGTTCGTTTCAAGAAACACAGGAAGACTACCTTCTGTTTACTTACCTCTCCTTACTCAACTCCTACAGGAGATATTGGGCAATCTATTTGTAGAATCACTGCAGGGGCCAGCATACTTCCCTCACCAGTGATTATCATTGAAAAGTGTATTCATCCTCTCAAGGCATGATATTTAAACATAAAAAATAAAAATACAGCCTCTATGTGATTCATTTATAATGGGCTGAATTAGAAAAATGCTAAGTGGAATATGGTATTCAATAAGATTGTAATGAAATGAGATGCCCTACCAGAGTTTCTTTTCTTTTTCTTTTTATCCTACAAGAAGCAACCATGTGTACTCGGTTAAGGTCATCAATTTGGAGCAGATATTAACTGACCCTTCTTAGTTGTGTAAATGTAAGAGAAGCAGGTTGTTGGCCCTGGGAAAAAGATGTATATGACCTTTTGTTTGACTTAGTAAATAAGCCCTTCGTTCTGTTACACAACCTGCTGGGGAGTAAACAGGCAAACCTGAATAAGGAGAGAGGCCCAATAAAATCTCAATCTTGTCTCTTTGAGATTGCAATTATAAAAATCTATGCAACAGACGAGTGTGGCTCTTACTCAGGACCCTGAAATAAGGTTACCTTAATGAAGTGGTTCTGGACTGGGTCTGATTTTGTCCCCTCGGAGACATGTGGCAGTGTCTGGAAACAATTTGGTTGCCACAACTAGGGGGTAGTGCTACTGGAATCTAGTGGGTAGAGGTCAGGAGTTTTGCTAAACATTCTACAATTCACAGGATGGTCCCCCAAAGAAAGAATCATCTGGCTCAAAATGTCCACAGTGCTGAGGCTGGAAACCCTGTCTTAAAAGTAGAGAGATACGGAACGGATGGCCTATTATTCCTTATATTGTCAGGAGAAAGAAAGGAGCACACTGGCTTTGGTCCATGAGTGGCATTCTCTGAAGCTAGTTTTGTAAACAAGTGGTGGTTAAGTGCTCTCACGGTTGTAGGGATGTATGTTGCTGAGTACATCCAAGAAACATTATACTTCCTCTGTGCTCTGCACACAACCTTTGAAGATAACTTTGATCTTCACCATGAGACCCAAACCTTCTACTTTGGAATTACCTTGCCCCTATGAAAGTGGCTGGGTGACAGTATATTATATACTAAATAATATATAAAGTTTCATTCCTTATATGGTATAATTGGAATCTATCTTTGATAAGCATTGATATTTGCTATCTGCTTTGGCACTGTCTTTTTAATGAAAGCTATATTATTTCTATTTTGGTAATATGCATGATTTTCATTTATGCCTTAAAGTTAGAGCTTGAGGAGTAGTACTCTGAGACAATAAAAGCTTCTAATTTTTGCCTGGTAGGAAAAACAAAAACAAGACAGAACTGTAAAAGCACCTGGCACAGAGTTAAAAGGGAATCCCTCCCTTCTGCTCTCTTGGCTCCAGCAAACATGGGGGTATAGACGGGAGGCCGTCCAGCAATAGCTGGCCCTAAGGCGCTGGCAAAGAAGCCCCTTAACAAGAGAATGGGCTCCCTGTTCCAACAAGACGCGGGGATATGAGCGAAGCTGAAAGGAGGCACTCCAATAATTCCCTCGGCAATCTCAAAGGGTCACCACAATTCCCGTGTTGAAGGGGACCTCCACAACCAGGAAAATAGATTCCAGCCTGTGGAAACAGCCTCTAGCCAAAGGCCCAAGCCTCCCCATGGGAGGGCGCAGCAGGAAGTGCCTCTTTGCCAGGCAGTGGAGTTCAACACTTTAAGTTCCCAGAGATATGTGTTTGTGGTTTACATAAAGGTGGGGAAATTCTACTTTGGACCCACACCTTAAATAATTAGCTTTTCCAGTGGTAAGTTTTGCAATTAGACCAATATGTTTATAGTCAAGTATATGGCATATATATTTGACAAGAGAAATTTTCCATAATTCAGGTCTAGAAAAGTTATTCTTAATCCAGATGTGAGAGAAAATAAATTGAGAACATAAAATATTTTAAGTCTAGTCCCATGATAGGCCAAACCCAATATTATGGTGAGCCAGGGCCCCTCTTTGGACCAAAGTACTTTCCTGCACGAAGTAAATAACTTCTTCCTATGCATGAAATGTTACTCTCCAGAGGGTATTTTAGTTGCCTGGAGTTCCTGTACTATTGAGATTGTTTAGTAAGCTTGAGCTGAATCTTGTTTCTTTTTCCATCTCTCTGACTCTAGTCTAATAGTTGGCCAATGGTTATATTTTTTTAAAATAACAAATCCTATTCAATGTGATTCTTCATAAATGATGAAAATTATCTCATTGAAACAAACAAACAAACAGATGGTAAAGTTTTAAGATAGAGTCCAAAATTGGGGAAAAAATCACTCAAATTTTAAAGGAGATATTAGAAACAGGAATCGTTGCAACACCTTCCTAACACTTAGGAAGTTTGGGTTTATTTCCGCCTGCTGTGTCTCAGTAGGAGACAGTCTAAGGAAATAGCTACCCAGAGGGTGAAAAAAAAGCTGTGCTAGAAATTTCCCAGTGGAGAGAACATTCATCAGCATCCAAAGAAAGCATTATCCACTCATTTGCTCGTGCTGTTTTGCTAAGGGATATACAGAGTGAGTTAAAGAATTTGCAACCGGAAACATCATATTTATGTGATAAATAAATCATGAGGTTAATGATTTATGTCAAATTAAAATATATATTTTATATATTTAGTGTGTGAACGTAATGGAAGGAAATGAAAAAGTAGAGCATAGACATGTTTCACCCACCATGATTACTCAAATATAAGTAACATGGTTAACCTAACGAAATAGCATTCTCCTTTTCCCAATAATAAAAATCATTCAAACTGATATGTTTTCATATTTGTAAGAGTTTTCAGGAAGCTCAGATTCAAATGTGAGGATTACCAAATTTGAAGCTTATCCAAGGCATGTTAATCACATTCATTTATTCAAATCTTTTTCATTTTTGGTCTGCTCCATTTGTCAGTTATAGGGAAATGTGTCAAACTCTTGAACTAGAATTGTAGATTTATCCACCACCCTGTATAATTTTGTCAATTTTGCTTTATATAGTTGGAGCTTACACTCAGGTGCGTACAAGTTAAGAATCATTATATTTTCCTAATGAATAACAGCTGAGGGTGAACTTACTAGTGTTACACATAATCTAAGTGTGTTACATATATTAACTTCTTTAGTCCTTACAATAACTTGAGGAGAAATATATTATTACCTCCATTATATAGTTAAGGCAAGAGTTTAACTTTGGAGAGTTTAAACAACTTACCCATTAGTACATGGCAACGTCAGGATCTGCACCTAGACATATGCTCCCAAAATTGTACTTTTATCTGATATACTATACTGTCTTCTATATTCTGTTATTATCTAGTGGCCCTTTTTATCATTAAAAATAACTTTTACCATGGTTTATATTGTCTGATATTACTGTAGCCATGTAAAAGTAGTCCAGAATTTGGCAGCCCATGGCTGGTAAGGGAATTGCAAAGGATCCAGAACCGATTTCTTTTATCTTTCTGTTCCATACTTTGCAACCTTAAGGAAGATTCATAATGTAGGAGAGCTGGTGAAATTCCAGCCAACACAGATACATTGCATATCAGTAGAAGGAAGAGAAGCAGGACAAAAAATGCTTATTTATCTAAAACTGTTCTAATACAGAAATCACCAGCTACATGTGGATACCGAGCATTTGATATGTGGCTAGTCTGAACCTAGATGTTCTGAAAAAAAAAAAAACAACAAACCAAAGCATGTAAATTATCTCACTGATAATTTTTTAAGTTGGTTTTGTGTTGAAATGATATTTTGGCTATACTGGGTTGAAGTATATTATTAATTTCATCTGTTTCTTTTTTTTTAAATGTAGCTACTGGAAAAATGTAAATAACATATGTGGCTCTCATTGGTGGCTTGCCTTCTATTTCTGTTGAACGCTATGATTTAAACAGCTTCCTTGGAATTCCCACCCAACAACTTCTGCTTACATTTCACCAACAAGAAGTCAGCTCCATGGCTAACTAGTAAGGGAGATTGCAGAATGTGGTCTTCTGACCAAGCCTTTTGCCGCTTCCAACTATTACTATGGGAGCACTGGAGAATGGAGACCTGGGGAGACACTGGTAGCCTCTCCCCACTTTTAAGAAACTGTCTCCTTTTTAAGAAACTACAAACTGCTCCCAGGGTGGCTGTACCATTGTGCATTCCCAACATGCTCACAGCACTTGAAATCGCCTGTCACTGATTTTAGCCATTCTTAAAAGTGGTATCTCATTGTGGCTTTAAGGTTGATTTTCCTAATGACTAATGATGTTGGGCATCTTTTTATATGCTTATTTGACATCTGTGTCACTTCTTTGGTAAATTTTCTTTTCAAATCTTTCATTTTTTAAATTATTTTTTTCTTATTTAGTTGTAATAATTCTCTATATATTCAGGATACAGGTCTTCATAAGTGTTTTGTATATATTATCTCCCCTATGACTTGTCTATTTATGTTCCTAATTGTCTTTTGTAGAGTTTTGTATTTTTGATAAAATTTAATATATCAACATTTTTATTTAATAGTTTCTGCATTTTATGTCCTTTCTAAGAAATCTCTTAGCACAAAGATTTTCTCTTATGTTTTCAGTAGGTTTTCTTTTCAGTTTAGGCACTTACATTTTGGGACTGTTTTTTGAGTTAATTTTTTATATGACATGAGGTAAAGAATCACAGACCAGTGGTGCAACCTCATCCCCTTATGTCTAAGAAGTTAAGGAGATTTCTTCTGTGCCCAGGCATTGCCCAGAGAGAAAGGAAAAGATGGGGAGAAAAGCTGAACTGAGTATTCACCTTAAAAGGCTGACTTAAATTGGAAAAGTCTCAATCAAAACTTAAACCAAAAGTGACTAATTACTTGATTGGGAAAATTTAAAATTCTTTCCATAACTAAGCAATAGGAGCTTATGAACAGATATTGTTATAGAAAATGAAAATATCTCTCTATATGTCTGTATTATATGTCACAGATTTTAAACCTGGTACACGTGAACCAGTATGTGAATAATAATAATGTCTGTTTAAAAGTCATCAATATTATACATCTTTTAATAAGAATTTAAAAAGAAAATTCTACTCTTCTTAATAAAATTAAAAATAATGTAAATCCCCAAACTCTTAATGTTGATGCCTCCCAATGAGGAGGAGATCTGGACACCATACTTCTCAGATTGATCTGTCTGTCCGTCCACTGTTGCCACCATCACATCGGCCACAAATGGGAAAAACTCTCTCTTTAACAGATGGACAGATGACCCTTCCTTTAATTTCCCATAGCTTATCTAACACACGGCTGTGACACTCAACGTATTGACAACTTTACTAAAGGCTTGAAGATAGCAAAAGGAAACTAATAGTAGAATCTAGACAATCTGCGATATATAATAGGGCTAATTTGTTGAAGCCAGCTGCTGACTATACAGGTTCTTTCCTTGTTGGGTTCTTCATGTGACAGATATCCTAAGTAAGAATTCCTTCTTGGATAAAAGGACTCTTTAGAGTGGAGAACACGAGAAAATGGACAAGCTTTTTTTCTGCCATTTCCACAGATTTTGCCTTACGAATACTTCCTGTTGGAGAGCCCATCCCTTGCATGAGTTACTGAAGCTGAGAATGACCTTGTTCTTTAGGAAGCTGAAATTATCTCAACAAAAGAGTGTTCTTCTTGATAACCCTATATTAATACAGTAGTTCAAACATTCCTAAAGGAAGAATTGTTCCTTCATGCTAACTGTGGAGAAACACTACTTAAGGAATAAAAAGATTTTGCAAGACCCAGTTCTTGTTCTCAAGAAATTTACAATCCTGTTAGGGTTATGAGGTACATAAGCAAAATAACCCAATAATCCAAAGTAAGTGGTTATTATTTCACAGCACATCAGAAAAAGTAGAGATCATTGTGGAAGAAGGTCAGGCTTAAATTAGACCTTGAAACGTCAAATTGAAGAAGGGATGTTCTGAGCAGGGACATCATGTAAATAAAAGAGAAGGCAATGGAACATGAAAGATTTTAAAGGATAGCTCATATCGAGTTTGGTTAGAGAAGTAAGTAGGCATGAAATTAGAATGGCAGAGGAAAGTTAGAGTTGTAACTTTCTCCTTTAGGAAATGGGGTGCCAACACAAATTCTGAGCAGGGTGAATTCATGATATAAAGCATGGTTTTAAGATAACTGATCCAGAGGTGGAGATGGGGATACAGTGGTGGGGAGAGCTTGAAGGCAGTCAAGCCAGTTCAAGGCTATTTTAATGATACATTTCTGAAATGGTAAGAATGTGACCTAGGGTGGTGATAATAAAAAATGAAAGACAGAAACCAACGAAATGAGAAGGAAAATTACTAAAATTCATGAGAATCCAAGTATTTGACTACTGAAAAGCTAGGAGGTAATTGTTAATATAAAAATTGCACTTACTAATTGACCCCTGAGGGGGGGTCTTTGAAGTTCATGCTATTTTTATAAATCCTCTGAATTTGGCTACGTATATATACATAAGTCACTCAAATATATAAATTGGATCACTGATTTAGGAGCTAAAAGTGAAACTGAGCTAAATGACAATGCTCAAAGTGAATAAAATATATGGTCCAGATTCACCTGACACTTTCCCACCATTCCGTCCCTTTGCTTTAATCCATCTCACTAAAATGCAGATTGAAGTCCCCAAAGAACGTTTTAAATTAGTAAATTTCCTCCAGATTATCCAAAAGAATCTCAAGCTACCTCAGAGTACTGATGGGTCAGTTTTATCTTGGCCAAATGTTAAGTCTTGAAGCATGTGTCATTACTGACAACAGTTAGATGTGCCTCTAGAAGTAGCCTACACAGCCTAGACTTCAGGAAGAGGCTATGAATATCGAGACTTGGCATGGAACTCCCTCCAAGTCTTTTTCCTTTTCTCACTCCTCTTTAGTCATTAGAATGTCAGGTAAGCTGGTTTTCTCTTGACATTTCAAAAGAGACAGTCAATTTTCTTTCAGGTGGGACTTTCTTTTTTCACTTGGTTTTGTTTTAAATGCATGTTTTTCTGAAAGTGCTTTTATGCTGGTACAGATCTAGACAAAGAAAACTTTTATGCAAAATAAACAAAATAGAATGTACTGAGCCAGGATTTCTTTGCAGGACATGTTCCTTAGGCTATTTCTGAGAGGTTATTTATGGACGGCTGTTTATCCCCTGGAGCCTGACTTCATCTCTCAGTGAAGTGAATGACTCTGTGTTTGGTACATTGGTCTGCCCGCCCTGGGAATGGCTGCGTGTCAAATATTTACCCCTGTGGGATAGAACAGAAATCAGAGATGACAGACAAAACAGAGATTAAATCTAGTGTCCTTGGGAATTAGTAAAATTTCAAAGTAAATGAATTTTTAAAGAAAAAACATTTGAAATAAAATGATAGCACAGTGTAACTTCCTTTATTGAAATGGGGTGGGGGGACTCTGAAATATAAAGTTACTCGAAGCAGAAGGGTATTTTCATCTTATTACTTTCTTAGTGACCACACCCATTCCATTCCCTCACCTGGCTCAGCACCAGGCCCAGAGGGAGAGGTTTTACATTTTCATTTTTTTAAATTGAAAACGGATGCTGCACCTTGTTTTTCATGCCTGCATTTTTCATCAGAAAAAAAAAAAGAACACCTAGCCAAGGATTAGTTTTGTACCTCTGCAACCTCATAAAACCTAGGAATCAAAACTTGGCATTCAGCTTTATAGATAGTCACATTGGAAAAACTGAGAAACTACCAAATAAGTTGACTGTCTTCCCAAGACACCTTATTTCAAATCATGTGCCTGCCTCCTGCATCAACCCCTCATGCAGAGTCTTCCCTTGACATTATACTTCTGGTACTGTCAGAAGCAAAGCTACACTGAAAAGTTTAAGTCAAATAAGCCGAGCTACAAAAGGGCTTACAAAATAATCATAGTCGTGAACAGCAAGGAAAGAGGACAGCCACTAAAACCATAAAGTGAATATTTTGTGGATGGCTGTGCTTTAAATAAGGTTCACATGAGCTCTGAAATATTAGATGCTTTTAAAATTCAGAGGACAAAGCACAGACATGTCTGTGCATTTCTCTTTCATTTGACAAGTCTTTTTGGATCAGGACTGAACTACATGCTCTCTGCTATTTGCACACACAGGGCCGGGAAGTTGGCTTTGTTGTTTTCTACTTTCAATCTTGTGCGCTATTAAGAGGCAGAACAATTCTATCTCCCTCCTAAAGAGGAAAGAGGCACCAGATTGCGGGCTTGATATGTTCAGGCACTGAACCAGCATCCGTTCGAAATACTGTCCGGGCAACTTAACTAGAATCACGGTAGGCTGGTAATAACAGGTTGCCCTGCCCACTGTGGGGCCAACAGCATTTGGAAGGTGGCTCAGCGCACAAAATTTAAAAGTAAATGGCAAGGCGAGTATCCTCCACAAAGGGGCATTACTTTTCGTAGTATTTTAAAATCTCAGTCCCTGCTGACTCCAGAACTGTGTGCCCCTTTGCACCAAGCCAGGGGACACAGCTTACACAAGCAGACTTTGTTTAATGAGTGCAGCAAGCAGCCCTCCCAGTCCTCCTTCGTTTACAATCTTTGGTAAGCCCCTCAGCTAAAAATTGTTACTAAGAAAAATTCCCCAGAAACCAAAAGAAAAGGGCCAGGCAGACTGTGCTTTTAAAGAGCTTTTCCAGACTGACTCCGCAGAGCCAGTCTGCAGGAATGAGTTGCTGAGCTATTATTACTCAAATGTGTTTCAGCTCCAGGGATGTCCCCTAAGGTTAACAAGATAGTTCAGTTAAAAATAACATTAAATTCTTTACCCTACCTCTTACCTCAAAAGTGGAAGGGGGGCTTACATCTAAATAACACGAAGGATCTGGTTGAAAGCGACAAAAGCCAGGAAATTCAAAGTTAAGGAAGGTTAGAAGGGCTCAGTGAAGTGAGTTACGGGTGAAGTGCGAACTCTAACACAGCATTAAGGTGCTTCTGTACATTCTGAGGCAGGCTTTTCCCAACTATTGAAGAGGTGGATATGGGAAATGTTGTTTAAAGGAAAAAAAATTACGTTAAGGTGGGGATGAGAAGTACGATGTCTGAAATAATAGCCTCTGACAAATGTCAATTTAGATTTAGCAAAGAAAAGCTATGGGTTCTCATGCACTTGGCAAAAACTTTGTCATCTGATGAATTGTGCTTCGAGTTTTCTATGCTTAATCCTTTTCCTTTTTATTTTCAACATTGCGAACACACACAAAAATCCATTCTTCATTTTCAGTGAAACATTTTAATTAAAAAAGAGATGCTCAAATGGAATGGCAATTTGGGTAAAGTATTTGAAAGTCATGGCTTGTTGGATCACTAGATTACAACAGCTGCAAAGATGTCATTAGAAGCTGTGCATGGCCAATGGCTGAGTGGAAATCAATATCACTCACTAAATTCAAGAAGGAAAGAGGCTGGCTCTGAACTTATGTCTGTGTTTTCCTTCAAGGTGTACCATGATTTCAACTAAGTACATTGCAAACTAGTATTTTAAGCTCAAGTATTTTCAAGTTAAAACCCACAGTGTTTACGACGTCAAGCTACTTTGATTCCATTATGTTTGTGCAGATTCTTACAACCAAATATAAAATTTTAAAAAGTTTGAGAAGAAATATTATGTACTATATGATTAGTGTCAATTACATTTCATGTAATATTAGGTAAGCCTAATTTTTTCATTTTGAAAACAAGTGTAATTTTCAGGCAATTTCCAATTTACTTTTTATCTCTATATGAATAAAAAGAGAACATTTCTATTTCTTGTTTGCCTCATTTTGACTCCAAAACACCTCATATGAACCTTTTACACTCTTAGGCTGAAAATTAATATATCCTTATTCCCAATACTGATTTAATATTCATGGAACTAATGGGAAAAAAAAAGCCCATTTCCTATGCACTTGTTAGTGGAAATTTTAAGAAATCATCCCATTTCCATCAGTGGGTGAGTCAGCATCTCCTTACAGTATGCTTGGTGCCTGTAACCACATTTGGTAAAATGCAACAATCAGAGTTTTCCCAAACTGGACAGATAACCACAAGAAACAAACTATTCCACTAAGGCCACATCATAAACAAACAGAGCTTTGTGCTTGGCCCGTTGAGTTCCTTACTGATGGACTTAACTTCAAGATTTTATATAACCCTGTCCTTCTCATGCAAAGATGATGGCATTGACCAACAATAGCAGTACTTTCACCTTAGGTAGTTTTTCTGTGTAGTTTTGGTGGATTTCACAAAGCCGTCTACAGTGTTTTGCTATCTAACCTCTTAATAGCACATTTTAAATGGTGGCCAAATGACTAAGATTAGAGACCCAGTCTTGGCCAGAGAAGAAAAATCAACAGGCCTAAATGACTAAGATTAGAGACCCAGTCTTGGCCAGAGAAGAAAAATCAACAGGCCTATACATGTACTAGACCTCTGATATCTGGCTCCATTGATGCCATTAATTTAAGAACTAACCAATTTTATTGATACAAAACATACTGTCACCTTACCTTTTGAGGAGAGGGTCCCATTCTGAAGTCCTGGAAGTGAGTAATGCAGATAATAGGTGTGTGAGCTTAGGAGAGAGAAGGTATGTGGGCACTGCCATTTCACTAGCTGGGTGATTTAGGTAGGGCTAGATATTTATTACTCCTTTAAGCCTCATTTTTGTCATCTATAACATCTACCTCATAAGGTAGGCTTACATAAAATAGTGAAAAAGTGTTTATCGAGGTGACTGACAAAAGGCTCTCAGTGCAGCGTAGGTATAATTACTGTTATTGTTATTATTATTTTGTTTTGAATATTCCCCCTATATTTTTCTCCCCAATTTTAAGTGGTATTTGGCCTTTTATATTTTCTACCTTAGGAATTTTTGGAAGCTTTGAAGGGAGAAGCAGCCTGAAGACAACAGCTCTTCCTGTTTGGGGTAGAGTCTAAACCCACTGTAAAAATTATTAAACAAATCTCAATTAAAATAATTAAACAAATCTCAATTAAAATAGAGTCCAGAGGCCAGAAGGGGGAGCTCTCATGCCCTAGGAGATAGCAGAGCCCAACAGAGAAAAGAAAAACGTTCTCTTCTTGACTGCCAAGAGCTTAGCCAATGAGAGACTGCCGCAATTCAGCCAATGAAAAACCAATATTCTTCTAACTCTCAATTCCTCCAATGGACTCTGTTTACAAGAGCCCTCCCAACTTCCTTTTTCCCTCTTTAAAAGTGTTCTCTTCAAGGATCATGAGTGATTACTACAAGCAACTATATGCCAATAAAAAGGACAACATAAAAGAAATGGACAAATTCTCAGAAAAGAGGCCACCATCACCCTGATACCAAAACCAGACAAAGACGTCACAAAGAAAGAAAACTACAGGCCAATATCACTGATGAACTAGATGTAAAAATCCTCAACAAAATACTAGCAAACAGAATCCAACAGCACATTAAAAGGATCATACGCCATGATCAAGTGGGATTTATCTCAGGAATGCAAGGATTCTTCAAAACACGCAAATCAATCAATGTGATACACCATATTAACAAATTGAAGGATAAAAATTATATGATTTTAATCTCAATAGATGTAGGAAAAGCTTTCGACAAAATTGAACACCCATTTATGGTAAAAACCCTCCAGAAAGTAGGCATAGAGGGAACTTACCTCAACATAATAAAGGCCATATATGACAAACCACAGCCAACATCGTTCTCAATGGTGACAAACTGAAACCATTTCCTCTAAGATCAGGAACAAGACAAGGTTGTCCACTCTTACCACTATTATTCAACATAGTTTTGGAAGTTCTAGCCACAGCAATCAGAGAAGAAAAAGAAATAAAAGGAATCCAAATCAGAAAAGAAGAAGTAAAACTGTCACTGTTTGCAGATGACATGATACTATACATAGAGAATCCTAAAGATGCTACCAGAAAACTACTAGAGCTAATCAATGAATCTGGTAAAGCAGCAGGATACAAAATTAATGCACAGAAATCTCTTGCATTCCTATACACTAATGATGAAAAATCTGAAAGAGAAATTAAGGAAACACTCCCATTGACCACTGCAACAAAAAGAATAAAATACCTAGGAATAAACCTACCTGGGGAGATAAAAGACCTGTATTCAGAAAACTATAAGACACTGGTGAAAGAAATTAAAGTTGATACAAACAGATGGAGAGATATACCATGTTCTCTGGAAGAATCAACATTGTGAAAATGACCATACTACCCAAAGCAATCTACAGATTCAGTGCAATCCCTATCAAACTACCAAGGGCATTTTCCACAGAACTAGAGAAAAAGATTTCACAATTTGTATGGAAACACAAAAGACCCCAAATAGCCAAAGCAATCTTGAGAAAGAAAAACAGAGCTGGAGGAAGCAGGCTCCCAAGACCTAAATAGACATTTCTCCAAAGAAGATATACAGATTGCCAACAAACACATGAAAGAATGCTCAACATCACTAATCATGAGAGAAATGCTAATCAAAACTACAATTAGGTATCACCGCATACCAATCAGAATGGCCATCATCAAAAAATCTACACACAATAAATGCTGGAGAGGGTGTGGACAAAAGGGAACCCTCTTTAACTCTTGGTGGGAATGTAAATTGATACAGCCACTATGGAGAACAGTATGGAGGTTCCTTAAAACACTAACAATAGAACTACCATACGACCCAGCAATCCCACTTCTGGGCATATACCCTGAGAAAACCATAATTCAAAAAGAATCATGTACCACAATGTTCATTGCAGCTCTATTTACAATAGCCAGGACATGGAAGCAACCTAAGTGTCCATTGACAGATGAATGGATAAAGAAGATGTGCCACATATATACAACGGAATATTACTCAGCCATATAAAGAAACGAAATTGAGTTATTTGTAGTGAGGTGGATGGACCTGGAGTCTGTCCTACAGAGTGAAGTAAGTCAGAAAGAGAAAAACAAATACCGTATGCTAACACATTGGAATCGAATCAAAAAAAAAAAAAAACGTTCTGAAGAACCTAGGGGCAGGACAGGAATAAAGACACAGACATAAAGAATGGACTTGAGGACACGGGGATGGGTAAGGGTAAGCTGGGACAAAGTGAGAGAGCGGCATGGACTTATAAATACTACCAAATGTAAAACAGATAGCTAGTGAGAAGCAGCTGCATAGCACAGGGAGATCAGCTGGGTGCTTTGTGACCACCTAGATGGGTGGGATAGGGAGGGTGGGAGGGAGATGCAAGAGGGAGGGGATATGGAGATATATGTATACATATAGCTGATTCACTTTGTTATACAGCAGAAACTGACACACCAATGTAAAGCAATTATAGTCCAATAAAGACGTTAAAAAAAAAAAAGTGTTCTCTTCTCCTCGCTGTTGGGGAGTTTGCCCAAGGCTGGCCATGGCTGCAGACCCTGAGTTGCAATTCTTTGTTGAACCCGACTAAACCCATTTTTGCTGGAGCAATAAGTGGCAGTCTCTTTCTTTTAGGTCAACACCATTCAAGATATCATTGAGGTATCCTGATGAAGAGGCGAGAGGGAGATTTCTGGTTAGAAGCTGTAAGTTGCCAAAAAAGGAGGATCTGAGGAGTCCTGAGAGCTGTGTTTCCTGCTCCACTGTGACTCTGACCCAAGAAGGAGGGAGAGTTGTAACTTCCAAATGGGGAGGGGAGATCCAGGCTGTGCTTAACTTCACCCTCAGATTGTGCCTTTTTTTTTTTTTTTTTTTTTTTGCTTTATTTAGGACAGAATAAACCTTGATTTAAAAACATAAACATTTTTGAAATACTAGTTTTAAGGACAGCAGAGCAGAAGGGGATGTTGGAGAAATGGGTTTGAATTCTGCATCTTCAGTGGCTGACTTGGTAACTGTCAGGGTGATGGAAAATGAGATGTTTTCCAGGGGCCAGTGGCTGGCTATTCTCCCAGTCACATCACCTCAGATAGCCACCTCCACTTCTTCCTTTTCAGAAGCAAAGAGCCAAGAAATCTCAGATGAAGACTAAGCATAGCTGTGTGATCTTGAGCACATCACTTAACCTCCTTGGTTTTCACTTGAAAATGAGGTTAACAACAAACACTCTGCTCACTGAAGACAAAACGGTTGTAGTAGACCACTTTTAAGATTTTTCCAGTGACAAAATCATAACAAAAATGAAATGAGGTTTGTGTTCTTCTTGGTGTATTCAAGGTGATGGATAAGAATAACATATTTTTAAATTCACTCATTCTATTTACAAATGTTAAATTATTACTGTGCTGCTCTTTCACTATATTTAGGCACATAGAGAAAGGGGGTCTATAACTAAATTGTGTTTCCTTTCTCCAAGACAGTGCAATCAAATTCACTGAAATAAACTGAATCATTCTCAGTCTATATGTCAGGCCTATGAGAAAACAGGCAATATGGTTTGATCCTGCTGAGAATCAGGTTTCTAATAGAAGCACAATGGAAACACTGAATTGAACCATATTTGTACATTTTACCATCAACTTGAAAGGTTTCTGTCTTATTAATAATTCTGCAAACCTTTCCCCAAAGTGCTCCATCTTCTAAAACAGTCCTTTACCTATTTGCCTGTCTCAAAATTATCTAATTCTGTACTTCATAGAGAGTTTTCCATGGAACTCTAGTTCTGAAAAAGGTTAAAAGAAAGTATGTGAGGAAAAACAAACAAAAAACCTTTTTCTCATCAAGTTTGTTATACGTTGGGTAAATAAGTTCAGTGAGTTTTCTATATTATGGTACATCCTGGAAACTCTAACACCTTAATGTGCATCACGACTTTTAAGAGGAGAACAAACTACATAGCATTTCCCAAATTTATTTTACCAAGGAATTATTTGTTTCAAAGAGCATGTCCTAGAAACACAATGGGACAAACTGTGGAAAACTCTAGCTGGAATGTAGGCATTTTAAAAAATCTAAATTCTTAGCCTCAAGACAAGTACAACTTCTGGACACAGACATCAGCTAGACAAATGTGCCAGGATATCTTCCATAGAAAACTTGGAGACTTAAAAGAAGTAGTCAATTTCCCCCCATCAAAGGGGAGCTGTCCAAGGATAGCCAAATCTTCACATACTTTTTAAAACATTTTTTTCCATATATAGAAATGATAGGTTCTCATTGTGGAAAATTTAAAAAACAAGTAGAACAAAGGAAATAAAAATTATCCATCCTTCCACTTCTAAGCTATTTGGTATAAATTCTTTCAGTCTTTTCTCCATGGTACGTATGGACATGTACATCTTTTGTCTATTTGTATACATAACTTTTCAACTTCTTTCTCATTTTATTTTTGCTCATTAGAATTCTCTCTTCTTATTAAAAATCTTTAAAATCAGAGCTTACAATGGTTGCAAAATATGCCATCATATGGATGTACAGTAATTTCTGTTGTTGGACTTTTAGGCTGTTTCTAATTTTTTTCTTATTGTGAATATCCCTGCCCATAAATCTTTGTCTGTATTTGTTTATTTCCTTAGGATGGATTCCTAGAAATGGAATTATTGTTTCTAATGGCATAAATTTTTTCAAGGCTCTTTATACACTAAGGTCTAATAGCTTGCCAGAATATTTATATCAATCTACACTCCAACTGCAAATGAAAGTAGGTAGTGGAACAATGGCTGTTGTAGTTTAGGAATCACCAAATAAAAGTATCTAAAGGAATTCTTTATCCTGAATTTTGTGAAGATTAAGAATTGGTAAAGAATTATTATACTCATACTCTGTATTAAAATTCTATAGATTTTTTATCATATATGGGTATGTATATGATAGCAACTTCCAATTCTTGCTACATAAAGAAATCATTAATAATCTGCAATAACAATGAATAACTAGTTCTAATTCTGGCATTTCTTATCTTTGCTCCATGAAACTTGTTTCTCCATAAACTGCTCTAATCTGGGGTTTCAATCCTGCTTTGAGGATATTATTATTAACTTCTGAGGTTTTTTTATACATTTGTTAAAAATACAGTCTTATCTATCAGTTTTCAAGTGTTAGTACTCTCTCCTTTGCTCACTTCCCCAATCTCCTTGCTTTTCCTAGAATATACCTTTGTAATCACTGTTTTCTCTTCCCAGAAATTCTTTCTCCTTTTATTTGTTCATTGACTCTCTTATTTTGTTTAGATCTCTGATCAAATATCACCTCTGAAAGTGCATACTTCCTGCTTCACTTTTTTTACATTATTTTTCTCTAACAATTATTATTACTTGACTTCATATTATTTATTTTTCTATTTGTGTATGGTCCTTTCCTCCCTCCCAACAAGAATTAAAACTCCATGAGAACAGGAACTATATCTGCTTTATCCACTATGGTAGCTCTAACATGCCCAGAGTGTCTGGCACATAGTAGCAGCTCAATAAATATTTAATGAATGAGCAAATAAATTTCCCTACCTCCCAACATCTTGACAAAAGCTGTGTACTTGTTGAATTTGCTAATGAACATATATCTGTGTGATTGTACATCTATACCTTTTCCTACCTTCACATTCTATGTCTGTCTTCTTTCTGCACTACATATTTTCTCCTGTGAGATCGGAGGTTTTAGTCACAGGAAATGCTAAAAGGAAGAGCACTTAAACACCATTTAATGAGAAGACTCATTTCCTGCTTAGCATCTAATCCGTAAATTGATCTCCCACTGAGCAGAAATATGAATACTACAATGTTTTCTGTTCAACATTTTTACATCTTCCTGAGCTCAGGAGGGCTATTATTTACTTATGTTATATCTGATATCAGGACGCTGGACAAGAAGCCTCTTGAATAGATCTGTGGTGACAGGTGTCCTGGGTGGACAAGCGTGGCGATCTGGTCAGTATGAATTAATGCTCTCATTAATTAGTGTTCTTGGTGCTTTTGCCATCTTATACTACTCTCTCTGTGTCTCTCTTTCTTAATCTCAAGAAGTGGCCTCCTACTACTATATTGATTTGAAGTTGACATTCAGCTGGCCCCCTAGTTGATGATTAAAGACTGAGGAAATATGGCATCAAGTAATGGCACAGGGTTGAATTTGTGCATTCTAGTTCCTTGCCTCTACCTGGGAAGCAAGTAAAAAATCACTTAATTGTACAGAGCTCTTCATCAGAGAGAAATTGGACTAGATGATCTCTGAGTTCCTATAATCCAAATATTCTAAGATTATGATCTATGGCAGAGCTTCCCAAGTGTTCTCCATGAAATTACAAATTCCACAAATGTCACTAAAGAGCATTTTAAGAGGAGCCAATGGACAAGGGCAAATAAGTCAGGGCAATGGAAAGCATCATAACCCCTTAAGAAATGCAGACTGCATGTGAGCATATTAAGTGTTGATTATTAATTATGTACCCTCTACTTCTTATTTACAGACTAAAAGTTCTTTACCTTTTATGTTTGTTCTTTGAAAGGAGTAGCATCCTTTTCTTGATCATTGTATTTTATTTTTATCTTTTCCTTCTTCAGATAAATTACAAATTCTTTTGTATTTCAGCGGTTGATGGTCTATACTTATTTGAGAAGGTCCATGATGATTTGGACATGCACAAGACAATGTTCCTGTGGTTTCATAGATCTTTCCTGATCGTCACCAAAATTGCATTATCCCTTTCAGTAGCAGCAGTAACAGCAGTTCACTGAAGCAACACCTTTGGGGAACATCTTCAGACATCTCTTTTAGAAGGTTCTGGCTTAGATACCTCCCTTAAATGTTAATCTTCACTTGCATATAGAAAGAGTAATTGATTCCCTTTTTCACCTAATATCCCTTTTTAAAAATGGAGGTTGTCATTAGAATTTTCTCTTCTTCAGAATAAATATCCCTCAGTCCTTTACTTCAGAGGTAGCAAATTGTTGGCTTGTGGGCTTGATCAAGTTTGGAGACAGTTTATTCATTTCACACAGTGATTTTTGTTGTTCTTGTTGGCAGTGTGTTTTATTAACTGGGCTAATACAAAAGAATTGGGTGATTTTGCATAAGCATTCAAAATTCAGTTTTCACTTTAAAATATCAGGAGTTCTGGTACCACTGGGCCAGCATTCCCACTTGGCAATGATTAGCTAGAGGTGGGTGGTGCTTGCCTTCCTTAGAACAGGCCTAAGTTGTCTAGTGCACCACGGTCCCCATCATTCTCCATTGTCTGGTAAATCCCGAGGCAGGCTGCCAGTTTCTTTCACTATCAGGCTTATGCTGATTCTTCCGCTAGAGTAGAAAAATATATCTCTGCTTCTATTCCATTTCAGTTATTTATATTATTGACCTGGCTACTGTAAGTGCCTGAATGGTTAACTCATGCTTTAAAACTTGCACAGATGACGTGGTTTCAAATCTTAATTCTGGTCTCTCTTCTGAATGAGGTTCGTAGCCTCTCTTTGCTTTAAATGTAACCCACAAATGAATACAGTGTTCCCGAAGTTGACTAGCCAAAGTCCAGTAGGAGAAGTATAGTCAAGGACTATTTACATGATATTAAGCTGAGTATGGGATAGAATAGTAAGTCTGCTATAAAAGCTATTTTCGAACATTCTTCCCTTAAGCCAGGTTTCCCTTATCCAGTACTTATCTAGTTGTTTTATAGTCCTAAGAACAGCCCTTATATACTGCAGGTCACCTGTGAGATGCTCATATTTCAGCAGTGAGGAGGGCACAGGATGCACATTCAGAAGAACTGGGGTTATATTCACTAGTTTGTTGCATTTTTTTATATTCTACATATAAATTATATCATATAGTATTTGTCTTTCTCTGACTCATTTCACTTAGTGTAATACCCTCCAAGTCCATCCATGTTGTTGCAAATGGCAAAGTTTCATTCTTTTTTATAGCTCAGTAGTATTCCATTGTATATATGTACCACATCTTCTTCATCCATTAAGATGTTGATGGACACTTAGGTTGCTCCCATATCTTGGCAACTGTAAATAATGCTGCTGTGAACATTGGAATGCACATATTTTTTGAATTAGTGTTTTTGGTTTTTTCTACTATATACTCAGGAGTGTAACTGCTGGATCATATAGTAGTTCTGTTTTTAGTTTTTTTGAGAAATCGCCATACTATTTTCCACAGTGGTTGCACCAATTTACATTCACACCAACAGTGTATGAGGGTTCAATTTCCTCCTTCTCGCCAACACTTGTTATTTGTGTTCTTTTTGATGATAGCCTTTCTGACAAGTGTGGGTCGATACCTTGTTGCAGTTTTGATTTGCATTTGCTGATAATTAGCTATGTTGAGAACCTCTTTATGTGCCTGTTGGCCATCTGCATGTCCTCTCTGGAAAACTGTCTGTTCAGGTCTTCTGTCCATTTTTAAATCTGGTTGTTTGTTTTTTGATGTTGAGTTGTATGAGCTGTTTATATGTTTTGGATGTTAACCCCTTATCAGTCATATTATTTTAAATATGTTCTCCCATTCAGTAGGCTGTCTTTTTGTTTTGTCCGTGGTTTATTTTGCTTTGCAAAAGCTTTTAATTAGGTCTCATTTGTTTCCTTTTGCTTTTATTTCCTTTGCTTTAGGAGACAGATCCAAAAAAGTATTGCTACAACTTATGTTGGAGTGTTCTGCCTATGTTTTCCCATACAACAAACTAGTGAATATAACAAAAAAGAAGCAGACTCACAGATATGGAGAACAAACTAGTGGTTACCCGTGCGGGGAGGGACAATAGAAGGGTAGGGGATTAAGAGGTACACACTATTCTGTATAAGTTACAAGGATATAGTATACAACACAGGGAACATAGCCAATATTTTATAATAACTATAAATGGAGTATAAACTTTAAAATAGTGGATCACTATATTGCACACCTGCAACTTACATAACATTGTACATCAATTGTACTTCAATAAAAAAAGAGAAAAGAAGAACTGGGGTATGGCCTGGATTCTTCCACATATCAGCTGTGTGCTGTTGGTTATATCTTTGTTTCCTGGGTCTCAATTTCCACATCTTTAAAAAAAAGGTGATTGCACTATACTCCTATGATCAAAAATAAAATAGCTTTGTCCTATAAAGTTTGTTCTAACTCTGAAAATGATTTTACTGGCTTAAAAGCATTCTTCTATGTATTTCCCCTAATTTTCCAATGCTTTAGCACATGCCAGAATCTAGCCTATTCTGAAACTCTCTTAAAGGTATATGCCATTTCTAAAGTCTTCCTGGTTAGAAGCCTTCCTGGTCACCTTTCACACACACTCTTCTAGTTTGGACTACCTGGAGAAATCCTCCTGCTTTATATGCATCTACTTTCCTTCCTCATTGTGATCAGGTGTAATAAGATAATTAGGATTTAAATGTTGACATCTTTCTATTATTATAGCCAGTTTTATTTTTGAGATATTTTTAGGCCATGGAAGTAGCCCTTTTCTGTATTTATTGTGTGTTTGTTTTGACTTTTTCATTCCTACCTTCCTAATATCATCTAAAGGGCCCATTTAATATGCTTAGTCTTTCCCTTCCCTAATTATCAAGCTACTAAAGACTGCTTGGACACATTATCCCAATCCACCAAAAAGAGGATCTAAATATTCAGATCATTATACTTTCTCTGCCTTTTGGGTCTAGAAATCTTATGCTAAGGAAGTCAGGAACTTGCCAGATGCTTTGCTTTTAGTCAAATTAGCTTTCCAGTAAATACTTCTAATCTTTCCTAGATACACCGATTTTAGTGAAATGCTATTACATACTCAACAGCCGATCAATATATGCTTTCATAATAGTTAAGAGAAAGGGGAATTAGAGTCAGAAATAGTAAGCCAAAGGTCTCACTTTAAAGAAGAGACTTAAAATGCAGAATAATGGAATGTCCACTTTCATTATTCTCATTCATTCTAAGCCCTTGTCAGAGCAATAGCAATTTAAATTTTGCCTGACTATGGACACAAGAGCTGGTTTCATGAAACCCTGAGATGACTGCTTACCAAATGTTTTGACCATTTCTTCTTGGGTTCCTTCCTATGCCTGCCTACCAAACGATCTTTTTATGACAGCTGAGAAGTCAAGAGTGGGAGCTTCCTGGAAGGTGACCGACAGTGACGCCTGCATCTGAGCAGAAAGGGAGTGGAGCATCACACAAGAACTCACAGAATCAGACATCTACATCTTTTATTACTCAAATGACTTAGACTTGGGAATTTGGGTCATGCTTGGAAATGAACTTTCTAAACTTTGCTCTTTTCCATTTCTCTATGTGTAGTGAGCCTCCTGTAAGGCAGGGAAAGAGACTGCAGCCAGGAGAAAGAATCCTGAAGACAAAGGTCCTTCCTGGAAATGTCACTTTCTTGAATTTTAAAGCCAAAGACATGGTAGGAGAGAGCAAACCTCTGACTCTCTTATTTCTTACCTTCTCTTGTTTCATGATATTTTCTTACCATAACTAATCTTGCTTTCCTTACCATGCTTCTCTAAGTTTCCAAGGTGACATTAGCTCTTGTTGCAAGGCCCAAATGTCTGCTTCCGGTCAGCAGGACACACTTTTGCCTGCAGGTCTCCTGGTCCTTGTTCTTCATTCCCCAGGGCAACTAGGTTTAACAGTGATGATTAGGTAGACTTTCCAATGACTAGTGGACAATAGTAGTTCCTGTAGTAAAGCTGCCTCACACAATAAGCACAAACTAGTAAACAAAGCTAATGTCTGTCTTCTCCAAAGAGATCTGAGTGGCTCCATGGCCTTGACCTAGTGTCAAGTTAAATCACTGACCAGACAAAGTAGTAGAACTCATATCACAATTGGCCACCCCACATTAGGGAACTGAAGAGTAAAAGCAGACGACTCCATTGTTTCCACCTTGACTATAAAAGCAACAGGCACCTACACTGCACAGCATATTAAAATATTAATTATTTGCTCTCTTTAGTCTTAGCATATGAAACAAATTGCTTAGAATTTAAATATACTTTACATGTTAAGTATCAAGAGACCTAACATTTCATTGCTTGTCAGCATTGCTCTATTAAATTTCTAAGCTAGCTTTTCTTTCCTGTAAGCACAAACATGGAAGATGGTACATGTGTGTCTACCAGAAAAAAAAAGTGCATGCACGTTACCTTGACCACACTGCTATTTAAAGTTAAAACTAATCACTGATCCCATATTCATTTTCTCTTCAAGCATATTTTACTTTTATCATGAATTAATGGAAATTAGCATATTTGTAAATTTTACATTAAATCTGCCAGTTTATACTATAGTTTCCTACAATCTAAGTTTGAGTTTGTTTAGAAAAAAGTTGAATCTGAAAACCATTTTAACACAGGCACTGATTAAAACATGATCAGTGTAATGGCTCTGTAGATATTTTTCATTAGGTTTTCATGCAAGATCCCTTTAGAAGAGAAATTTCAGAGTTTGTACCTTTAACTCAAAATGGGACTAAATTTAATGTTGAATTAACAGGTCATTTGTTGTTTAATGATGTAAAGTTCCAGTAAAAATCATGGCTCATGGAAGCTTAAAATATACTTAACACAACATTTTGAAAGGTAGAAATCTTATTTTCCTTCATGGGCACTTAGAATTATAGTTGAATGAGTTTGTGAATATAAATAGGACTTTTTTTCCTGACTAGAGATGTTACCCTCCATCTGGCTACCTTCCCACTCAGGTAATTACACTAGGCCTTTTGAAATCACCCCTGAAGTTCTAATTAGACACAATCTTCTTTGCTTCCTGTTGTAAACTGCTGCTTTGAGTCTCACTCTTTAGTGTGTTTCAAATCCATGCCCACTCCCCATCTTCCTGACTATTCCTGTGACTTTGCTAATCAATGCTCAAAAGGACACTACGTGATCTGAAGGGGGCTACGGGACTTGCAATATCTTATCATCAGCTTCACCACTGACATTTCACAGGGCCTCTGCAGTTAAACAAAGTGGACATGGAAACAGTAAACATTCAATGACAACTGTGGCACATACCATTAGTAATATTACTTATTTTTCCCTTGAATAATTCTCTAGCACCTATCAGGCCCTCTAGAAGAAGGAGCTTTGAACCAGATGCTGAATCACTTTGCAAGTGTGAATGATTATGTTATTAACAGTTGACTGTATAAGGGTAACACCTGCAGCAGTGAATCATCTTAATCAGTTTAATAGAATATTTTAAAAATCACCTCAATGAAGCACCAAAACTAAGAATTTTCCTTGAAAAGTGAAAGCAAAATCATGAAATGTGCACGTTCTCAAATTTAAAATAATTTTACTGCAATTTTTTTTTTTTCATGAATGCTATTCAGCTACAGACCATGTTATCCTGGAAGCTCACATAAAAATTTCTGGGAATGTATAAAATCAGTTTGTAATCCCTTTGTTGAAGCTGTTTTAAAATCATTTCTAAGATATATACATATATCTTAAATGCATATTGGCATCTATCTTAGGTAATGACTTTAAAGCAGCCCCGATGAAGAATATATATGTATATAAATAATTGAGAATTTTCATTTTTTCTAATTAAAATAGCAAAATGTTATGCAAATAGAGTAATGCTTTATGTATCTGACAGTCTAAAGAAATATGTTATTCTCCAAAATTCCATGTGTCAGATAAGAAAAATTGAGGGAAACTGCATCAGAATAAAGCTCTTATTGAAACTGAATCTTTTTGAGATTTTTAGAAATGGTTTAAATTATAGGGCTGAGCTAGGTCAGAACAAGAATTTTTTTTTTTTACTCCTCTATTTTTGGTAATTGGCTAGGATTTGCATTGTTTTCAACTACTTTTTAATAAATTCCAAGCTTTGGACACTGAGCGTTTCTATATAACATCACTGACAGAATTAAACAGACACACCACAGAAGGAGGTAATTCAATGATTTAAACTCTTTTACAGGGATAATGAAGTGAGAGTTTATGGAAAAAATATCTGGTGGATTATTTCTTTTCCAGAAATCTCTTCTTGCTTGGAGAAAGATTTAAACTGTTAGAGGTTGTGATTTTTCATTCAAGTATGTGATTATTTTTCTTATTTTCTGTGGGGAAACACTGATGGGCTATTCCTTTGTCTCCAAAGGTGGTCAGTGTAGGGAGGGTTAAAGCGAGACAAGGTCAAAGGTGGTCATGTGACAAGAAGAAAGTTGTAAATTACAGGTGTAGGTTCTGAGAGGCTGGTGTTGGGTATCACAACGTTGTTACCAGCTACATTCTGGTCAAGAAAGTAAGCCCTTGGACAGTAAGAGGGGCAAAAACTTCCTACCCACGTTATGCTATCATCAAATAGTGGAAGTTTATTCTACTTTCTTCCTTTGCCTTCAGAGCCCAAGATTCTAAAACCAGGACAAGACCTGGATGGTTACTCTGGTGATAGGCAAATATTTTCATCATAAAATTTAGAACCTAGAATTTAGCTATGATGTTGACACTCCAGCATGACACTTTCCGAAGGTCCTTCACACGGGATCAAGGCAAGTAATCAGAAAAATAGAAAAATATTTGAAGAAGAAAGACATGATTGTAATGGATTAAATGCTTCCCAGTACATACATCAAGCAGGCTTTCAATTCACAATATTAAAATACCTGGGCAGTTAAAGATCCCTTATTTCCATGGAGAAGGCACTCATCTACTTGGGAGGCCGCATGATGTAGTGGAAAGAACACAATTTAGAGGCTTATAAACCTGAATTCCCATCCTACCTCATACAGTAAATAGCTCCATAAACTTGGGCAGTTACTCCTTTCAGTTAGAGTTTTCTCATTTTAAAAACACCTACTTTGCCGTGTCTTTTGAGGACTGGACATGTAGGCCCTAGCAGAGTGCCTACAGTATTGTGGCAATCAAGAAGGACACCAACATGGATGTTTTCTCTTTATTAAAACTGCACTATTCTACCTTATTGCTTGAATTGACTTCACTGAGTAATGCCAGCAAGACATTCATACTTCTACATAACTCATCTTAATGACAGTATCTTACAAGGTAGTTAAAACATAACAGTCTCTCAATTAATATTCCCTTTCAATCGATAACTGAGTTTCCCTGACTTGCTGCTTTATATTGCAGCTTTCTTCCTCTGTCCCTGGTATATAATCTTTAATGACTGTAATCTAATGACCTTCCTAGATGGTAAGCATTACAAGGGGAGGAACTGTGCTGATGCTGCTCACACTTAGCATGATGCAGTTAATGAGCACTTACTGAATGAACGTATAAGTGAAGGAAGGCATAAAAAGTTCTTATTATTACCATACAGTATATTAGCCTAAGAATGTGACGCATTGATATATATTAGGCAAAAACTACCTAGTAGATAAAAATTAATTTCCATGGCAGTAGGAAGAAGTGAACTGGCTAACTAAATTACTTTATCTTAATATCATTAAAAAATTTTAAATATACATGAAAGTAGAGAGAATAGTATAATAACCTTTAAATACCCACCATCCAGCTTCAAGAGCCATTATCTTCCAACAGATTTTGTTTTATTTATTCATACTTCAAAACATGAAACACAAAACCTCTCTAGTGGGGCACTCTCTCCACCCAGGTTGTACAGGTATAAGCTTCATTCTTAAATTGCACACAACAGACCAGTCAACTTGAACATGAATTGACAGATTCAAAGAAATGAAATTCAGATGACCAAGAACTACAGTTAACTGAAATATATTTTAAAAATGACAGTAAAACCATATTAAAATTATTAAAGATATAAATTAAGGAATTGAGCAAAGCAGCTTGCAGGAATCAGCCATTCTAAGATACAGAATAAAATCAAGAAAGGCAAGAAATGGCTTTGAGAGAAAAGGAGTAAGTAAGAGAAGTTAAGGAGTAAGAGAAAAGAAGTACAGTAAGTTATATAGAATAAGTAAAAATAAATCCACATCTATTTTATTAACATTTCTGAACCTGAATGACAAAGAGAAAATTGTAAATGTAATGAGTGTAAAAAGATAATTTTCAAAGGAATGTAAATTATAGAGATTTCTCAACAACAAGAATAGAAGCCAAATAACAATAGCATCATTTCTTTTTTGAGCTGAGAAGAAATAATTGCCGGCCTGGAATGCCCAGCTAAACCATCATTTAAGAGAGAGGGTGAGGGGCTTCCCTGGTGGCGCAGTGGTTGCGCGTCCGCCTGCCGATGCAGGGGAACCGGGTTCGCACCCCGGTCTGGGAGGATCCCACATGCCGCGGAGCGGCTGGGCCCGTGAGCCATGGCCGCTGAGCCTGCGCGTCCGGAGCCTGTGCTCCGCAACGGGAGAGGCCACAACAGAGGGAGGCCCGCATACCACACAAAAAAAAAAAAAAAAAAAAAAAAAAAAAGAGAGAGGGTGAAATAAAGATATTTTCATATAAGGAACGAGAGGAGTGCTCTCAAACCCTTGCTGAAAGAACTACTACTATACCATATAATTCAGAAAGGAGAAATGTAAACTCAGTTAAGTTTTGTGATACAAGAAACAATAGTAACATAGCAAAGAATGATAAGCATATGGATAAACCTAAATAAGCACTGACTATATAAAATACTACTACTAATTTGGGGGAATAAAATAAAGCTGAAAATAATGAAAAACAATAATCTAGATGTCAAGAGGCACGTAATTAGTATTGAAGCACTTAAGATATCATTGTGCTGAGAAGGGATTGTGCTGGTATCTTCTGTTTGCTCCACCTGACACAGTCTTCACACTTCTTTACCTTCCCTCTGCCCTAAAGCCTGACTTGAATGTATTACATCATCATGACCCTAAGTCCTCTGGTTCTGGCTGAGTTCAGCCAATTGGTAATCCTGGCAAAAGATCAGAGGGAGGGGAAAAGGGAGGTCAAGTGTATTTATTTCCCTTGTTCTCTTCCTGTGGGTTCATCTAGGACTGTCTGTATCTTTCAATAAGGTCACTGCTGGACTCAAGGAAAGAGATACTTCCAGGTTCCTAACAATTTTCCCTCTTTGTTCTGAGACTAGAAATAGTGACCTTTCCACTGTTGCTTGACCCAGGTTCTTCCACTCTCTAATATAAAACCCATAACCCCTCTCATCTTTGTAAATAGCCCTGTGGTGAATCAATCCTCTGCATATGAACTTAGTTTGAAAGTTGTTGCTTTCCTTTTGACTTCTGACTGATACAAAAGGCAAATGTATTGATTAAATTTACACTTTGAAAAACTTAATGGCAGTCACAAAAAGAATAGAAAGAGAATGATCAACTTGCAAAGAAAAGGAAAATAAAGGAGATGAAAATATAAAACTCAATCCAATAAAATGCAGGAAAAGAGAGGGAAAAAAAAGGTAAACAAAAAGTACAAAATAACATTGTAGAAAATAATTAAGCAAGCGTCCCAGTGCTGGTCATGGTGGAGGAGCCTATAATAGACTTATCGTTTACAGATAAATGTTATAAAAGTTGAACCAAAAAAAAAAAAAAAAAAACCAAGGGAAAAAACCTCCACAACACAATACAACAAATAAAACCCTCAATCCTTTGAAGGCGTTAGAGAACATCCAAAGTAGGCAGAAAACAGTTCTTGAAGGAAGGGAAGTTTACTAGGTAAGCTCCACATTTACCTGGCCTTTCCTCTAAGGGCACTTCCCAGTTCTCTGTGGGCCAGGAAGGCATCTAACCGCACTGAAAAGACCAGGGATTTGGGGCTGCCATAGAGACTTGAAATAAGCGGGGAGAAGCTTATACACAGCCATTGCCTATACACTGTCTATGGCTGTTTTCATGCTACAGCAGCAGAGTTGAGTATCTGTAACTTCTACCTCCCCAAAAACCTGCAAGATTTGCTATCTGACCCCTTTTTTTTTTTTTTTTTATCTGACCCTTTTATTGTCCACTTCTGGCACAGGAGCTAATAGATCCACTGGTGTTACATTTGCCTGCAAAAACATTGACCTACACTGGAAGAAAATAACATCTGCTAGAATCTTAACAATTTTTCATGCACACTGACACTACATCAAAAATCAAGAGACATGCTAAAACAGTGCACATTGACTGGAAATCAAGAAAAACAATTTACAACAGAAACAAATCTTGTTTCTGTCATGATTTAGATATTTTAAGTAGAAGTATTTAATTCTTAAAATTATTTTTATTTTGCAATATTATAGACTTACAAAATTTTGTAGAAATAGTATATCAAAGTTGTCTTCTACTCTTCACTCCTCTTTCCTCAATGTTACCGTCTCATCTTAAATAATCACCGTATAATATTCTAAATCAAAAAATTAACATTGACGTAATATTATTAAACTCAGACCTTATGTGAATTTCATTAACTGTCCCACTAATTTTCTTTTTCTGATTCAGGATCCAATCCAGGATCCCACATTGCATTTACTTTTCACATCTCTTAGTTTCTTCTAATCGAAAGCAAGTTTTCAGTATGTTTTGTCTTTTATGAGCTTGACACTTTTGAAGTATACTGGCTAGTTATTCTGTAAAATGTTCCCCAGTTTGTGTTTGTCTGATGCTTTGTCATGATTGGATTGAGGTTATATTGTTTATGGCAAAAACATCACTGAAGTTGTTTTGTACCCTGTGCTTTGCATAATATCAGTAGGGACATGATGTCAATATGCCTTATTACTGCTGATGTAAATTTTGCTTGATTAAAGGAGTGTCTACTAGGTTTCTCCACTGTAAAGTTATTATTTTCCCTTTGTAATTAATAAGTATCATGTGGGGAAATACTTTGAGACCATGCAAACATTCTGATTCTCATCAGACTTTCACCTACGAATTTCATCGGCCATTGATGATTTCATCTACAAAAATTATTACCGTGTTGTTTGCCAAATGAGGACTTTATTTCTATTGCACTCATTCCTTCTGCACTAATTAACTGGAACTTTGCTGCCTGGAACAGTTATCTATTTCATCATTTATTTATTGATTTAGCCATTTATGTATATCAGTATGAACTCAAGGTTATGTATTTTATTTTATGAGTTATAAATCATCACTATCACTACTTATTTTGTTGCTCAAATTGACTCATATTTGGCCACTGGCAGCTATAGTATCTTTCAGACATGCCTGAAAAATTTTTGAGCACTTTCATACTTTCTGGCCCATAAGGTTTTCCAAGCTCATCTGAATCCAGGTAGAGAGAAAATATCCAATTGAGAGCCAACAATATTAAAATCCAGAACAGAGCTTAAAAGACATGTAGAATATGGACAAATGCCTTAACACTTATGGAACTGGAATCCCAGAAGGAGAGCATAGAAAATGCAGCAGAAGAAATATTTGAAGCAATAATGGTTGAGAATTTCCTAAAACAGATTACAGAAATCAACACACAAATTCAAAAAAGTCAGGGAGACCTAAGCAGGATAATTAGAAAGAGAATTACACTTAGACACCTCATAGACAAATTACTAAAAAGCAAATAAAACAGGGACTTCCCTGGTGGTGCAGTGGTTAGGAATCTGCCTGCTAATGCAGGGGGCATGGGTTCAATCCCTGTTCTGGGAAGATCCCAAATGCCACAGAGCAACTAAGCCCATGCGCCACAACTACTGAGCCTGCACTCTAGACCATGAGCCACAACTACTGAGCGCATGTGCCTAGAGCCCGTGATCCACAACAAGAGAAGCCACCGCAACGAGAAGCCTGCACACCGCAACGAAGAGTAGCCCCTGCTCGCTGCAACTAAAGAAAGCCCACACGCAGCAACGAAGGCCCAACACAGCCAAAATAAATAAATAAATAAATAAATAAATAAAACCCAAATAAAACAATAAAAATATAAAAGCATCCAAAGAATAAAGATATATTACCTTCCAATCAACAACAATTATTATAAGTCCAAATTCACAACAGAAACTATAAAAGCCATAACTCAATGGGATGACATTTAAAGCAAGTCTCAACAAATTTCAAAAAATTCACATAATTGAGTATGACACCCATTGAAAGAAATTAGAAATAATTTATAAAAAAGATAAGTAAAAACTCCACAAATGTTTTGAATTAAAACAGCACACTAAAAATAATCCAAGGGTCAGAAAACCAATAACAATGGAAAGTAGAAAATATTTTCATCTGAACAATAATAAAAATAGAAAACATCAAAACATGAAGCTGATAAATGAGTGCTTATGAAAAATGTATTATTAAATGTAGATATTAGAATAAAGAAACTCAATGATACAAATTCCCACCTTAAATTAGAGAAATAACATCAGATTAAACTCAAAAGAACTAGAAGGAAGCAAATATAAGAGCAGAAATAAGTGACTTTAGAGAACACTTACAAGATCAACAAATCAAATGTTGGTTTGGTGAAAATGTGATATAAATTCATTAATAAAAATAATGTAAAAATAAACCCATAGTAAAAGATATCTTACTGCAAGGAATAGAGAAAATATAAAATTGTTAATCTCTGCAATGAAATAGGAGACGTCACTGTAGATTCTATAGATATTAAAAGTGATAATAAATTCAACAATTTAAATGAAATAAACTAATAATTTGAAAAGCACAACTTCCTAAACTAACACACGTAAAAAGGAAAAAATTGAGTGGTGCCATATCTGTTAAAGAAATTAAATGTATAATTAAAAACCTCCCCACAAAGAAAACTCCAGGCCAAGATGCTTTATTAATGAATTCTCCCAAACATTTAAGTTAGGAATAATATCAATGTTATCAAACTCCTTCAGGAAAGAGAAAAAGAAGGAACACTCCCCAATTGATTTTATGAAGCCTTGACACTGATGACTGACATGGATTAATAAAAAAGAAAATTACAGATCAATATTCCTTGTAAAGATATATGCAAAAATGTCTCAATAAAATATTAGAAAATAGACCACAGCGATATATACATCATGATCAAGGAGGTTTATTCCAGATATGAAAGGTTGATTTAACATTCAAAAATCAATCATGTAATTTATCACATTAAAATAATGAAGGAGAAAAAATTTTATATATAGAAATTATTGTTTCTATAGATGCAGAAAAAAAACTTGATGAAATTTAGTACCTGTTCATAACAAATTTATCAGCAAACTAAGAGTAAAAGGAACTTTCTTTAATCTGATAGCTTCTATTTTTAAAATTACAGCTAACATTATACTCAATGGTGAGATATTGAATTTCACCCTAAGGTTGGAAACAAGGCAAGGATTTCTTCTTTTTCTTACTCCTGTTTAATACAGCTTTAGAAGTCCTAGTCAAATAACATGGCATGAAATAAAAGGCATAAAGATTGGAAAGGAGGACACAAAACTGTGTTTTTACTTTTAAAAGAAAATACAAAACAATCTATAAACTATTAGAATAGATAAAAATTAAATTATATTTCTATATACTATAACAAAAACAATAGAAAATAAAATTTTAAATAAGTCCATTTATGATAGCATTGAAAAAATCAGATATTTAGAAATAAGTTTAACTATTTAAATTTTAAATATTTAAATTTTAAAGAAAACAACAGAACGTAATTGAAAAAAATATAAAAGATCTAACTAAATGGAGCAATACGCAATGTTTATGGATTGGTAGACTTAATATCATCATGTCTAGAACTTTAATAAGGTCAAATCAGAATGCCAGAAGTTTTGAGTGTGTACAGAAATTGATCAGTTGATTCTAAAATTTATGTGGGGATGCAGAGGATCTAGAATAATGGCTAAAACAATCTTGGCATATCAAAGTGAATTTCTAGATCTTATATACCGTTTCAAGATTTACTACAAAGACTGACTATATTAGTATGACAAAATGGTAGTGTCAGAAAGTGAAAAAATATTTTAATGGAACAAAATAGAAAGCTCAGAAACAGATTCACACTTAAAATGGCCACTTAATATATGAGAAAAACACTAATAAAATTTACTGATGAAAGATTGGTCTTTTCAATAAATGATGCTGAAGTATAGAAGCCATATGGAAAAAAATAAATCCTGACTCCTTCTCCACACTAGTCACAAAAGTCAATTCAAGATGGACCATACACACAAACATAGAAGCAAAAATTATAAAGCTTCTGGAAGAAAACATAAGAAAATATTTTCAGAGACTTGGGTGACCAAAGATTTTTAAATGCCACACAAATAAAGCATTAATTATAAAAATTTAAAAAGATAAATTGGATTTTATAAATGTCAAAAAATTCTGTCATCAAAAGACTCCAGTGAGAAAGTGAAAAGGGAAGCCAGACACTAAAACAAGGTATTAGAAACACATATATCTATAAAAGGACCAGTCTTTAGAATATACAACTTCAATAAGAAAAAGACTGAATTTTTAAAAGGAAAATGACTTGAACAGGCACTTTGCAACAGTCACTAAGAGGATACTATCCAAATGGCCACGAAGCATACAAAGATATACTTTACGTCATTACTCCTCAGAAAGAGAGAGGGATGGACTGGGAATTTGGGGTTGGTAGATGCAAACTATTATATTTAGAATGGATAAACAACAAGGTCCTACTGTATAGCATAAGGAACTATATCCAATCCCCTGGGATAAACCATAATGGAAAAGAATATTAAAAAAAGAATGTATATATGTGTAAAACTGAGTCACTTTGCTATACAGCAGAGATTGGCACAACATTGTAAATCAACTATACTTTAATTTAAAAAAAATTCACAATGAGACAACACTACATATTCATCAGAATAAAATGTGAAAGTACTGGCACGATGTGAATCAACTGAAGCTCTCCTACATCACTTCTGGGAGTGTAAAATGGTAAAATATTTTGGAAAATTGGCATTTTCTACTAAATGTAATTATATGCTTTCATAAGACTCAGCAACTCCACTCGTAGGTATATTAAGAAATAAGAAACGCCCATCAGAATACATGAAGAAGGATGTCCATGGCAGTTTGATTCAAAATGGCCTCAAATAGAAACAGCCCAAATTCCCATCAATAGGAGAAAGAATAAACTGTGATATAGTCACACAATAAAATACAAAAAAGCATTAAAAAACAAACAAAAATAAACCACAAAAAAACTACTAGTACATGCCACAACGTGGATAAATCTGACAGGTATTATAATGAACAAAAGAAACCAGGCACAGAAGAGTATCTATCGAATATTTTATGATTCCATTTATAAAAAACTATGAGTAGCCAAAACTCATTGATAATCATAAAATCAGATTAGTGGTTAGCACTACAAGGAATTATAGGCTTAGATAAGACAAGAAGGAGTCTTCTGGTGTTCTGCATATGTGCCATATCTTGTGATTAACTACAACTCATTAAGATATATTTTAAAAATCATCAAACTTAAGAGGGAGGATATAAGGGGATATATGTATATGTATAGCTGATTCACTTTGTCATAAAGCAGAAAGTAACACACCACTGTAAAGCAATTATACTACAATAAAGATGTTAAAAAAATCATCAAACTTTATACTGAAAATTACATGTTATATCTCAATTTTAAAATGAAAACAATCAACATAATCACAATAAATATACATGGACAAAATCCATCAGTAACAATATATTCTTAAATTGGAATATAAAATAATCCATCTATGTGCTGTTTATAAGAAAGTCTGAAGCATAAAATCGTTAAAAGATTGAAAGCAAACATTCAAAATTCACAGTAAAGAGAGTCCAAGTAAAGCAAAAGCAATCGTGAAGAAAAATGGAGAAGATAAGAAAGGTCAAAGGAGGATTTGATTTACTACATATGAAGATCACTATAAAGCTATAGTAATTAAGATACTATGGAATTGGTAATGAAAAAAAAAATCATCCAGTTGAATAGAGTCAACTGTTCACATATATACAGGATTAATGTATTTATGAGTGCTTGTTATATGACTGAGAGGGAAAGTATTCTGTATACAAATTATCCTTATTGAAGAACCATAAACATGCTATTTCTAGTTCACATCATATAAAAATATTTCTAAATAGATAAAACAGCAAAATATGAAAAGCAAAATTTTAAATATATTAGAATAATATGTGGAAAATACCTTGAACATTTATTAAGCAAGATAAAAACAGACATTACAAAGAAAAAATTATCAATGAGTACCTTAAAATGCAGTATGAATAAATGTACAGTATAAGTGAAAATCAGCTTCACTTATCATCATTGTGGCTGATAGCCAAAATGGGGAAGAAATATTTTCAAGTATTATAACAAAGGACTCATTTCTAAATTATATTTTTAAAAGCTCCTAACACCTATATAAAAAGACCCAGACTACTTAGACCAAAAGGACGAGGCAAAGGATATGAAAGGAAATAAAGGAAAGTTACATGTGTATGCCTAATCAAAACATAAAAAAGAGGGGGGACCTTCAAGATGGTGGAGTAGTAAGACGTGGAGATCACCTTCCTCACCACAAAAACATCAGAACTACATCTACAGGTGCAACAACTCCTACAGAACACCTACTGAATGCTGGCAGAAGACCTCAGACTTCCCAAAAGGCAAGAAACTCCCCACGTACCTGGGTAGGGCAGAAGAAAAAAGAAAAAACAGAGACAAAAGAATAGGAATGGGACGTGGGAGGGAGCTGTGAAAAAGTTTCCACACGCTATGAAGACCCTTCACTGGCAGAGACAGCGGTGGGCTGGGGGGAAGCTTTGGAGCCATGGAGGAGAGAGCAGCAACGGGGGTGCAGAGGGAAAAGTGGAGATAGTCCCACAAAGAGGATCGGTGCCAACCAGCACTCACCAGCCTGAGAGGCTTCTCTGCTCACCTGCTGGGGTGGGCGGGGGCTGGGAGCTGAGGCTCACGCTTTGGAGTTCAGATCCCAGGGAGAGGACTGGGGTTGGCTGCGTGAACACAGCCTGAAGGGGGCTAGTGCACCACAGCTAGCCGGGAGGGAGTCTGGGAAAAACTCTGGACCTCCGTAAGAGGCAAGAGACCATTGTTTCGGGGTGTGCAGAGAGAAGAGATTCAGATCACAGCCTAAAAGAGCTCCAGAGACAGTCATGAGCCACGGCTATCAGCACGGACACCCGAGACGGGCATGAGATGTTAAGACTGCTGCTGCAGCCGCCAAGAAGGCTGTGTGCAAGCACAGGTCACTCTCCACACCTCCCCTCCCAGGAGCCTGTGCAGCCCGCCACTGCCAGGGTCCCATGATCCAGGGACAACTTATCCAGAAGAACACACGGCATGCCTCAGGCTGTTGCAACATGACGCAGCCCTCTGCCGCCGCAGACTCACCCTGAATTCGGTACCCCTCCCTCTCCCCGGCCTGAGTGAGCCAGAGCCCCCTAATCAGCTGCTACTTTAATCCCCTCCTATCTGGGCAGGGAACACATGCCCTCAGGCGACCTACATGAAGAGGCAACCCCAAATCCAAAGCTGAACCCCAGGAGCTGTGTGACCAAAGAAGAGAAAGGGAAATCTCTCCCAGGAGCCTCAGGAGCAGCAGATTAAATCTTCACAATCAACTTGATGTACCCTGCATCTGTGGAATACCTGAATAGACAACGAATTATCCAAAAACTGAGGTGGCAGATTTTGGGAAAAACTGTAGACTTGGGGATTGCTTTCTGTGTCTAATTTGTTTCTAGTTTTATATTTATCTGAGTTTAGTATTTAGAGCTTATTATCATTGGTAGAATTGTTTATTGATTTGGTAGCTCTCTTCCTTTTTTTTTCTTTTTTAATTATTTTTTCTCTTTTTATTTTATTTTTTATTTTAAAAACTTTATTTTATTTTTCCCTCTTTCTTTTTTTTCTCCCTTTTCCTTCTGAGCTGTGTGGCTGGCAGGGTCTTGGTGCTCCAGCCAGCCAGGTGTCAGGCCTGAGCCTCTGAGGTGGGAGAGCTGAGTTCAGGACATCAGTCCACCAGAGACCTCCCAGCCCCAAATAATATCAAACAGCAAAAGCTCTCCCAGAGATCTCCATCTCAACACTAAGACCCAGCTCCACTCAACGACCAGCAAGCTAGAGTACTGGACACCCTATGCCAAACAACTAGCAAGACAGGAAAACAACCACACCCATTAGCAGAGGGGCTGCCTAAAATCATAATAAGTTCACAGACACCCCAAAACACACCACCGGAGGTAGTCCTGTGCACCAGAAAGACAAGATCCAGCCTCATCCACCAGAACACAGTCACCAGTCCCCTCCACCAGGAAGCTTACACAACCCACGAACCAACCTTAGCCGCTGGGGGAAGACACCAAAAACAACAGGAACTAGGAACCGGCAGCCGGAGAAAAGGAGGCCCCAAACACAGTAAGTTAAGCAAAATGAGAAGACAGAGAAACACACAGCAGGTGAAGCAGGAAGACACCAAAAACAACAGGAACTAGGAACCGGCAGCCGGAGAAAAGGAGGCCCCAAACACAGTAAGTTAAGCAAAATGAGAAGACAGAGAAACACACAGCAGATGAAGCAGCAAGTTAAAAACCCACCAGACCAAATAAATGAAGAGGAAATAGGCAGTCTACCTGAAAAAGAAGTCGGAATAATTATAGTAAAGATGATCCAAAATCTTGGAAATCGAATGGAGAAAATAAAACAAACGTTTAACAAGGACCCAGAAGAACTAAAGAGCAAACAAACAATGATGAACAACACAATAAATAAAATTAAAAATTCTGTAGAAGGAATCAATAGCAGAATAACTGAGGCAAAAGAACGGATAAATGACCTGGAAGATAAAATAGTGGAAATAACTACCACAGAGCAGAGTAAAGAAAAAATAATGAAAAGAATTGAGGACAGTCTTAGAAACCTCTGGGACTATATTAAATGTACCAACAATCGAATTATAGGGGTCCCAGAAGACGAAGAGAAAAAGAAAGGGTCTGAGAAAATATTTGAAGAGATTATAGTTGAAAACTTCCCTTATATGGGAAAGGAAATAGTCAAGTCCAGGAAGCACAGAGAGCCCCATACAGGAAAAATCCAAGGAGAAACACACCAAGACACATATTAATCAAACTATTAAAAATTAAATACAAAGAAAAAATATTCAAAGCAGCAAGGGAAAAGTAACAAATAACATATAAGGGAATCCCCATAAGGTTAAAAGCTGATCTTTCAGCGGAAACTCTGCAAGCCAGGAAGGGAGTGGCAGAACATATTGAAAGGGATGAAAGGGAAAAGCCTACAACCAAGATTACTCTGCCAAGCAAGGATCTCACTCAGATTTGACAGAGAAATGAAAAGCTTTACAGACAAGCAAAAGCTAAGAGAATTCAGCACCACCAAAGCAGCTCTGCAACAAATGCTAAAGCAACTTCTTTAGGCAGGAAACACAAGAGAAGGAAAAGACCTACAATAACAAATCCAAAACAATTAAGAAAATGGTAATACAAACATACATATTGATAATTACCTCAAATGTAAATGGATTAAATGCTCCAATCAAGACATAGCCTGGCTGAATGGATACAAATACAAGACTCATACATATGCAGTCTACAAGAGACCTACTTCAGACCTAGGGACACATACAGACGGAAAGTGAGGGGATGGAAAAAGATATTCCATGCAAATGGAAATCAAAAGGAAGCTGGAGTAGCAATTCACATAGCAGACAAAACAGACTTTAAAATAAAGACTATTACAAGAGACAAAGAAGGATACTACATAATGATGAAGGGATCAATCCAAGAAGAAGATACAACAATCGTAAATATTTATGCACCCAACATAGGAGCACCCCAATACATAAGGCAAATGCTAACAGCTATAAAAAAGGAAAACAACAGTAACACAATCATAGTAGGGGACTTTAACACCCCACTTTCACCAATGGACAGATCATCCAAAATGAAAATAAATAAGGAAACATAAGCTTTAAATGATACATTAAACAAGATGGACTTAATTGATATTTATAGGACATTCCATCTAGAAACAACAGAATACACTTTCTTCTCAAGTGCTCATGGAACATTCTCCAGGATAGATCATATCTTGGGTCACAAATCAGGCCTTGGTAAATTTAAGAAAATTGAAACTGTATCAAGTATCTTTTCCAACCCCAATGCTATGAGACTAGATATCAATTACAGGAAAAATCTGTAAAAAATACAAACACACACAGGCTAAAAAATACACTACTAAATAACCAAGAGACACTGAACAAATCAGAGGAAATCAAAAAATACCTAGAAACAAATGACAATGAAAACACAATGATCCAAGACCTAAGGGATGCAGCAAAAGCAGTTCTAAGAAGGAAGTTTATAGCAATACAATCCTACCTCAAGAAACAAGAAACACCTCAAATAAACAACCTAACATTACATCTAAAGCAATTAGAGAAAGAAGAACAAAAAAAACCCAGAGTTAGCAGAAGGAAAGAAATCATAAAGATCAGATCAGAATAAATCAAAAAGAACTGAAGGAAATGACAGCAAAGATCAATAAAACTAAAAGCTGGTTCTTTGAGAGGATAAACAAAATTGATAAACCATTAGTCAGACTCATCTAGAGAAAAAGGGAGAAGACTCAAACCAACAGAATTAGAAATGAAAAAAAAGTAACAACTGACACTGCAGAAATACAAAGGATCATGAGAGATTACTACAAGCAACTCTATGCCAATAAAATGGACAACCTGGAAGAAATGGACAAATTCTTAGAAAAGCACAACCTTCTGAGACTGAACCAGGAAGAAATAGGAAATATAAACAGACCAATCACAAGCACTGAAATGGAAACTATGATTAGAAATCTTCCAATACACAAAAGCCCAGGACCAGATGGCTTCACAGGAGAATTCCATCAAACATTTAGACAAGAGCTAACACCTATCCTTCTCAAACTCTTCCAAAATATAGCAGAGGGAGGAACACTCCAAACTCATTCTACGAGGCCACAATCACCCCGATACCAAAACCAGACAAAGATATCTCAAAGAAAGAAAACTACAGGCCAATATCACTGATGAACATAGATGTAAAAAACCTCAACAAAATACTAGCAAACAGAATCCAACAGCACATTAAAAGGATCATACACCATGATCAAGTGGGGTGTATCCCAGGAATGCAAGGATTCTTCAATATGTGCAAATCAATCAATGTGATACACCATATTAACAAATTGAAAGAGAAAAACCATATGATCATCTCAGTAGAGGCAGAAAAAGCTTTCAACAAAATTCAACACCCATTTATGATAAAAAACCTTCAGAAAGTAGGCATACAGGGAACTTATCTCAATATAATAAGGCCATAAATGACAAACCCACAGCCAACATCATTCTCAATGGTGAAAAATTGAAACCATTTCCTCTAAGATCAGGAACAAGACAAGGTTGCCCATTATTCAACATAGTTTTGGAAGTTTTAGCCACAGCATTTAGAGAAGAAAAAGAAATAAAAGGTATCCAATATGGAAAACAAGGAGTAAAACTGTCACTGTTTGCAGGTGACATGAAACTATACATAGAGAATCCTAAAGATGCTACCAGAAAACTATTAGAGCTAATCAATGAATTTGGTAAAGTAGCAGGATACAAAATTAATGCATAGAAATCTCTTGCATTCCTATACACAAATGATGAAAATTCAAAAGAGAAATTAAGGAAACACTCCCATTGACCATTGCAACAAAAAGAATAAAATATGTAGGCATAAACCTACCGAAGGAGACAAAATACCTGTATGCAGCAAACTGTAAGACACTGACGAAAGAAATGAAAGATGATACAAACAGATGGAGAGATATACCAAGTTCTTGGATTGAAAGAATCAACAATGTGAAAATGACCATACTACCCAAAGCAATCTACAGATTCAAAGCAATCCCTATCAAACTACCACTGGCTTTTTTTTACAGAACTAGAACAAAAAATTTCACAATTTGTATGGAAACACAAAAGACCCCGAATAGCCAAAGCAATCTTGAGAAAGAAAAACAGAGCTGGAGGAATCAGGCTCCTGGACTTCAGACTATACTACAAAGCTACAGTATTCAAGATAGTATGGTACTGGTACAAAAACAGAAATATAGAATAATGGAACAGGATAGAAAGCCCAGAGATAAGCCCTCGCACATATGGCCACCTTATCTTTGATAAAGGAGGCAAGAACATACAATGGAGAAAAGACAGCCTCTTCAATAAGTTCTGCTGGGGAAACTGGACGGCTACATGTAAAAGAATGAAATTAGAACACTTCCTAACACCATACACAAAAATAAACTCAAAATGGATTAAAGACCTACTGGACAGCTACATGTAAAAGAATGAAATTAGAACACTTCCTAACACCATACACAAAAATAAACTCAAAATGGATTAAAGACCTAAATGTAAGGCCAGACACTATAAAACTCTTCGAGGAAAACATAGGCAGAACACTCTATGACATAAATCAGAGCAAGATCCTTTTTGACCCACATGCTAGAGAAAGTGAAATAAAAACAAAAATAAACAAATGGGACCTAATGAAACTTAAAAGCTTTTGCCCAGCCAAGGAAACCGTAAAGAAGATGTAAAGACAACCCTCAGAATGGGAGAAAATATCTGCAAATGAAGCAACTGACAAAGGATTAATCTCCAAAATATACAAGCAGCTCACGCAGCTCAATATCAAAAAAACAAACAACCCAATCCAAAAATGGGCAGAAGACCTAAATAGACATTTCTCCAAAGAAGATATACAGATTGCCAACAAACACATGAAAGGATGCTCAACATCACTAATCATTAGAGAAATGCTAATCAAAACTACAATGAGGTATCACCTGACACCAGTCAGAATGGTCATCATCAAAAAATCTACACACAATAAATGCTGGAGAGGGTGTGGGGAAAAGGGAACCAACCCTCCTGCACTGTTGGTGGGAATGTAAATTCATACAGCCACTATGGAGAACAGTATGGAGATTCCTTATAAAACTAAAAATAGAACTACCATATTACCCAGCAATCCCACTACTGAGCATATACCCACAGAAAACCGTAATTCAAAACGAGTCATGTACCACAATGTTCATTGTAGCTCTATTTACAATAGCCAGGACATGGAAGCAGCCCAAGTGTCTATCAACAGATTAATGGATAAAGAAGATGTGGCACATATATACAATGGAATATTACTGAGCCATAAAAAGAAATGAAATCGAGTTATTTGTAGTGAGGTGGATGGACCTAGAGTCTGTCATACAGAGTGAAGTAAGTCAGAAAGAGAAAAAAAAATACCATATGCTAACACATATGTATGGAATATTAAAAAAAAAAAAGGTTCTTAAGAACCTAAGGGCAAGACAGGAATAAAGACACAGAGGTAGAGAATGGGCTTGAGGACATGGGGAGGAAGAAGGGTAAGGTGGGACAAAGTTAGAGAGTGGCCTGAACATACATACACTCCCAAATGTAAAATAGATAGCTAGTGGGAAGCAGCAGCCCCATAGCACAGGGAGATCAGCTTTGTGCTTTGTGTCCACCTAGAGAGGTGGGATAGGGACGGTAGGTGGGCAGCTCAAGAGGGAAGGGATATTGGGATATATGTATACATATACCTGATTCACTTTGTTATACAGCAGAAACTAACACACTATTGTAAAGCAATTATACTGCAATAAAGTTGTTTAAAAATATATATTTATATGTATATTAAAAGATGAGAAACCTCACTAGCAGTCAGAAAGCATGCAAATTAAAATAATGAGAATTCATTTATATGTATTAGCTGGGCAAAATTATACATCCTGTTAACACAAAATGTGTGGAAAGAGTAAAATTCATCTAATTTTAGGGTAAGAATATTTAGAACAACCAATTTGTAAAGAAAGTTGGCAATAGCCAGTAAAATTGTACGTGTACATATGTAATTGACTATGTGTGAGGCATGATAATCATACACCAAAGATGTCCACATCCTAATTTTTGGAACCTGTGAATATGTTACTTTACGTGGCAAGAGACTTTGCAGATATGGTTAACGATCTTGTTATAGGAAGAGCTTCCTGGATTATCCAGGTGGACTCAATGTAATCACAAAGGTCCTTGTAGGTGAAAGAAGGGAGCAGAGAAATAGGATATGTGATGACAGAAGCAGAGTTCAGACTGATTCAATTGCTAGCTTTAAAGATGAAAGGGGACCACAAGCCAAGGAATGTGGGCTGCCTCCAAAAGCTGGAAAAGGTCAGAAAATAGATTTTTCCCTGAAGCTTCACCTCTAAAAGGAATACGGCCCTACAATACCTTGATTTTAGCCCAGTGAGACTCATTTCGGTCTTCTGACCTTTAGAATCGGAAGATAAAAATTTTGTGTAGCTTTGAACCACAAAGTTTGTGGTACTTTGTTTACAGCAATTGAAAACTAATATTCAGTACATTCTAGTATCTCCATTTCTATATATCTACCTTCAAGTATCTGAAGACATATGCAAAATATCCTTGGAACAAAGCTAACTGTCTCTAAGTAGGAAAACAAACTGCAGTTCATTTATATTTGCAATATTGGATGACAGTTCAAAAGAATTAATTAGGTGTACATAGTCAACCTGGAAACATTTCAAAAGTATATTCGAGTAAAAAAGGAAGTACAGAAGGCAAAGGCAACATACTTACCTTTGCAACACTTTACTACAAATATAGTGGATGAAATTGACACAACTTATTCACATGTAGTTTTGGAGGTCAGGGGCCCAAAACAAGTCTCACAAACCTAACACCAAGATGTAGTCAGGGCTGGTTTCTCTGGAATCTCTAGGGCAGAATCCATTCCCTTGCCTTTTCTATCTTCTGGTTCATGTCCCATTCATCACATCACTTCACCTGTTCTCCCTCTGCTTCCATTGTCACACTGCCTTCTTCTAGAGCCAAATTTCTCACTGCTTCTCTTTTATAAGGACACCTGTGATTACCTTTAGGGTCCACCTGGATAATCCAAGGTAATCTCCCATCTCAAGTTCCATGACTTGATCACACTTGCAAAGTCTCTTTTGCCATGTAGGTTAATTTTCACAAATACTAGGGATTAGGACCAAAATATATTTGCGTTCCATTATTTAGTCTACCAAAGTAAGATTTAAGTTAGCTATTTTATAAGGCACAAAAATTCAAGATATTTACGTTTAACAGATGTGGATATATTCAGTGAAAATAGCGAAATAAAGGACTTTCTGAAATAGCAAAAAAAGTCAACTCCAATTTTCTGAAAATGTTTTTCAAATTTCCTAGTGTTTTAATATCAGTGAGCAAAAAATAAGTGACAATTGAACCAGCTGCTTCACCACTATGTTAGAAGAACAACCAACTCCCCAGTCTCGAATACTAGAGCCTTCACTCTAACTCCTTCTCGGTCAGTTCTACACATGTCACTTATACCTATGTGTAGTTATAATTTTCCATATTGGAGTTCATTGATTAAACAGAAACTGATTAATTTTTTCCAAAATGCACCTTATCAACTCGACACATGAAGAATCAGATGTAGAAGAGAACAGAAACCAGAGCAATTTCAGAGAATTAAGTGGAAGGACTAATGGGCTGTTTTAGGGGAGCTACCATCTGGGTGAGTGAGAAGTTTACAGAGGTTTGAGGAAGGTGAAAAGGTACAAGAATGGAAATATGATCAAACCAAAGAAAAGTTGCAACATCACCTAGTAATACTGAGTATCCAGTTCGGGTTAGCAGCCATGAATTTGTGAGTGATATAAATTTGCCATGTTGTATTTTTTTTTTCTAACAATACTCAGTCTTAAGATGAAGATATATAGGAACCTAATAGCTTTGTTCATCCAGGGCTAAGTTTTTTCCAAGGGGTACAACAACAAGAAGAAGGGACAAAAGCGTGGAAAACATATGCATGAGTGGTTTTACTAATGTTTGATGGGAATTAAGTCCAATAACATGGGTTGTGAGAAGAGGGGACAGACAGGATGAAAGTGATTAAGATGATAAACTGGAGGCCACCATGACATAAAATTTAGCAGTAAATAAGACAGAAGGACAGGACGATGGCATGTTTGGATGATGATTTTCAGAGATGGAACAGTTTCAGTTGATGACAATGTCAGAATATGATCATGGAAGTAGGTGGGTTCTCTGAATTGGAGGAAAAGCCCATGGAAGATGAGAAAGCAAGAACTCATTCAAGTATACAGTACTAACAGGTCATCAGCACAGGCATTTGGTTAATTCTGAGAGTGTCAAGAATTTGGATAGAGAGTTAAAATATTACCCCAGTGTTACAATCTTCAGTTAATCAACCTAAGTAACCAGGCAATACCTTGAGCAATTAATTAGACTGTGGTGTATTCACTGAGGAAGGAATTACAAGACAGGAAGGGGTAGCTTTGGAGGGTAAGACAACCAGTCCAGTTTTGAACACACTGACTTTGAGTTTTCTATGTGGTAGCAAAATACATCTGTCCAGTAGGCAGCTGGCCATATAGATTAGAAAGTTACGAGAAAAAACTGGACATTCCTAATTTATAGATAGTAATTTAATTAAGGAAACTAGAATGAGATGAACCAAGTTTTTATAGACTGTTTAAATTCTATCAGAAAACTTATGAGTTATGTGTCACTGATTGTACTTTTATAATACCTGAAATTATTGCTTAAATTTGTATGTGGGCTTATAATTTACATATCCCTTACGTTTTATACATTCACAGTTGCATCAACTTGATCATTAGGTTTTTAATTTCCAGACCATGTTTTATAACTGCTTTTGTTTCTACAGTGTTTAACAGAAGATTGTGGATGCACTAGATAATATATATTTGTTCTTCATTTATTAAATATGCAAACATTCAATCTAGCTTTAAACAAGCTTCTGAGATTATTTAATGTAGATAACACAGTTCACTATGCTATATTTTGATGATATTAATATCTTTCATCTCTGTTCACTCACTTTAGGAAGTAGACTCCAATGAAGTTATTAACATTCTCTTCTACAAGTATCCTAGCTCTTCACCTCTTGCTAGGGTAACATAGGTATATTCTGTTTGGGATGGATGGCATGCCGGTAGAAGAATAGCATTAAGAAGTCAGGCAATGTCAATAACAAGGATATACAACAAATTGATTCAGTTTCTGTTTAGAAATTTATTCTCAAACTAACTGATTTTTTTATGTATGAGACTAAGCCCTGACCACAGACTGAGAACAAGTTTGAATCTCTACAAACATGATGGAATTAATATAATCAATTTTCACACTGTATCCCAAAGCCATGTACATGGAAAGAGCAATGGACTTAAAATCAGAAAAATCTGCCTTCAAGTTTTACTACTTCTTAGGTACATGACTTTGGCAAATTCCCGTTTCTCTGAACCTCAGCTTTTTTTTTTCATCTGAAAAAATGAAGATAATAAATTGAAAGATATTAAATTATGGTGTTCATAAATGCTTTCTATAAGAATGTTAAATATAATTAGAACTAACATAGAACTATAACCAAGAGGAAAATAAGCTAGATATAAAAACTGGGGGAGTCAAATAATATGAGAAAAAGTATGATTCATGGTATTGCCCTTTGTGGTTATAGTGATAAGCTTGCATTTGGTCTTCAGTTACCAAATTTTTCAAAAGCCTCCGGGACTTGCACAGGTTTCAATGAAAACCCTCAAATCCTTAATAAGAAAGTTCAGGTGTAAGAAAAATTTCCAGCTCACTCAAGAAGAGGAAGAAGAAGAGAGGTCAGTAAACCTCTCCCTTGATTACAGGTGTTTTAAATAAGGTCAGTGCTGCTCAGTCTGGGGCACTGAATGGTTGCTGCCAGTGACAGAGTTAATTGTTGACTTGGTTGTTCTTACAAAATACTGCTTTTCCATCTGCCCTAATTATCAGTCCTGTTCTTTCTACCTTGTTAGGCCAAGACTTGGTCTGTTCTTAATTTGGGGTCTGCTGCATGGGAATACTTAGCATTGCTAATTTTGGAACGAATTACCCGAAGTGGAACCTTTGACAGAAACTAAATACCAAAACCTGAATTCCTGGGTCAGTTGTCTAAAGTCTGCTACATTATATTTTTCAAAATGAAGAGGTCTTCGTGGGAATGTTGGGATCCTGGATTCTGTGTCAGAAGAGATGCACAGGTATGCTTCACACAATTTCAGTGGCAACTGGTAAACATAAAAGTGATGGCATTTAATATGACATTCATACTTAGCAAAAGAATACTAAAGTGGGACTGAAACTGAAATTCAAGCAATTCGGCCTTCAGAATATGAGTCTGCAATGGAAAACCTGTGATTTTATTAGAATTTTGACCTATTAGGACTCCCATAGCGGGCAGAGGTTTTAATCTTCCTGTTTGGATGATGGGAAGAAAATCTGCTTTTTTCCTGGTTGATGTGCTCTGCCTACAGTAGGTGTTCTGTGTTCTGAAGGTGGGTGAGGGCAGGGTAGAGGAAGCCCAGCTGAGCCTTTTGACTGCATGCATTTAATTAGGCTATGCATTGTATAATGGTTGTAGCAGTACCAATGGTTTATTCGCTAACCTTTAATTACAGGATGCTGGTGTCCAAACAGAGGAAGAAAAAACAAATATCTTTTTCCATTGAAAAATCAATGTTATTCATTAAATTGGAAAAGAAAATGTACAGAGTCCTACAGATCAGCCACTTGATAAAAGGTTATTCTCTGATTGACTTTGAGAATTGTCTGCATTGTAGTTTATAACTGACAGTTTCTGGGTTACTAAATGATTTAAGAGTTGAGACCTCAGACTCCAGAATTTTCACCTTTTGCATCCAGTTCAGCTGTTGGGACCATTTACTTTTTAGGCTAGAGTGGAACTGTGGATTGGCAAGGTGTGAACTACTAGAAGCAGCACTGGGTAGAAACTCAAAAGGGCCAGGATGCTATTCCTCGTCCTTCTGCTAACTAATCATGTGAGCAGAGGCCACACTTATAACCTTGTGGGATTGAATTTCTTGCTTATAGAATTCCAAGTGCAGGGTGGGAGCTCTGCCAATGACCAGATGTGGGTCTTTGGACAAGTCACTTGACCTTCCTGAGCTTGTACTCATATTAATAAAATGAAAATCATCAATACTACCTTCAAGAGTTGCGTGGGGCGAGAACATCTACACAAAGGATCTCTCAGAAAAACCTGCAACAGAGTAGCTACCATTATGAAGGTGATTAATCATAAAGATAAATAATGCAATTAAGTTTAATCTTCATAAGGTTCATGTGTTTATAGCTATTTCATATTTGCATTAAAGTATTTGCAGTTCCCAGAAACATTTACATTAAAATGTTACTTCAGGATGGGTCTGCCTAAGGTAACTCTCTACTGGACCAGACTTTTCTTTCTCAAATTAAAGTTGCTGAAGTCAGCTGGATGGGGAGATAGAAAACATAAATACTAAGTGATTATGGCCTCTCTATTAACGCATTTCCTTTTCAGCACAAATTCTAGGTAAAGCAGGGAACCAAGGAACGTGTTATCAGCAGGATTTAATTAAATGATTCATCAGGCGTCTACAGACAGGTTTTTTCACTTTTCCTGTTGTATTTTGAGAGAGAAAATCCAGTATTGAAGAGAAATGCTCTTTGGGGGATATACTAAAAATGTGGGCATTCTTGTTTTTAAGTTAAAAACACACATCAGTCAGTGGAAGAGATAATTTTGGATCCCTGCCCCACCCCTCCCATTTCTTGGCCTGAAGTATTTTATTTTTTAGGTAGTTGGTTTCTTTCTTTTTTCTTTTATCAGCTGTGTTTTGGAACACGAAAAGGAAGGATACAGATAGAAAAGCATTTACATTTTCTAAAGCTGAGAAGCTATATGTCTTTAGGGTAATTATGATTTTGTGACTCTTTCAATATGCAACATCAAACCTGGTGCCATTAGAGCCTGCAGGAGATCCTTTGAAAGCCATGACTAACATTTCACTATTTTCCCACCTGGAGACCTACCTATCTCAAAAGAGAAAAATATGCTTTTCTACTTCAATTGTTGAATAGCACCTTCATGTGTTATATCCGGAAAACAAAACATACACATTGTGGAAAGGACAAAACATGCAGTGTGAAAAGGAACCATGTAGCTTACATAGGCACATATTTTTACATATTTGTTTCTAAATGTACAAACAGGATCTGCTCTACAAAATGCTCCAGGATAGTATTTGTTTCAAATTTATGTAATCAGCCATGTTGCAAGATGGTATTCAAAAAGAAGCTGAAAGATGTGTTATCCTTGTTTCATATCTAACATCCTCTCTCTCTCCCTATGGACCCATAAGTAGCAGAGATGAAAAAATACTTAACGTCAAACAACACAATAAAATACAGAAATGTCTTGATGTTTAAAGAGCATAATCATAACTAAAAGATAAGCTGTAGCCGGCAGAAAACCTTTTGTGTAAGAGGAGAGCTCAGTTAAAGTTCAGGGGTTCTGGCTAGTTTGTAGATCTTAAAGTTTATAAGCAGATTTCCAGATGTTATATTATCAAATGATAACTTGAGTTCAGTTCATTAAAATGTACCTGCTGATCAGGACCTCAATAGAATTCCCAACATTATCTCTCTCTTGTATATTTGTTTGAATGGTTCTTTGGCAGGCTGGATCTTGCATTTGTGGTTTTAATGATAGGCATCACCCTTCGACACATGATTATCTGAATCCTGAACCATTGCATGCAAAACAAGACATATGTGTTTCTGGAAAACAAGGCCTCGCCAAAAGAGTGGCTGGCATAATCTTGCAACAGCTATCCAACCCAAGGATCTTTTAATTATGAAACAGAGCTGGAAAGAAAAAAGAAAAAGGTATCCTGGAAAACTATATTCTTACTATACTCCAATTCTATTGCTTTATTGCAAAGCGTTCCAGCAATGCTTACTCTAAACATATATGTCTCTTAAATATGATTTAGAGTTTTCCAAAGATAGAGATTATTCTAAAATAAGGCAACCCCTTGGTCTGGCTGAAGAAGACTGAATCATCATTTACTAGGAACCTTTATTTTTTTCCTGGGTTACTAAAGTTGTCACATAAAGTCACAATTAGCACATTGGCTGGCCCTCACCTCAGAGAGAGAAGATCAAACACCTGATATAGCAAGATAGAGGGTGTATACTGATAGAGCAAATTATTCTCCAGTGAGTTTATAGCTCTGGTAGGAGTGCTACCTGTGCTAACCAATGGTATTGGCAGACATAACTCTAGTTTAAATACGTTTTTGCTCAAGTTTTGGAAAAGCCTTCTTGCCAGTATGTCTACCAGACAAAATTACAAATATTCCTTCAAATCAGAGTCCAAGGCAATGTGGAGGATCTTTCAAAAAGACTGATAAAATAAAATAAGTAGGAGAGGGACTAGTCGACAGGATAAATAAATATCCTAATTCCTTTTCAATCAATTTCAGTGACTTCAGTGGGAACTTGGATGTATTCTTGTCCACTTTCTGATCACATCCTATTTCACAAATCTTATTAGAATATACTATATATATAGTATATTAGAGGTTAGGTACCTTTTCATGCTGGATTAACTTATAAAATTTTCTCTGAGTTAAGTCTGCAAAGCAGGAATATACATTTTATTTACTCTTCATAAACTTGTATTTGAAAAGAGAATAAAGCCCATTTTAATTGGATTAGAGAAAGAGAAAACATATAATAATCCTTCTATGGGAAAATAGGTAAATAAGAAGCATTTTAAAACTGGGGTTGGCAAAATATAGGCACAGCCTTGAGCTGAGAGTAGTATTTATATTCTTTAAATGGTTATTAGAGAGAGAAAGAATATGAAATGAAGACTATATTCTCACAAAGCCTAAAATATCTGTCCTTTACAGACAAAATTTGTCAACACCTGTTCTACATCAACTGGTATTCCAGGTTACATTTTAAAAATTATTTCCCACCTATAGTATATAACTGTAAATATATGAATCACAAAACTGATAAACCAAGAAAAACTAAGAATTATTTTTCAAAAGCTAAAGATAGTATCTTACATATATACTGTGTGACATTCAAACACAGACAAAACTAAGCTATCATGACACCAGTCAGATTCCTGGTGACCTCTGTATAGTATTGACAAGGAAGCTGCATGAGTAAACTTCTCAGGGGGATGGAAATATTCTATATCTTAATTGGGGGAATGGTTAAAAAAAGGTATATATACGGACTTAAAATTTCATTGAACTGTCCAGTTGAAATGTATAATTTACTGAATATGTTATAACTCAATAAAAAATAAAGCAATAAATAAAAACATACATACTTTAATACTAATTACACACCTACACATTTTGTAGTATAACATAAACCCAAAACAAAGGGGATAAAATTTAACAATACCCACAATAAGAAAGACAAAACAGATTATGTGAAAAGTAACATAATTAGATTGACAACAGATTTATCAACAACAACAATAGAGGCCAGAATACAATGGAATAATATCTTTTAAATGCTGACAGAATATAAAGGTCAGCCTAAAATCCTCTAACTAGCTATACTGTCATTCAAAAATAAAAGCAAAATTAAGCCCTTTCCTGGAAACATAATAAGAAAGCTTTAGACATATAGGCTCTCAATGAAATAACTACACAAGAGTATGCTTCAGGAAGAAGATAACAGAATCTAAAAAGAAGAAATGGAATTAAAGAATCAATATAAAACTAGGAAACAGATACATAGGGGATAGATATAAATAAGAATTTATTGCTAAAAAAGTAACCCTAATAAAAGTTATTAATTTTGAAAAACAAGCTGAAATACAATGTAGCTCATATAGAAATTCATTGAGCTATATACTTAATATTTACACAGTTTATACTACATTCCATTTTTTAAATGCTCCTCAAATAACACCCTCCTATTCCACCATATTAACCCCAAAATAAGGATCATTATTGTTTGAAGGACCTCTATCCACCCTTGGTGAGGGATGGATTCCCACTCTTGGATTATGGGAAGGCCTGAACACATAACACCTGACACTGGACAGATGAGATCAACAGGTTATTAGGTGTGTACCCACAGCCCAGAAAAGGCAGATACTATGTAGGACCACACAGGGGTTAAACTTTGGAGTAGGGTGAACAAGAAGTGATTGTAGGGAAAAGGCTTTGTACAGACTGGGGTGCCCCCTGGTTTCCACAGGACTTTGTGATTAAGTTGTTTGAATAATTCTATGGGCTGGCAGAGAACTAAAATTCATTTCTCATGGATAAGCAGAAATTGTTCCTCGTCCTTTTGATGAAGAGGGTTGGTTTTCTAGGGGACCTCAGCTGAGGGAGCAAACTGGGGAGGGGAACCTACAGGTAGGCTATTTGATACCCTCCTGGTTTCTCTCAGATACTGAGGTAGTGCACAATATTGGGTCTTAATTTTCAGCCTTATACCACAATTACTGGCTTGCCCCAGAACTCAATGTTATCAAAGTGATAACATCCCAGTTTTAGCAGTAGTTGGGTAGTTATGAGAGGAGTATATTCCTCCATAATATGTCTAATTTTTATTTCTAGTAGGTCTAACAGAGTAAAATTTGAAAGAAAGAAGGGGGAAGTGAAAAGACATTGTAAGGCAGCATGGTAGTTATGTTGTTGAAAATAGGGCAGCTAGAAAGAAATGGTATAGTCTGTAAGAACTGATGTTTGTTCTTCAAGGAGTGTGTGTGTTCATGTGTGTGTTTGTGTGTATCTGAGAAAAAAGGTCCACACTTAGTGGGTTATCTACTTCCACATCATTGAGAAGGCCTCATGTGAAAGTGCACTGTGCATATCAAAGCCCCTAATGGATTCTCCTGCTGTAGGTCCTGGAGTCTTTTTATCAATTATTCAGGCTTAAAGGGCACTTTGATGCAGGGGAAGGGCAAATTCTGGAGCAAAATTAAATTCTGTAGGTGGACATGTCCAAAAACGTGAGTAGAGAATCAAGTGGTAGAGCTCTAAGGAAGAAGATGCTCTGGAGGGGAAGAGGTAGATGAGAAAGGAAGTTTACGAATTATATGTTCTAGATGCATGCTTCCAGCAAAGGAACACAATCCTATGTATTAATATTTCACTCCCATTTCTCCCCAACTTCTAGCATATACTCATTTCTTAAAATTTGATCAGTATAAAGAAAAAAAATTCTTTCAAGCATTAGAAAATGATGTGAGAAGCAGAACTCTGTTTTATGATATTATTAACAAACTCTTCTGCAAAGTATCTAGCATTTCTGATAGATTTTGATGAGTTTAATTTTTTTCTGGAAAGTTAGATTTTACTCACCCAAGTTAACTATCAATCTTTAAGTGAAGCAAATGACTTTTAGTTAAAAGACATTTCCTTCTTACACCTAGCTAACAATATTTCCACCTTTAGTCTCCTATAAAAACTACCCAAAGAGTAATCTAAGCCTTCTCTTTGTAGGCAAGTTTGAAATAAAACGTTGACTCACAATTAATTCATCTGAGAAGCTGTTTTAAAAAGAGAAAAGCATCTATTTTTCATTATAAAGTATTGTATGGTAGAATTTATTTTATGACTGTACCACTTTCCTATAGTCAAATAGAACCGTCTAATTAGAAATGTAGCAGAGAGCTTTGGAAAAGTAGGAGGGGATAAACTGTTAAGCCTAAAACTGCTAAAGACTAGATTTTAACTTGGGAAGTTGGTCATGGCAGAGTATAATAGCATTTAAATCTTAACCTGTCCATTTGCAGGCATATGCAGAGAAATCCTGTATCCATCTTGGTTACTGGAACCTTCATATGGACCTCAGAACATGAGAAAAACCAATAAGGGATTTGAAAAGCTGCTAGCAAACAATCCACAGCCACCTAGGACATTTTCTCTAGGTGTATCAAATGGAGCTTATCAACCACAGTGGTTTTCAACTGGAAGTAACTGCCCTCCCTCCCCGACCCTGGTGACATTTGGCAATGTCTGGAGACATTTTTGATTGTCAAGACTGGAAAGGTGAAGGGTGAGGTTGTCACTGGCATCTAGTTGTAAAGGGCAACGATACTGCTAAATATCCCTCGATTCACAGGACAGTCCCTGACAACAAATGATCCAGCCCCAAATGTCAATCCTGACAAGGTAGAGAAACCCAGATCTAAAACATCAGTGGTAGTGCTTAATGATGACAGTGTCAAAGGTGGCCTGGGTAGCGGGGTGAAGTAGGTGAGAGTGGCTAGGAGAAGCGAAGGACAAAAGAACTAACAGGTATTTTTCAAAACTCTACCAAGAAAAGTCTATGGAAATGATGTTATCCAAACTCAGACTGAACTTTAAGAGAAGAATAGTAGGTCAAATGGTAAAGACTCTCCTATTTTATGGGGTTAATGGATTTCAAAGGACTAATTTGAATAGGAATGGGACTGACTAAGGTTGAAAGAGAGGGCGGGAGAGGGTGGGAGGAAGGGAGGGAGGGAGAGATAGAAAGAGAGAAAGAGGAAAAGGAGAGTGAGTCTCCAACAATTAATAATATCCAGTAGGGAAGAGTTAGCTGGGTTAAGATTCTGGCTGCTGCTGCCTGGGGAAAAGGCCTTTCTCTCTGGGAGGAAACCAAAGACCAAGTTCAGGATAGTGTCAAATTAAGGTTTTACTCCAATAGAGGGGCTGTGAGCGGGAGCCAGGGAATTAGACTATTGGGGAAGTTGGGGGAGGGGTGCCAAGATAATTCGCTGAGTGCAAAAGAACTAGAAGTAAAGCCAGGATAAGCAGAAAGTCACATGGAACACAGCACAGGAACTGAGTGGCAAATTTGGCAGTTGGTTTGAGAATCCCAGGAGAAGCACTCTGCGGATAAGTCTGTGGGCACAGCCATATTATGAAGCTTGTGCCCAGGGCCTCAATCGCATTCCTCTGGCTCATCAGACCCAATCTAATTTTATCCCACTGAAAACGAAAAGATCTCATCTGACATTTCCTTGGACGTCCTTGTGGAATGTGTAATGAACCCAGACAGGAATAAACCTTGTGAAGGCTCAATTCTCAGTGGAGGCAGCTACCTGCTCTATTCATTCAAAACCCCAAAATCCTGATGTAAAAATCTGGTGGGTCCATATAATGCAGACATTTTTCTAGAATAATATATTGAGAGTTATTTTATTCTGATAGTTATTAAGGCAACAAGAAGACTGATTGAAAATGACTGAACCATAGGATTTTACTCTGATGATTTTACTACCAGAAACATCTGGGTTACTCTTGCAGAAAGTAAGAGAGTCCAAGAGAGTTTAATAAAATGACTTTGCCAATAGTAAACAGGAAAAATAAAGAGGATTATAGAAATTGTGAGTGTAACAGACCTTGACAAATAAATAATAATAATGAACTGAACCAGTGAAATGGACATTGTGTCAGGCACAATATAGACCTTTGCTATTTTATTCAATCTTCAAGACCTGCAAGGTCAGTGTTGCTTTGTTGTCTATATGAGGAAACTGACCTACAAATCATGAAGGTTGGCCTGAGAACAGCAAAATACATGGGAACAGTATTTGATGCACAGTGGGTTGTTTGTTTGATTTTGGTCAATAAAAGACCTACAGGTAGATTTTAGATACGTGAAAGCATAAGTGTTTCACTGTTATAGTCAGAGAACCTGGCAGTAGAAATAAACTTCTACCTCAGGGCAAAAAGACACGCTCACCAAGCAGATGCCTGCTTAATACAGACAGTGAACACATTTCTTGATTCCAAGATAAGAGACTGGTTCCACTCATGTAGGTGTGGAAAATGGTGTGTATTAAGGGCAATCTATACCCAGTGTCTATGGGCAAAAATCAGATCTAGGCAGACTTCTATTCAGTTAAAGAATAAGAAAAAGCAAAACCAAAAATGATAGGACATGGGAAATTTGAACCACACATAGAAAAGAGATGTCTGAAGACAGAGAAGATGAGAATATTTCTGAAAATTGTTAATTACACGAATCAGGATACAGAAAAAAAAATCAGTCAACGTAAGCTACATTATGTGAAATTAAAAAAAAAATCACCAAATAATGGTGGATTATAATAAATCAGTACAGTTCTTACTCATACTACATGTCTATCACAGGTCAGCTTGAAGGCTCTGCTTATCCTGTGTCTTGAGGGACCCAGGCTGATAGAACTTTCTCTTATCCTTATGCTTCCTTGATTGCAAAATCAGGAAAAGGGAGCATGGAAAACTAAACATTGACTCTTAAAGGTTTTACCCAGAAGTGACATGAATCACTTCCACTCACACTGCACTTTCTAAAGCAAGTCACAGAGCCAGGCCTGAGAGCAAGTTAGTGGAAAACAATTCTACTTTGTGCTCAAAGTGAGAGAACTGATATTTGTCAAAAATTTTCCTAACAACCATCACAATCAACTCTTCCAGTCACAAATATATGGCTGACTTTTCTTTTAACCAGCAAATTATACCTGGCCCTTCCCACAACCCATAATCACTAGATTGGGCTAAAATTCTATAAGTATCTCCTCTTGGAAACCTATGAGCCAAAATGACAATTTGTCTGTCCCCCATACTCCTAATATAAAACTGCAGAAAGCATCAGGTTATCCAAATAAAAATTCTAATTTAGAAAGGGGAGAGACTCTGTAGTCCCTGATCCAAAGCAGTTCTGAAATTCCACTATTTATTTGGAATTTAGGCTGTTATTGCAAGGGCAGTCTACTCTGGAGGTGGGGAGTGCTCTGTCATTAGCACTTGACTCCATTCCCTAAAATAGTTCCCACGTCCTTCACTCTCAAGGCCCCTTGGTGATGTTTTTCTTTTTACATTATCATCCTTGGCCACATGTGGAGAGACGTTGGAAGCTCCTCTTTGGAGACTGATAAGTTTTCTCAGCCTGCATCCTGGATGTAGAATTTGTGGGGGACAAAAGGATATTATTTATAGTAGCCACAAGTAATAAAATAATTAGGAATGACTAACCAATAGATGTGCAGGATCTATCTATCTATCTACCATCTGGAGATATCTAGATATATCGATAGAGATACCTATCTCTATAAATAGAGATAGATTCATTGATCTTGCACGTTTCTTATATCTATCTATAAATAAAGATATATATCTCTGATCTTTACAGATATAGGTATATATGAAAGAATGATATATATATGTATAAAGGCAGGTAGGTAGGTAGGTAGACAGATACATAGATACACAGACAGACAGATACAGATACCCAGAGAGAATTTAAGATTTTAGAGAAAGATCTCAATAAATAGACTAAATAAATGGACTATATCTCCATTTTGAAATTCATATATTTTGCATGTCATTACTGAATATTATAAACATATCAATTCGCTTCATAGACTTCTATGAATACAATGTACATTCAAAAATGTTTACCTTGATTTATTATGGAATTGAAAATTTTAGAACAATGTTCAAGTGGAAGGCATGAACATAAGAATATCCATGGACTTTCTGAAAACAAAATGACTCTGAAAAGGGCTTCCCTGATGGCGCAGTGGTTGAGAGCCTGCCTGCCGATGCAGGGGACGCGGGTTTGTGCCC